>NC_133981.1:15303106-15606136 GCF_047716275.1 Strix uralensis
GGCACTGGAATCACACAGTTCTGCGTTTCCATGTGCTTAGATTCACACCCCAAAAGATTTTTATGATTGTGGGACCCCTGGTTAACTGGAAAATCAGAGATTTTTCAGAGACAAATTAGTAGGAATTCATAACCACAAGCAGTTTATTATTTTTAAAATAAATAAAATTGAAGAGGCTTGGGAAGCAGCATCTGGAATGCAGCTCCCTGGTCTTATTGGACTCATGTGCAAGTGCAGATTCTGGTCAGTATCTCTGGTTAAAGCAGAACAGTTCACGCACTCCCCTCTTTCCATTTGATCTGTTGGTTGTGAAGAACAGGGCCCTTGGTGAGAAAAACAACCATCTGTTTAAAACTTATTTTTTATGCACTTGACTGTGGAATTTTTCCCTGTCCAGATCATTGGTCTCAACAGTTTGTTCAGCTGTTCTGTGGTGCTGGTTTGAAGAGGTGACACAGCTTGAGAAAGAGTACTGATGAAAGGGGAGGTAGGGGCAGAATGGGTGTAGACCATGCAACAGAAATACTGTGATCGAGTGCCTAACAGTTTCAGTATTACTATCTTACAGTTTTAGAATTGCTCCAGTAGTGCTATATTTTCATTGCACAGTCAAAGCCTTACCTGTACAAACCTTTATTATTCCACATTGGAAGGGATGACTCAGTGCTGATTGCTCTTGCTGTTAGGTTTCTCTAAGGGAGATGACACCTGGAACTCTAAGGTTTGATGAGTTTTCGCTGCCAGCTAGGTATCTTAACCTACTAGACCGTTTCTAATGCAGGGTGAAAATCGTTAGAAGTATTCAGAAAGCTTTCCCCATAATTAAGAACTTATGACTAACAAGATTTACTTTCAGAACTCATTGGTAAAGTCTCAGACTTCTGAAAATATCTTAAATAATTCTATTGGAGAGAATCCTGTAATAATGCTGATCTCTTAATAAAATTGAATTCCTAACTTGAACGATATATTTAGCTGCTTTGAATTCTGATCGGATTTTTCAGTGTGAGATCAGAATACGATACATTGCATGAGGAATTCAAAATGGGGTGCTGACACAGAAGGGGTAGGACCTTTGCAGACACACCTTCACAACCCATTAGCTAACTTTGACTACTGGGAGAAGTGCTGGCCTCTGGTGGCTTACAACAAGAAGCTCTAGAAGAGCTTAAATGTGTTTTGATACTGGATGAACCTCTGTTTGGAGTTCCTTCTATTTTAACATCAATTTCTGTTTTCAGTAGGGTTTTGTAGCATGAACGTTAGTAAAAATTATACTGCCTTAGCATTTTTCTCCTTGAAATGGATGGGGGAGTTTTAAAGGGCACGAGGGGGTCTCTTCTGTGTTCCCCCTGAAAGTGTAGGCATCCTTGGCTAGGAGACAGTGCAGGTTTCAGAGCTTTTGGACAGTCTGATGTGAAGAAGGGGAAATTAGATTTCTTTTTTTTCTTCCTCTCACTCTCAAAAAGAGAGAAGTTGATTTCCATTCTTTTTACTTAGGCTGATTTTCTCCAAGGTTATTTGATGCTGTGCATCAATTTTCACAGCTGCCTGAAGTTTATGTGCCCCACATGGCACAGCAAATTACGTCCTGGTCTGAGTTCTTAGCCTGCAGGTTTTGGGGGTAGTAATTAATAAACGAGTTGCAGTCACACACACAGCATTTGGAAGTATTCAAATAAGGATAGACTGACTTGCTGTTCCTTACTTAGTTTTAAACACTACTCAGGAAGTTTCATTCAAGGTTTTTGCAACACACTCAAATGAAATGCTGCAGAGATGCTGTGAAATACAGATTTACTTCTTTTGTGATTTCATTTGCTGTCAGTAGACTCCTCAGAAAATTATGCAAGGGCTTCTGGCCTTAGACTGAAGGACTGCAAAACTGTGAGTAGATCACAGTGTGTGTGGAAAACGTCTGTAAGACTATGGGGACAATTTAACTTTCAGAAAGCAAGATATGGCTATGATGTTGTATAGATCAAATTTGTGCTTTTTTGCATAAGTTTTGTCTTTCTACCAAAGAACATACAGATAGCAGCAAAGTTCGAAGGTAGTAGAAAGGATACACAATAGAGAAGAAGAAATCTTTTAAACCTCATCACCCTCTCCCTGTCTTCTGGAAAGCCCATACAGTCTTGATTTCCAGATTTTGCTTTCAGGGTGTGATATTTATGCCTAAGTAATCTTTGCTGCTAAGGTAGAGCTGCTAGCAAAAGCTGTGCTGCTGGCATAGCACTGCCCGACTCTGGGACTTCATGTCCTTCCACTGCAGTGCAGCACAATTCATAACAAGCAGGTTCTGCCATGGGGTATTATTCGTGCACCAGGACTGGCATTCTGAATAATCATAAAAAAGAAACAGCTGATGGCTGAGCCACCAGTTAGAGAAGAATTACAGTAGAATCGCAAAGATTTTTCTTCTTTTTTTGGGGATGGGGGGAGGGGAATGGGGATGGTGATGCTGTAGATAAGTATGCTAGTGGTGCTGCAATGACGTAAAAAAAATACTCCTTCAAAAACCTGTGTCAAAGACATGGTTGCTGAAAACAAAAGAATATGAATAACAGTGCAATGGTGAAGATAAGGATGTAACTTGATTGAGGCTGCTGAAATTCTTTAATGCCAGGTTTCATGTGTGATGGAATACATTATTTTTGCTGGAGGGTTAAACACTTTGTCCCTCATCTCAGCCGGCATTTATGGATTTTCAGGTCTGCCTGCTGAGAAGTAAATTAAATATGTAGCTGCTTCTCACCTTTCCTCTGCTGTACTAATGGAAGAGAATTTTTCCTGCCAGCACTACAGATGATGATCATCGCTGCTGAGCTTCATTATTTTTTGGTATCAGGAAGGATGACAAATCTGCATTATTTCCAGAAGGATTTGGATTTCTGAACAAAAGGATAATAGGCATGCTTCATTTTCTTAAAGCTATATCTAGGAAATTGGAGGCATAGCAAGCCTACACAAACTTTATAAGCATGGCTGAAAAAGAAAGATGAACTGCTATAAGATGTCCTTGAAATATGATGTTGGATGGTTTTTTTAACTTCACTTGGAAGGTTTGGCTCTTTTTCTGTCAAAAGTTGCCTTTTGCATGTGCTGTTCAAGATCCATTAAATGTCAGATGGAGGTTAGGAAGCCAAGGGTAACTGTTCTATTTTTATGTATTTATAATAACTTTTTACTTGTGTTACGATTTGTTAACTTTTTTTTAAATCTTCAAGACAATTGGCATATTATATTGAAGTGGTTGTGTATTACTATAAATGCTGTTAAGAGTATATATGAAAAGAAAAACATGTAATTGAATATGGTAGTTTTTTGTTTATTTTTCCTTTTTATTTTATGCAAAAAGTAAATATCTGTAAATATGTTATTAATGTGTATGCCTGTATATATAAGTATTTCCATAGGAACGTGCACTCAAAGGACCATTACAGTTAGAGATTTCCATCTAATTATATTTTCTGGAATAAAATACATTTAACTGAATAGTGTCACATGCTGACAGTGCCAGAGGCAAAGAAACAAAAGGAATTGTTTTTATTTGACAGTATTCCTTTTGGTGACAAGATTATCATAACATGCATCAGCTGCAGAGCACTGCTGAAAAATTCTCTTATAAGAATGAGTTAATACAACAAAATGATTTATTCTTTCTTTACCTTCCTCCCTTCCCCTCCTGCCCCCTGCCAACTTCTCCCGTCCCAGCCATGCCAACCTCTCCATCATTACATTTTTCAGCTGTATCCAGGATCTGTATGTACCAGCCAAGAGTAATCTGTCATTGTCAGCATTTAGAACTGCTGTTGTTTATTTACTACTCTTAACTATATATCAGGCTTACAGACTTGCTTTTTACAAATGCTTTCTTAGGAAAATCAGCAAAACAGTTAGCAATGTTCATCTGATTATGCTCACACTCCCCCCATTTTTTTCCTTTCCCTTGTCCTCCTCCCCCTCCTACAGGAGCCCAGTAACAAACGGGTCAAGCCGCTTTCCAGAGTTACATCACTAGCCAGTCTCATTCCTCCTGTACGAGCCACTCCATTGAAGCGGTTCAGCCAGACACTTCAGGTAATCGCAGTAAATGCATTGCTAAAAGGGGAATGCGTACATACTCACTATTTCTTCCAGGGTTAGGATGGGAACGGGAACCGAACGTATGCGCACACACCCCATTGTAATGTGGCCAAACAAGTTTAGGCAACTTATGACTGCAGAGTCACTGAACCTAAAAACTGAACTCTCACCTCAAAAAACCACATCTCTCTCCAGATAATTAATGTTTCTTAATTACCAGTAAGAAAACTATTGCACCTGCAGCACAGAAGAGTTGTTACACTAAAGGATTACTATTACTTTTTAAATTTGATGAACAGACTTTTCCATGACACCTTCTATTAATTTTGGTTGGTTTCTTTGAAAATGTTATTTTTGGTATAGTTAGTCACATAGGGCTGCTAAATTTCCTTCTGTGTAGCGAACTTTAACCTTGCCTAAACAAAAGAGTGAACAATTGGAAAAAAACTAATTTTCCAAAGCTGCTGCTGAAAATAATAAAGGGCAAGCAAATTCTAAATGCATTTTAGAAAGTAAATAATTTTGTAGTTTCAATTTCTGTATTGTAGAATAGGTGCATAATAATTAACATTCTCAGAGGCTAATGGAACTGTAGTTTGTAAAGTATTTGTGCCTCCAGACCTAGAGACTGCAAAACATTTGGGTGCTCAGCTCCTAATGGTTCTCATGAGTGGCAAGCAGATGGGAGCTGCACTACTGCTGTGGATCTGGCCTAGAGAGCCAGACTGTTTCCTCTTTAAAACCATTTGTGTAAGAAGGCATGTATAAGATCTGAAGAAAATCATTTAACAAGTGTAATTTCTTTGATGAGAGGAAATACAAAAATATCTTGAATGTATTAAAAATCTTACTTAATCAAAATTAGTTTAATTAGAGTATCACTGAAGTTACCAATCTCAAGGAAGAAATAAATAAAACTTTAGAGCTAGGAGTCATGGCAAATAAATAAAAAGTCATGGGAAAGACCCCCATTCTTCTATAGTGGTAGTTACCTAGAAAACTGATATTACAGGGTTTCTTGAACATTGGTTTTCCAGTGTTCAGTTCCTATGATTTTGAAAGTGCAGACATCAGCATAGAAAAGCCACATGTGTGAGGTTGGTGGAAAGGCAAAATGGCTGAACTCCCCTCAGTCTGGGTTTGATCCAGAAGGTGTATTATAGCGTGACTAGAGCAGAGATGCCTGTATTCCCTGGGGTGTATAAATCTCCTCCATAGTCTGCCTCCAGGAAAAAATTGGCCCAACTCTGAAAGGACTACATTAGTTCCAGTTGTGAGGAGTGTGGAAAGTGAATTCATTTTTGGCTAAACTGCTTCTAAGCACAGCGCTTCCCTTTTCACAGCCTGAGACAGCTGTTGTCCTCATTTAAGTACCTATGCTAGCATTCTATAGTGAATGCCTTTGAGACTGGGTTGTCCAGTACAATATTGTATTTAATAGTTTGATTTAGACTATCTGAAACAAACTATCCTTTCACTCATGTAGCAGCTTCCTGAGATGAGCGCTACATAAATGTGTTTCAGGGCAAATTTATACAAAAATAGGAGAGAAAACAGTGGCTTTATTGCAAGCATTTCGGTCTTGCTCTGTTCATACTGATTATAAAAATATATTTTAATTAACTGTCTGTTTCTAAGCAGATTAAACAGTGATGTTACTCATACCATCTCCTCTAAGTAACTATGTGCTTGAAGGAGCTGCCATGAGAAATCAACCTGTATGTTCTCCAAATTCTAGGTCTGAATCCATTTCCAAGTGATGAATGCTGGTGATGTCTCTCAAAACTGCCTTCATAGCTGGCTGTAAATTGACTTCTTATCTGATTTTGTCAGCAACAGTAGAACAGGGGAAAAAAAAAAGACTGACTTTCTTTTGTTCAGGTGCCCCATTTGGAATTATTTAGAAACATTCTGGGAAGCATGTGTGTAGCCTTTTTACTTTATTATGTATTGACATAGCTGTCACTGTGCCTTGTTGGAACAGTGTAGAGCAGGATTTTTTTTTCATGGTGTGATACTTGTAAGAAAAATCAACACTTTTTTCTTTTTACTGGATGAATTTTTATGTATCTTCACTGTTATTTCAGTCAAAACCCATGATTCTTCTTGCATTGCTGTTAGATGTTCTGTATCTGTAAAATGAAGAAAACCACTGTCATCACCACAACATCCAAAACAAACTTCTTCCCCTGGAAGAAAACAAAACAAAGTCAGCAGAGCATCCATCCAAAAAGACCACTCCAACAGCATCAATAAAAGGAATTAGAAAATTCTGAGTTTCCTTTATGGTATTTCAAACAAACCTTCTTATATATTCTTTCTGAATGAAAGATATATGTAGGAGTTAAAGTTTATTGTGCATAATTTTCCTTACCTCTCTACGTGTAACTTCCACTTTATATTAATGGACTTCCTGCATGTAGGTTGAAGAAACGCCTCAGTGTTTGAGATCTATGTAATGACTTTTAAGATATGTTCTTAGCAACCTTTCATGTTTCATATATTTTATTGATTATAGAGGTATTTGATTTTTTTTGTGTTGTCTTAACTTTATTATGATTTTCCAAATTATTGTCAATACTTTTCCACAAGGATTCCAAGTAACAAAACACATAAAGTCTTTACAGCTTGCTTTCTGATTTTTTGACTATTTGTAGTCACTGTTTCTGTCACACAGAGCACTGTGGACTAATTGACTAATATAATGCTGTTAGCTTCATCTCTGGCAGAGTCTGTCTGTGTATCTGCTCAATGCCAGATGCTAAGCAGGTATTTTTATTTGTTTATCCACCTGGAAAACCACTTTATTTCATAGCTGTATTTTCAGTCTGCATCAGGCAAGGCTAATGATTACGATGATCTGCTTGTTTCTACTTGGTCTTGTTCACAGCTGTGTTGTTCGGCTTAAAAGCTGAAAATGGGATCAGAAAAAGAACTCCAGCTGATGCTGAAGAGAGAAATTCAAGTCTGGCTAACTTCCTCTGCAACTTCAGTTTTCATTGTGTCTTGAACTTAAGCAGGGAGTCCAAATTATTTTTATCTATCTTAGGACGCTAGAAATTTCTAAAAATCCTTAAGAACAAAACTCTTTTTAACATCAGTTCTGAATGCTAGGACTTTTGATCTGTAGTGCCCTTTTCCCAGTACATGAAGCTGTTTGTTTTACTGCAGCTGAAACTAAGGTTTGTTAATTGCATGAATTAACATCAGTAACACATAGATCCTTCATAGTAACAGTCTGGTAACAGCTGGTGAAAGCTATTGCAGTCAGATAAATGCAGTAAACAAAATCAGGGGTTGTGGCTAGATTCTTCCCCAGCTCCTTTAGTTTTTGGAATTATATGAAAATTTTAATAATCCCAGATGGGTGTAATTTTTAACCAGTATGCTGGACGTGTTTTTTAAGGAAGCCAGAAACTAGGAAAATATTTTTAAAAGACTGGAGACATAGAAATGCTGTTCTGACATTCCTACAATTCTTGCATGGGATTCTGTCACATGACTGTTTCCCCCCCCCACCCCACCCCCACCCCTTTATGCTGAGTACCAACCAAAGATACCATCAGAGTACCTTTAAACTTGTTTTTAAAAAGAATTCTGGTAGAACTTCAGTTTAGGGCTCTAGTCCGCTAAATGACATGGGTCTGTTTATTTGCAAAAAAATAAGTAAAGTAGTAGAACGGAGATGGTGAAACTGATGTCGTACATATATCTTAAAACTATCAGAGAGTTTTATTGAAATAATTATTTATTTGGGGATTTCTTTAGTTAGGCTTATATATCAGGTTTACATCCCATTTCTATTCTTGTCTGTTATAGCACTGATGATTCAAGTATGCCTGACTCTCAAGGGACAAAGTATTAATTTTATCATTAAATAGTATTTCCCTGGTGATGTATTAGTTTGTCTTTTCATAGATTTACAAGCCAATTTCTGCAACATGTATGCAAAGGAGAAGATAAAATGTTAAAATAAGCTTGGATTCCGCACTGAAGTGTGTGATTCTCAGCCTAACGAGATTTCAGTGTACCAGAAGTCAGTCAGTGTTTTTGCCTTTGCTGTGTTAGTGTATAAAAGAAGGAAACGTGACAAAGAAACCACTTGCTGTTGAAGTGAAATTTGCCCTCATTGTTAAATAACACGTCAAAACATTTCTGTCCCTTTCCACTAATAAATACGCTCAGTCCAATGTTCCTTATTAAGTAAGGTACATGTTGTATGGTTAATTAAAAGGCTGATGTATGAGAAAAATCAATTAAATATACACTTACTGTGTCCGGGTAGCAAAGATGCTAAGCAAGCAAGCAGGATTTTGGGGAGTTTGGTTTCCTTTTGAATCTCTTAGCCTTTTTGTGCCCCTTCTGCCCCATGGAGACAGTATAGGGCTGTAGAGAATAGTATCAAGCATTCTCATACAGCATAAAGAAACATTACTATCAGTGGATGTGAAAGCTTACTTTTCTCAAAACTATGTAATTTCAGTTTGCTGTTATGGGTGCATGTCATTTTATAACATGATATATGACTTTTTGTTAAAAGGTTTCAAGATCAAGGTATTTACTTTAAAAATCAGTCTGTCTGGTGCTTTTCATTATAAGTACTTTCTTCATTCAACATAAAACATTCCTTTAAGAAAAAACCACCACAAACACAGGAGCTAGATACTGGAGGATGCATATGGGAATGCATGGAATGGGGCATTCCACCTTGGGTCATGGAATGACAACTCTTCTGCTTGGCTGCATTCTCATGGTTGGTGATTTGTGGATGCAACACACCTGCCTCTTTTCCCTAATCTTTCCATTTGCATGTGAAAATAATGGATTCCATTATTCATTTTTGTAACAAGTGTAAATTAAGCATGTAATTTCACGTGTGTTTCTTATCTTCTTAACTCTTGAAGGAAGACTAGCACCTGACTTGCAAAGTTTTGGAAGGTTGGTATATATATATGTGTGTGTGTGTTTATTTTTAGGGGTTTTGTCAATTCCAAGTAGGGCTCAAAATGGCTTCTGTTAAAAGGCACAGTTTTTATTTATAAAAATATGTCTTCTTGTATTTTAAAAACATACTGTATTTATAGGCACTGTTTGCATTTCATGGGTTCTTATCTTCAGAGGAGAATTTCAGATATTGTGCTTTGTATGTACTGCTTTCAACCTGGAAATGAAGAGAATTTATTTTGTTTTAAATATTTTTACCCAAGGCAATTGAAAGATGATTGTGTAAGGCAGGTTTTAAATAACAACAAAAATGTAGAGTAGTTCAACAATGTGAAGTACTTGAGGCATTTCAGAGGTAGGACCTCAAAAAGAAGCCTCTAATTTTAATGAAGCAAGAAAGGAATCTTTTCAAAATAGCACAGTGAGAACATAAAGTATCCATCCTTAGCCTGGACTCTTTCTAAGAGTCTACAGGCAAATAGAACTCTGAAGTCTCACTTAAAATTGGACTTGTTTTTATTGAAGTATAAGACCAGACCACATAATAGATACGGAGTTGCTGGTACACATCATCAGAGTTTAGAGGCTCCAGAAATATTAATAAAGATTGTACCAGAGCAGAACACAATACTGGTTATCACAATTTGCTATCTTCTAACACTGATTGTTTAACACATTTCTTAAACTGCTAAAAAGTAAGTAGGAGCAAGTGGTGTGAAAAGGATCTGGCTTGTTGCTTGTCATAAACATTAAAATCTGAATATTGACATCCTTTTCCTTAAAGATAATGTGACTGTTCTTCTCTTTTCAGTCAGACGTCCATTTCACACCTTTCTGTGTGAATTAGTTTCTTGATCTCATTATACATCTGAAGAGGCAGGTTGTTACCAGTTGAAAGGGTTTTCTCCATGTATCAAACCCAGTTTGGTCAGTTAGAGCATTATATCACTTTAATCCTGCTTTTGGACATACCTGTAATAATTATACCAATGGAATCTTTCATGATTCTGACAGTTCACAAAAAAGAGGTATTGCTATCAGGTAGCAAGACACTTACTAAGGTAAGAGGAAAGGTTTTGAAGGGCAGTCTCACTTTATGAATCCTCTTTCTGCCCAACTGAGAAAACTTTTTTCTTAAACCATTAATATGTGTTTGATGTAATGCACCTTTTCATCTGATATCCTCAAGGTAGGACCTATTGTTTCTCAGTACAGACATCTTTGAACAATGCCACCCCTCAAAATAAAACCCAACAATTCTGTTGACTGTCAGTTGCTACACAAGAAGACTTCATCTACCAGATTTTGCTGTCCTAGCTTTCCAGAGTTTGTGTGTAACAATTGAATATTTCTTTCAAAATGAACCAAAAAAAGTATTCATGCTAGTTCTGTCTCTAAAATTTGCCTTAATTCTATTTTTTTAAGTATTAGGGATCTAATGAGGCAGATATATGTAATGCATAAATAATTCCTGTGTGTCTACTGAATTGAAACTTTATATTTGATCAGTTGTGTTTATTTAGTGTGGTGGGCCATTCAGCCATTATCCCTGTAGTTCATTCTTGTTGCATGGTATATGAATGCATTGTTTTTTAAACATGTTGAAAATAGGGCATGGACATAGTTCGCTGCAGGAATGAAAGTACTGACCTTCCATAAAGATGTATTATAATTTTCTTACATTCCCAGTACTAAACATTGCTATTAAGTTCACAGTAAAAACTAATTAGATAATGTTTGGTTGTTGTACTGAACTATGTATGTGAATTCCTTAGAAAAAAATGCGTAAAGTGAAACTGTTCTAACAGTAAAAACTCTTCTTCTATATATTTCTAGCGTTCTATCAGTTTCCGTAGTGACAGTCGCCCAGATCTGTTCAGTCCGCGACCATGGTCTCGAAATATGCCCCCTGCTAACACAAAACGGAGAGGCAGCAAACTGTGGAGTGAGACCTTTGATGTTTGTGTCAATCACATGCTTACATCTAAAGAAATCAAGCGTCAAGAGGTATAACTTTTTTTACCAATAAATTTCATGTTCAAAAGCCATCTTTAAGGCATGGAGTTGAGGAATGCTAGTAGGCATTAGGATAGCACTTGAAGCTTTCCTGAAATTAAACAGAACATCACCACCTCCACTAGAAGCAGAATTCCATCCACAGTCTTTATCATTCAAGCTGTATTAGATTAATATATTCTTTTTTAAAATCAGCTCATCAGATTTCCTTAATAAATGTGGAGTTACTAGGATATATTGTACTGTGATTGGCTGCATGAGTGTACAGGTTCTGTATGCCAGTTTCTGTAGTGATAGTTGATATTTGGATGTTCCATTTTGTTGTTCTAGTAATGATAGATAAGCATGCTATTTCAGGAACAGGTATTCATCAAGTGATATGTACGCACAGAAATGCACAATCATTTCCCTTGTTGGAAAAGAGTGTCTTTGAGGAAATTTTAAGTGCTAGAAAGATGAAATATGATGGAAAGAGGTATGTTCCAAAGCAAAAAGAGTACATTAGTGGTTTTAATGTGTTGTACATGGCAAATTCTAAACAGTTTGTGTTACAGCCAATGACAGAGCTCCTTTGGAGTCAGGACTATTTTTTTTTCCTAAAGAAATTTCTCGCAGTATCAACAAAGTTTATAACAATCTCTCTGAGAATTCTTCAGGGACTGAGTCATAAATCAAACAGCAGTAACATCAAGCATTTCTTGTGCAGATTTTAACATTGTACAAGAATTCATAGGAAATAACTTTTAAAATTGAGAACTTCAAAGGCAGATTATTGAAAAATAAACTGTAGAAACTGTTTGTCTAGTGTAACAGTCATTACTGTGTTGGGGCAGAAGCCAGGACCCTTCAAAAAGCCCAAATAAATGAGCTGTATTCCAGGAAGTTTTGCATGAGGGTTCTGCTGTATATTGGTTCCCATACTCCATGCCTCAACAGAATATCTGAACTGCTTCACGTGTGTGCTGTCAGTTAACTCACACTATGGCAAGCTTTCCACATGTGCATATTATCAAGCTAGGAGAATCTGCAGTAGCTGAAGATGTTCTTCCGGGATTTATGCAGGTTGAAAACCTTGACTGTAAAATTAGTAATTCTAACTGACCAAAATGCTCTTAACTTTTACTGTTCCCCAGTTTAGAATGAAATCATACAATAAGCAAATAAATGGTATTTCGGTAAGTTAGTGTATTAGGTTGGTGATTATTTTTAATCTGCCAGCTTTAAAGTCTCAAATCTGTTTCAAGAGAAGTAACTAACATCAGCCAACAGTTGAGCTCAGCCTTCCTAACAAAAAAATGAACTGGTACCAAAATAAAAGTGCCCACTACCAAAGAAATGTTTTAAAGAAGATCTGTCTTTTACTTACTAGACTACCTGGAACTTTTACCACTGCATGTGTTAAAACGGAACACAACAAACTCCTATGCAAATAGTTGTATAAACAGTTAAGTTACAGTTGAGTCAAAATATCACACTGAAAATAGCTTCCCCATCTGGAAACACATCCGTTTGAAAAAAAAAATTAATTCTGTGGCTATGTCAGATAAGCGTTTTATGAACAATCTGATATAGCGCTGTTCAAAAAAATACTGTGCATGATTCTGTAGCTATGGAATAAAGCCTTACTTTATTTCTGCAATTAGGTTTACTAGAGAAGTTCTGATACATGGTATTAAGACAGCTGTTCAGAATATAACATCAACTCAACAAGTTGCGTATTGATTAAATAAAGATATTTTATAATATTTGTGTCTCTCTTTATAGGCTATCTTTGAACTTTCTCAGGGAGAAGAAGACTTGATAGAAGATCTGAAGTTAGCAAAAAAGGTATGTTTTTTTTTTAAGAAACATAACAAACAGTATTCATTGGTTCATACCACTTTTAAAATAACCCTTGCTTTTTATAATTACTAAGACAGTAAGATGGGGAAAAAACCCAAAACATATTTCTATCTTCCCATTCTTCCCGAAACACTTAAATATGCTGCTTTCATTTTTTTAAAGTATGAAATTGATAGTTTAAGATATGATTATGAAACTTTAAAATATTCTCAGCAATTGGTCTGTTTTTACTTACAGGGAGCTTTAAATGCTGTCACTATTTTTTCAACTACCAATGATGTATTAATTACAGAGCTCCCCTTTTTTTGTTTTCAGGCTTATCATGACCCAATGCTTAAACTTTCCATAATGACAGAACAAGAGTTGAACCAGATCTTTGGAACATTGGACTCTCTAATTCCTCTACATGAAGGTAAAACTCAAATAGTCTTTGCATTACTATCGCACATGGATTTATAGTCATCTGGTCATTAAGTGAAGTTTCTTTTCTTTTTTTAATCATGATCAGATCTTCTTAGGCGACTTCAAGAAGTCAGGAAACCTGATGGATCAACAGAACATGTTGGCCATATCCTTGTGGGTTGGGTAAGGCAGAGTTTTTAATCAATTTCGGGACTTTAGTTTGGAGCTGCAGCATAGTTTTTATCAGACAATTTCCTTTCCATATCTAGCATAGCATGTCAAAAATACATTCTCAAAGTGTTTTTAAAAGGTAAGGCAACTATTTAGGGACATAATGGAATATTTCCCTCTTTTCAGGGATTTACCATTAAAAGATTCAGACTAGGATGTTGCTTTTAAAGCTTTTGCTATTCAGGAGACAAGCAGTATTTAATATGCTTTAAACAAAAATCAAGAGTCAGACTAAAGTTTGTCTGATGTAGATAATTTGAGAATCTGCCCCCATTTGTATTCTGGTTTCTAGGGAAATGAAGCTTGAACAGTCACATTGTGTAAAGGCAGCCTGTAGTTATTTTGGAATGTCAGTCTGTTCCAGTCAAGGTAACAGGTAGTTGTTAGTGCTGTCGAAGATACTAATTTTCTAGAAGTTTGTTACAATAAGACAGACAGGGATACAAGAGCAATGCTATTGCTGCCCTGCAAAAGAAAAAGTTAGTAAATCCACATTCACCAGTATCCAACAACATAAACACTGAAAATAGCTTTTATTAGTTCTGTTGATGATAAAATTGCTCATTATATTAAAGAAGAGGTATTTTTTAAAGGATTTAGATATGTGAAAAGTTTATTTGTAAGTATATGTAAGTAATGAAATCTAGCAGGAAAAAAAGGGCTTGAAGTTTTTAAGGGATTAGGTGATAACATTTAGCAGCTCTGTGTGAAAGAGTGGTCTATTGTAAATAAGAGAAACATGATCACTGCTGGTAACTAATTCAGATAGTTAATGATAAACTTGTGTCAAAAATTATCTCTGTTTTTCTTTGCATAAAGTAATTTTAAATATATTTATTTTCTGGTGTGTTTGAACACCAGTGAAGTTCTCTTGTTCCTAATATTTCCAAGTCTAATTTCCTTTGTTGAAGACTTTACATATAATTGTGTGTTAATATAGCAGTTTTTATAAATGGATAGATTGTTCTAATCAATATACAAGCTGGCTTTTCTCAGATTTAAGGCACGGTTTTGACATCTTAGTTTGGTCAAGGTTCTCAAGGGCAATACAGAAGTTTGACTATAGAAGTTTGCTTATCTAAAAAAGGCCAGGTTTGGGAGTACTCATTCCTAGGCTTTTATTTCCATTCATAATTAAAATGACTTCTGTGTTAAACTGTTTTCTTCACTAAGTAGTGTTCAGTCTGAAGTCATGGATGTTTTTAATGCTTTGGAATAATATTGGAGATCTCTAGGAACTGAGAGATGAGCTAGCGCCTCTAAATGATTTAAATGATGAACGAGGTGATCAGAGGACCCTTGTAAACCTTATGTATGTTGGAAACATTATCATCAATAAATTGGGGATAATCTCCAGTTAAAGGTTCTCAGCATGAGTTTTGACATCCTGAATCATGTGAAACTTTTGGTGTAGCAAACTGTGCTTTGTTTCAGCTGCAGAATAATTTATTCTTTTTCTCAGCTTCCATGCCTGAACTCCTATGACAGCTACTGCAGCAATCAAGTAGCAGCCAAAGCTTTACTGGATCACAAGAAACAAGATCACAGAGTACAAGATTTCCTACAGCGCTGCTTAGAGTCTCCTTTTAGTCGCAAACTGGACCTTTGGAATTTCCTTGACATCCCAAGAAGCCGTTTGGTTAAATACCCATTACTACTCAGAGAAATTTTGAGACACACACCAAATGATCATCCAGATCAGCAGCACCTTGAAGAAGCTGTGAGTTACTGTTTGGTTTGGGGTGTTTTTAGGAGATTACAGCACTTTTAGCTTACTAATGAGTTAAGGGACACTACATAAAATATGGAAAGGCAAATACTTATATGGGCAGCTGAAACTAATACGTGAAATATCTAGCCCTGCTCCCCCAGTTAAATCCTATTTCAGTAGCAAGGTGATACAAAAAAAAAAGGGAGGGGGGTGGGAGGTGTTTTCCACAGCTCTTGTCTGATCATTGTCATTTTTTATTTACCTTTCAATGTCATTTTCATTCTAATCTAAGCTGGGTAATGTGGAGATTTCTCTTCAGGTTTTAGATCATTTAGCTAAGTTTTATTCCCTGGCTTGAGACCTTACATAACCTCTGAATCTAGATTAATTATCATTTGCAGGAATGTTGCTGAAATTTGCCTTCATTCTGTTTTTTATTCGGAATAGCCTTGCGCTTTCTGAAATAAAACCAGAGGATAAATCCAAAGCTTTAAAACTTCCTTATTAGTAGAAAGGGACCTGATTCAGATATTCAGAAAGGTTTCTAAGGTTTCTGTTCTTTCCCATATATACACACACACACGTATATATTTGCATGTATGCACATATTATTGGATTTTGTATATATCTGGGAGTGCATCAGTTTACTGTAGCAGTTTTGTTTGAAACACACTTCTAAACTAATAAATAAATATCATCAGTATCCTACTGCTTTTGAATAGTATTTAAAGTAAACTTCATTAATATTTTCAGGACCAAATTTATGATTTGCCTAGACTTGAACGTTTTGTACATTTTAGTATTTCTTTGCTGAAATATGACAGCCCTGTTTTTTTGGAAAGTGCACGTTTCTAAACCTGACCACTATTGTTCTGCTATTCCTTCCCCAAATCCCTTGCCCAGATTAACTTCTTTGTTGTAAAATTGGACTACTGTGGTTTAAATTGAAAGCTTGGATACTTGCATTTAGATGTAATCTATAAGGTATATTCTCCCCTTGTGCATATTCTTTTAAATCCAAACAAAAATCATAAATATCTCAAAGAATGCTTTTGCTTATTTCTAAGATTTGCTTTTCTACATAATATCTGGTAATATCTTCTAAAAAATATTTTAAATGCTTTTTTCCAGTGCTTGTATTTGGGAGTTGTTTAACAATATATAGTCAGGATTTTTTTCTTGATATTTCAATAGCCTTATATAGCTTTGTAGTATTCTGCTTCAGCAGAACAGTTTATCTTTGAAGTGATGTATTTCATAAGTTGTATATTTGCCAAGTTAAATTAGGAAACAGAAATTACTCTATGTGGTTGGCTCTTAACGCTGTTTTAAGCTTATGAAGTACATTTGTCTTCCTGTCTGGCAATCTGCTATAAGCACACTGAGCCAAGCTGATCCTGGGATCAGTAGATTCTTGAATTATCTGTTTGGGGATGTATGTCTCAACCCATTTCCCTGCTCCACCCCCAGTTATATAACAGAGGAATTTGATCGGTCTAAGCAATCTATGATCACTGTTAGAGTTTACTGAAATCAACAGAACTTCATATGCACATGCTCAATTAAGGAGCCATATTTTAAGTTTCAGATAAATTGATCTCAGGGACCTTAACGACTGCATAGTATAAGGAAGTTCAAGACAGCGTATTTTTATAGAAAAGGCAAAGCTTTCTTTTTAAGGTTTTTTAAAGTAAAAAGGCAAGATAATTATTACTTTGAATTGTAAAATTGTAGGTATGTGCAAGTAGTGGAATTGTAAAATAAAACCTTATTTCCAGAGGGTAACCTTCATAATGAACAAAAGTTGAAAATTTCTGTTTTGGGCCACTTGCATGTTTTGCAGGATAAAGATCTTGATAGTTCTTCTGTTTCTTGTTCTCTGCTATGATGCATCAGTTTTCAGAGAATTATAATCCATTTTAAATAAACATTTTTAAGGCAGGTTGTTTGTCCTGTGTCATTTATTGGCACATTTCAGCTGACAAAAACATATCTCCGATTATATTTCTTAACATCTGTTTATCTTAATCCCGCCTGTTTCCGTTTGATATAAAGAGCTAAATACCAGATTTTAAGCCATTGTTAGAAACAATGATAAAACCAAGAAGAAAAGAATCTTTGTACACGGTAGTCTGCTTAATTCTATTGCAAATATTAATACTCTTAGAAACTGGTCTGCAAAAAATTCATGGAACGTATGATGTAAATTAAGATGTATTTTCTTGTAGCTACAGTTCAAATTACTAGGAGATAGCTCTGAATATTGGACTGTCTAAAGTTCATGTGTTTTCATTGTTTCTCTGTAGATAAGTATAATTCAGGGCATAGTGGCTGAAATCAACATAAAGACTGGTGAATCTGAATGTCAGTATTACAAAGAGAGACTTATTTATCTTGAAGAAGGCCAAAGGGATTCATTGATTGACAATTCACGTGTTGTATGTTGTCATGGTGAACTGAAGAACAACAGGGGAGTGGTAAGGAACAAATATTTTGTCATAAATACCTTTTTAAGATATTTTTATTTTGCATGACAGGTAAAAGCTGTGACTATACATACAGAAATGTCACCCTCTCATATGTAGGAAGTTGAAAAATATTAACTGTTATATATAACACTGATTTTTTTTGTTAGCAGTCAAATATCTGCATATGGAGATAATAAGCTTACATGTGTCTCTCTTAAGGGGACCTAACAATATCCTGGATAAATTGTAATCTGATAAATTTCAGTAAAACTTGCAGGGAAGAAAAGCAAATTAGAAATTTCTGGTCTCAGAGACATGGTAGTAATGACACACAAAATATACTAACAAATTTTAAATCTGTCAAAGGCTGTGGTTAATTTATTCACCATAGAAATTAGGTACTTGATACTGCAAATTCCAGTCTCCAGGAGTCTGCACTATTGATAAGTGTCATATGCTGAGCTTTCAGTTTTAAAAAAAACAAAAAAACCAAACCAACAACAACAACAAAACCCACAAAAACAAACACCACCACCACCCCCCAAACCCATGTAGATTAGTAGAGATGTTAATAGAAGAGAAACCAGTCATGGACAAACAATGAAAAAAGATCTTTTTCTTATTAACTGAGCTTATGAAAGTTTTATTAAAAAACCTAACAAAGTAAGCAGGATTCTAACTGTATTTTTCTGCACTGGGAGTGCCTCTATTTAGCATGTTTATGCATACAATAGAAGGATCATGTTTTACCATACGGCTGAGATGGAAAGATAAAATGGCTGCTGTTTTCTGGTTCACCTGATAAAGATCAGGCCGGCAGTTAATGTATAGCAAACTAGCAGGAAGAAACTGGCACTTTCATCTTTCTAATGAACTTTCTTTATTCCATCCACGCTACCCCTGCCTTTCTTTGGTAGCATAACACTAAGTATATAATTATTTTCAATTTATGAACAGTATTTAAAATTCCCCATCATTTTTGGGAGGTTTCCACAGTGATGTATTCCTTGAATACAACTGACAGTGTGGGGTATTTTTATGTTTGTGCATTTCTTTGATTTGGGGTGAAAAACAGATCATTTATATCTACCTGCTAGTACAGAGTATTAGCTTTTGCAGCAAATAAGAGATCTCATCATTGAAAGGAGTTTCATGTGACTTCCACTAAAACCAGCCATAACAAAGCTTTACATTATGAAGAATCTGCCACATTTTGTGGATGATAGATTGAAAACTGAGTTTCAAAATAAACAAGGTATTTTTCCTGCACATTTAGAATATTAAAAACAAACAAACAAACCAAACCCCACCAACCCTACCTAACATGCAAACGTCCATACCTGTATACACCTCAGGTCTTTTATCTCACACATTTGTGCTTTCACATTTCATTCATATGAGAAGGTAGCCATTTGCTGAATATATAAACTGAAACACATAATGGATAGACTCTACCAGACTCTGCACAGAATCTCTGTTAATACCGAAGAGGACAGCACTGCAGAATAAGGAACAAACTATTCACGGATATAAAATGAGGCATCTGTTGTGGAAAAATAGAATGAAGATTAACTTTTTCAATATCGGAAAACTGCCAAGGCATATTGGGAAATGTTTCTGCTATAATTACTCTTTCATTATAGTCTTCTGAAAACATGAGCTACTGGAAGATGGGACAGTGAGCTAAATGGATCTGAAGCTCTATCTTGTTTTAAAACTGCAAATAATGCTTCCATTTATATTTAGTCAGGTGAACTTTAGAAGCAAAGAATAGTTGATTGGGAAGAAAATTTTGGCTGTGAAAAACAAAAAATTCATTTCAGTGAAGTGAAATGAATTTAAAATTTCAGTTTATTATTGGAAGCCACTGGAGGTTGAAAAATGTGAGGAGAAACAGAATTTAAAGATGATAACAGGTGACTTGTGCTACCCAGGAGCGAAAGTAATTTTCTGAGCTTCAGAGAGCTGTGGTGAAGCTGATTGTGCACAGCATGTGAATTGTAAAAAGATTGCTCATAATTGTTCATTGAAAATACTTGGATGAATAAGATTAGTACACAGGCAATAAAGTGGGTGTCAGAAAGAAGAATGCGTATAAGCATGCACATTTCAAGGTCCCAACACTAAAAGATTAATTAGGATCATGACATAAGAAACTGAGAAGAGGACAGGAAAAATAATTTTAGAAGTTTTTAAATTCTTGTATTTACGTACTTATATGCTGTTGCGCCATAAGACTTTTAAATAGTGGGAAGAGAGGAATATTTATTTTAACTGTTGAAAACACAAGGCTGTAACATACTAGACTTTAAATACATTTGGTTTAATGATGTTTTAAAAAAGGAGTAATGCTTTATTATTTATCCATTTTTAATAGAAACTGCACGTCTTCCTGTTTGAAGAAGTGTTGGTGATTACTCGAGCTATCACCCATAACGAACAGCTCTGCTACCAGCTGTATCGGCAGCCAATTCCAGTGAGGGAGCTTGTGCTAGAAGACTTGCAAGATGGAGAGGTGCGATTGGGTGGATCCATACGTGGTGCATTCAGCAACAATGAGAGAAGTATGAGTACACCTTTTTTTATTTGCTCATATAGGATCATTAGAACTTAAGACACCTCCCAATGAGACATCAGAATGTTTTCTCTAAAATTCATGTTATCTATATCCAACACCTTGATTTGTATTTTAAACTGGTTTATTATGTTATAACTTGCTTCTTTTAGATTGTTTCTCAAAGCTCACCATATTGGGGTTTCTCCACACACCTGCTTCTGTACTGAATTGAGAAGGGAACAATGTGTAGAATGTAGTGGCAAACCCAAAAAATTATAAGCAAGTATATTTTGAAATCTTAAGCTTTAGCTGTTATGACTTTCCTTATATTATGGAGACATTGATTGCTATTCCCTGAGTCTTTCAGCTGACAGATAACATCATGCTCAGTGTTAAGACTGTAGCTGTTCATGTTAATGTCAAGGGGTAAGAGTTAATGTCCTTCTAATTAAGCATATTATAAAGATGTTTGTTTCTATTACAAGGGTCCTTTGAAACTCACTTATCTTGTGAAAACTTTGAGGGTTTTTTATATGTATTTGCTTTATTAGTGAAGTGAATGGAAGAGATGAGGCAATCTCTGGCTGACACAAGAAACAGTATTCAGTGAAGGTTCTGGAAATGTGCTTTGCAGAGAAGTAGGAGAAGAGGTGTTGAAGTGTGGGAGAAGCCTTAATCCTGCTGATTCACATAAAGCTTTATGGGTAGCTCATGCATGGCAGAACCAAAATTGTTTAATCCAGCAATATGAAATTATTAGAAGCGCTTGTGATGTTCTGTGTTCCTGCCCCACAAAAGATACCCAGACTCTTCTCTGTGGTCTGACATGGTATTGGCAGGAAAACACCTTAAGTCAAAGATTTTGCAGATTTTGTTATTTAAATATACTCTTTGATTATAAAATCATTCAGCCAAAGCATTCAGTGTTTTGATATACGTTGTTTCTTTCAGTCAAAAACTTCTTTAGAGTCAGCTTCAAAAATGGATCTCAAAGCCAGACTCACTCACTCCAAGCCAATGACTCCTTCAACAAACAACAGTGGCTTAACTGTATCCGCCAGGCCAAAGAAAAAGTTACATGTGCAGGCAAAGCTGGCGTGCTGAGCTCGGAAACACATTTTCTTTTGTCACCAAATGGAAGCAGAGTACCCCAGGGGGAGACCACGCTCGAGCAAATGGACCAATCGGACTGTGAGTCAGACTGTAGTATGGACACCAGCGAGATCAGCACCGACTGTGAACGTATGGAACAGACAAACTCTTGTGAAAATGAAAAGCAAATAGAAACCAATGTTTGACAAAAACTTACAGTTCATGGAAGAAAATCTCTCTTACCTGTACAGTATTTGCATTCCATACACGGAACCATTTGGAGAAGCACTTTTAAAATGTTTTTTGTGACAACATCAATGCAGTCCTCCTTGTATTCGTACCTATGAGTGTAGTACTGTAACTGCTGATCTGTATAAGCTGGAATCTCTTGCAACTCAAGTCCTGTGATTATATTCCATAAACATCTAAGGTGGATGAAAGAGGTACTTGACCAGTTATTCTCAATGTCCTGCTGTAAACAGAATCTCTAAACTACTGTTTATATATGCATTACATAAAGAATCTTTTCATAATTTTTTAAGTACTTTATTCGCCCTTTAATGCGGCAGCTGAAGATGTGGACTTAATATGGAGTTTCAGGATAGGTATCAAGATAATAAGTTTTCATAAAGGCATGGAAGGAAAAAATAGTTTATTGGAAAAAAGAAAAACACCTATCTGAACTCTTGTGGTATTAAATCAACAAGAACTATAAAAAGCGGGCCATGTAACCAGTGACTCTTTAGGGATTAATTTTTCAAAATGAAGCACTGTCCTAAAATCCAGCAACCAAATTGACTAAAATCTGGTCAGTTAAAGTGGTCAGCATAGTGCTGTGGTTTATTTATCAAAGCATGTAATGCTACAAATAATCAAGTGATAAAAAAAACCAATAACCAAACCTCTACAGCCAGCACTGAATTAAATGAAATGCTGAGAATACTGGGTATTTGTAAATAAGCCGGTAGCTTGCTTTCAGTGCCATATATATATATATATATATATTATCCCAAACAGGATAAGAGTGGAAAAAAGCTTTTGCTTGTGAATAGGCCCTCTTCAGCATTTTGCACTCCACTGACCTCCACTGTTGGTTTTAAACACCACTAAACTAATGTTAAAACATTTAATTTTCTGTAAATGTCTGTTTACAATTACATGTAGTTGGTTTTTAAACTAAGTGATGATTTTTTATCAGTGGTGCTCTACAAATACCCTATGGAATTATGTAGAGAAACAAAAAGGGAATTGCTTTTCCTTTAAGATGTATTACATCCTTTATACTTTTCTCAAGTTTGTTTTAAAAGTTTTTGTTGCATTTAATCTCATGCTGTAATTGGAAATGTTACTGTGTTTTCTGGTGGCTGATTTAATCTACTCATTATGATGAGAAGGAGACGAGTCACGTAAATGCAGTCTAAACCACTCAGTTCAACATCTTGTTTCTTTTCAGGAATCCCTGGGTAGTATTTTATTTCTTAGTATAAGAAATAATGCCAGTGCTGTATGGCAAGCTATGAAAATGATATATTAATAAATATAAGAGATCCTTGATATTACACAAGATAACACGTGCAAAGTACTTATAACAACAAAAATAGAAAAACTTCTAAGTTATTGCCAAAACTATTTTTCTTGTGTTCTACAAGTTTACAGAAAATTTACTGTCAAGTATCTTGCATATATATATGCTGATGTGCATTACAGAAATTGGTGTGACAAGATGATAAACAGTGTAAACCAAGGTATTTTTATTTTTTAAAGAAAATGTCATTTTTACCCTATAGAACATATTTCTGTATTTATAGTTTTTCAAAAAAGTCAATTTTCTGTTCTGTTTCAGGCTTTGTAATTTATTTCAACTGCTTCATTTTTAGAGCTGAATGAGTATGACAGAGAAGATGAGAGAAAGAAAAAAAAATGCAAAAGAAAAGGCATAGGAAAGCATATTAGATGATGAACCATTTTTGTAAAACCTGTTCATCGAAACGTTTAAAAAGAGCGAAAAGCATGTAGTGTTCAGCTAGAGAAGAAAGAATGAATGTGTGTATTGACTTTTTTTTAATAATAGCCTTAAACTTCTCTGGAAGCATTTCAAATAAATTACATTAAACCATTTTGATTTTTATTTGGTTTGGTTAGTTGTGCAAGACTACAAAAAGAGTGCAGCTGTGCACAGTGAGGCTTAACATATGTGACCAACGCTTAAGTTTTGGTTCTTCTGGAAGTGTTACATATTTGGATCTAATTTGCTAGATACAAAATAGTAAAAAAGAAACAAGTCACTGCACTCAATTCAGCACATTCCCCAAACTTTTGTAGTATATAATCAATTTAGTAAGTGGGACAAAAAATTAACATCCTGCCATTAGTTTCTTTCTCCTGATTCCTTGTGGGTCGCATATCTACTAAATATATATTATTCCAAAACACTGCGATGATGAATTTGGGGGCATGTAAACCAACCAGCCAGTGATCTCAGAAGATTAATTTACATTTGTTTACTATTGTTTAGCAACCCACTTAGCATCATGTTCAAAATGCTGCAGTGCAAGTGTTTGAGTTTTGCTTTGTACTTGACATGCACTTAGCTACTGATTTGATCTAAGAAAGCTTAATAATGTTTTTTTCAAATCAAGGAACAAGCCTTCCAGTTTAAGAATACTGATATCATTCTGGATTTGATTAGCTTGTTTTGGTTCTAGCACTTTTAAAATGTCACTGCTTTTGAAAGATTGACTTTCGATAGGGGTGGAGGGCTGGGGTGGTCATGAACGATGAAATGTACCAAAAAGGATGGGCAAAATGTAAAACGATGAATGTAAAGTAAGGAGGACAAGTAATATAAGTAAATATGTCAAAGTGGTCATCATGGTTAGTAATCCTGGTGTCAGCAGAATGGAGTCTTAAGAAGTTGTAGCAGTGAACTGGCATGCGTACTGCAGCTGTGCAGTACGCGTAGGCCTCTGCGTGATTCTTATGCAGAGAATTGCTTCCGATTTCTCAGGTCACCTACCATTGCATGTACAGTGCTTCCACTAATGAGACAGTTCAAAGCTGTGTTAATTGTTGTATTGGATCTCAAATCACTCCTGCCTCAGATGGAAGAATAGTGCCATGGCAAAAAGGTGAATGAGAACAGGTGGAGCGTGTAAAAAAACCGCAAAGTAATAAAGGTAAAGCATAGATTGTCTTGACTGAGAAAGAAAGGTAAGTAAAGAGATTGCCCTTGAACTGTATGGGTCCTCTGAGACTATAAAAGAAAATGTAACTGTCTGTGGTCTTTGGTGTCCTAGATTTGGTCTGCAGGACTGAAAAGAACTATGTAAGGATGAATGCCTATCTCCTGGAGTACAAAGGGCTGCTATGAGACACCAGGAGCACTTAGTGTAAAATCTGTGAAGCTCAGTACCAGGGACTCAATTGCCAGAATCTGGGTAAAGGACAGGCCCAAAGTTGAACTTGAAGGTAGAGGAAGTATTTCTCAGTGGTGACTCCTATTCAGCATGACCCACTTGAACCAGGGATAGTGCCTTAGGAATGCCTCTGCAGTAGTGGGAACCAGGTTTCTTGAGATTTCACAGAAGTTCCTAGAATTTGAAAGAAACATCAAAACTTTTAGATACCTGTTTAATGGATTGCTGTTTTTGAAAAAGTTGATGTTTTATGGTGACACTGTCTGGCACTTAACGTACAGTCTTGATTCTGAGGATCTAACAGAGCCAGAGACTTGAGTTCTACATGTATGGAAGAAGAGTTGTTTCCTTTGAATAGGGGGTTCCAGATCAAGAATGGACAGTTCTTCCATATTTAATGCTTACTCATGAATACTGATTTTAAAATACTGTAATCTGTTCTACAGGTTGATGCTGCCATCTACTGGAAAAATTGCATATTTTTAGAGCTGATTTGATTACATTTAAAAATATTTTAAGATATTAAATATATGAATAATTAGAAAATGAAAGTATTTTAAAAAATACGAGTAGATATTTTCAGACTTTCTCCTGAGGATCACAAATTTGTTAGAAAAAAGTACTAGGTGAATTTCTGTTACTAATCCCTGGTTTTACAAAGCCAAGTCAAGACTACTTGCCCAGTTTGTCTCACCTTTTACTATCATAGGCATATTTTCTCCATGGCTGGTAAATGATACTAAAGCTCTTTCCAAGTATGTAAATTAGGTTTTGTCTTTGAATTTTCTGAAGGTGCCTCTCTTTGCATGGTCTATGAAGAAAGTTTAGCAATACAGTTTTCCTGTCTTTGATCTCCTGGCACCTAAAATTTAGTTGGCACAAAATTAGCGCTTACACATTTGAAGAAATGAGATGTGTTTTGCATTGCTAGAGTAATTTCTGGAAAGTAAAATAGTAATTTCTAGTTATTTAAATTAAACCGTAACAATATGCTCAGACTAAATAATATTTTGCATTTCTAAATTTGCTTTCATGAAAGAATACTGAGGTAATGTCTGGAGCAAGCACCTAAGTTTTCTCCTTGAGCATGGAACCTCATACAACCCTCCCTTAAAAATGTGTTTTATTTTGTGGCAATTAATCTGATCTAAATCTGTATTACTAATGTATTACATATCATCTGAATCAAAGGGATCTGCAGCTGCTTTGTACTTGGGTGGGAAACCACTCGGTGCAAGCCAGGGAGTCGTGGTTGAATGCTTGGCAAATACCAGAAACCACAGAAACCAGAAACTAGAAAGACAGTAAGGTGACAGATTTTACAAGCTTTTTTTACTTCGAAGTATTCAACTAATCTCTTCCTATGGTGATTTTTCACTGAACCTTTGTTTTGTAAACTGAGATCCTTGCTACCTATTTTATATCTATCAGGATCTAAGATTTATAGTGGTACAGCGATCCAGAATTGTTACATCATTTATCAATTAGTAATTTTTGTGATGATCTCTCCCAGGCTTATCTTAATACAGAGAATAATTTTGTACAACTGCAAAGAAGTATCTTTTTAAAGCAAGTGGTAAATGAGGAAGACTTCTTTGTATGTCGTTTGCTAAATAAGCAAGACTTCATACATTGTTTGGATTTGTTATGATACATGCTTATGATGTTTATATTTCTCATTATTGAACACATCTAAATACATTGTAAACATATGCTTTCATGTATTTTCTAGTATTTGTTGTGAGAGAAAGTGGTAGTATGCATACTTCTCACAGTTACTGGGTAGTATTAGTAGACAGTAGTTTCCCACATGGTTACCTTTTTTTGTAGTTGTTTCTTTAGTGCTTGTTGAATTTATTGGAACGGCTCTACCATTGATCCGTACAAAGTGGCTCCATTCCAGGATTACTAGAATACAGTGAAGATATGCAATTTAGACTCCATGTTTCTTCTCAAGTCTTTGGAACCTTACTGTCATATGGTTATTCACTGTCTGTCAATAGGTCTTCATCTAATGTGACCAGTATGTCAGCAGAGCTATGATAATTCAAACAAGCAAGGAAATAAATTGGGTGTGTGTTTGTGTATGTATATATACACACAAAAATTGTTTTCCTAAGTTACTTACTACATCTACACATATTAACTTAATGGCTACTGAAAGACCTCATTTTGTTTTGAAAATTCTTTCACCCTGTCCAAAGCATAGATACATTTTTCAGTAATTCTTCTGAAATGAGAATAGACAGTGTGGTTGGAAGGACGTATATTAAATAAATGTGGACCTATTCCTGGAAGAAATTTGTCTTACCTGACTTTAAAACACCAGTTAAAGAAATCCCACAGCATCCCCAAAGAATTTCTTCCTGTAATTCTATTGCTAGACAGTTTTTCCTAACATTTAACCTAAATCTCCTTTGATACAACTTAAACCTCATCCTAGTCACCAAGGACATAGAGAATATTTCCTCCTCTGCAACAGCACTTACCATCTTTGATAACTATTATTTATCTTCTCCCTTCTAGACAAAACACCCCCATTCTTCCAGTCTTTCATACAACGGTTTAGATTCATGCAGCACAAAAGAATCATTAGATGTGTTCCCAGAAGTTACAGCAAAGAGTATGTGTAAAACGAGAGTGAGGACACCAACTTAGCTCTGTAGTATTATTGCTCATTTGTGAATGCAGGGAAGCCAGGTATAATCAAATCCAAACACTGATCAACTGAACTAGTTGTATATTGAAGATGTACACAGCCTGGAAGTGATTTTAACAGCTTTGTCAGTTCAATCTTAATAAAACAGGTTTACACGTTTGGAGATCAACACTAGATTGGTATTTCAATTTTTTTTCTGGTATATGAGAATTCTATTTGAATGAGGTAAAGCACAGCAAAATTATTCTGATAATACATCAACTGATCCGCATTATGCTCTTTACCACCACCGAAACCTCACAGAGGCAGGACATCAGATTCTCAGGGAAACAGTCTTAATTTCTCTATAGGTTGAACACTGCATTTGTGGATTTTATTACCTCTTGGTAATTGAACACCATATTTCTGCAATTAGATAAATGTTTGGTGTTAAGTTTCTGTAATTTCTGTTAATTATGGATACTAATTACCTTATTTAAACTTGGCTGGCTCCCAAAGACTTCTAAGAAGAAATTAATAATTATTAGCTTACCTTAACACCCTGGAGGCTGGCATTAGCACCAGACCATTTTTGAGTTAGTAGTACTTATATTTTCTGACTTACAGGTAATCTAAAAAGAGATCAATAAAATAAAAGGGCTAGGTTAAAATATTTGGTCCTTGCATAGGAAAAACTTTGTATTTGAGCTTGGTAACTGCTTTTGAGATGACTATAAATAGCTGCAGTTAACAGTTTTAAGATAATTGGTAAAGTAATTGTCCTGATTTCAGCTGGGATAGAGCTAATTTTTCTTCATAGTAGCTAGAACAGTGCTGTGTTTTGGATTCAGTCTGGGATTTTGTATGAGAAGAATGTTGATATGACACTGATATTTTTAGCTGTTGCTCAGAAATCAAGGACTTTTCAACTTCCCATATCCTGCTCATGTGCAGGTGAACAAGAAGCTGGGAGGGAGCACAGCCAGAGCAACGGACCCAAATTGGCCAGTGGAATATTTCATATCATATAACATCATGCTCAGTCTATAGATGAGGGTCAGCCAGGAAGCGGGCTCTCACTTCCAGGATTGTGGTTTCGGGATCTTCTCCTCTTTGGGATCGCTATCTGGGAACAGGCTGGGCGTCGGCTGGCAGGTGGTGAGCAACCGCATTGTGCATTACTTGTTTGTATATTCTATTATCATTATTAATTTTATTTAGTGTCAATTATTAAATTGTTTTTATCTCAATCTACAAGTCTCCTTACCTTTACGCCTCCAATCCTCTCTCCCATCACCCGGGGCAGAGAAGGGTGAGTGGCTTCATGGTGTTTGGATGCTGGCTGGGTTTAAATGGACAGTAACTATTGAATGTATGCATTTGTTCAACAACTACAGCACTAGTATACTTTTAACTAAGCAAACAAACTGTGGGCTTTTAATGTTTTGCTAGTTACTTCTAAAAGTAAACATCTAGTATTTGTATTTGCTAGTCACTGTAAGAATGGGTTATTTTCAGCAGGGACTTTTCAATTTAGTGCATTCCTCAGAGCTGCCAAAGAAAGGCCTTTGCTTTGGCTTTCACATATTCACACCCTTCTTTTACCAGAAGTTATAAGCCTTGCAGCAGTGGCAGAAGTGAATAAATATTAACCTTCTGACTTGATACTGGCCTCCAATGCAGGTGTAGGATGGACAACATGAGGTAGCAATACCTTAAAGTACTGCAGAGGAATCCAACAAAGCTCATCTTTGAATACCTAACAACTGTGTAGATGTGATGAAATTTCATAATTTATTGTTTTGAAATACCAGTTATTGGCATTATGTTTGAAGCCTTGATTTTCCTTAAAAGCTGATTTACATCCATGATCACAAGAGTTACAGGCACTCTCATTATTCTTTTAATTACAGACTACAGAATAGACTGAACAATGATCTTGTGACGGAGAAGTAATTCAAGTTAGCACCTTTCCATGTTTTGCTATATCACACTTAGGTCCATTTGGTTTTTGCCATACAGCATTATGTTTTATTTGTAGGTAAACAAAACTTGTAACAGCTCCACAGTATTATTCAGCTCTGTCACTGAAAGAAAAAATCTGTTGCACATAACCATCCCAGCATACCACCTCATTAGTTTCCTTAGCAAATCTGCTGGAAAAACAGTTTCTGACTGTCATGGTTTAAACCCGGCTGGCAGCCAAACACCACGCAGCCACTCAGTCACCCTCCCCTGTGGGGATGAATTCCCGTGCAGGTCACAGGAGACAAGACAAGACAATCAACATGATTGGAAGCCAAGCTCAAACTTTTATTAGCAAGCAAGCCCTTATATACTCTTGTGCCTTCTAAAAACAGCAGCAAGCCTTTATATATTGTTGTGCATTCCAAAAATAGCTCCCCTCGGTACTTTCCACAAACATTGCTGCATGTAGCCAGTAGATAAGTTCCTGCTTTTGCAATTCCAAAAGGTCCCTTCTTTATTAGTTTCTTCCTTAACAAGCACATTCTATTCTTCTGGCCTTCTTGTAACTATTTCTTGCTTTTAGACATCGTTAATCTTTTGACCCGAGTGCTGGTTGTACTTTTCCCTTGTCAGTGCAGGCAGAAAATTCAGCAACCCAGCATACACACCCACACTCCCCCACCCCTGGGCAATTGGGGAGAGAGTTGGAGGGTTAACGGTAAGGAGACTTGTAGGTTGAGATAAAAACAATTTAATAATTGAAATAAAATCATAATAGTAATAATAGAAAATACAAACGGGTAATGCACACTGTGATTGCTCAGCACCCACTGACCAATGCCCAGCCTGGTCCTGGCTGGTGATCCCAGAGAAGAGAGAATCCTGAAACCACCATCCTGAAAAACTGAGTGGTGCTTCTCGATCAACCCTTATCTATATACTAAGCATGACATTAGATGATACGGAATATTCCATTGGCCAATTTGCTCTGGCTGTTCTCCCCCCCAGCCTCTTGTGTATTTGTGCACTAGCAGGACATGAGAAGTTGACAAGTCCTTGATTTCTTAGCAACAACTAAAACCATCAGCGTATTATCAACATTCTCATATCAAATCCCATACTGAATCCAAAACACAGTGCTATTCTATCTACTAAGAAGGAAGGAAAAAAACCCCAATTAGCTCTACCCCAGCCAAAATCAGGACACTGACTTAGCTTCAATAGCAACAAAACCATTTATAGCATTTGGTTTCACTACATTTGAAAAATGGTACTCTTTGGTATATGAATAATGGATTATTTTGCCTTCAGTTGATCTGTAATTCTTTATCCTACTGATGAGACATTATAGTTGTTTTATTTTTGAAGAACATCAAATAGTTCATTACTTGCACATGCAGTTTCTTCTTGTTGAAGCTTGCTTGCAGTTTGTAGTTTTACAAGCCATGGAACACAAATAGCTATTGTCACTTAAGTACCCTTACTACAGAATCTGTCTTTTGTCATGATTCTACATGCATTTGATTAAACATGTAAGAGAAGATTAAATACGATGAAGTTACACAATTAAACATGTAAGTCTTTGCAATAATACACATTTCCTTTGCAGTTTTAAGATTCTGTCCCAAGAAAGTGTAACAAACCATATTGTTCATATTTTTAACTGAGTCAGTAAGAACTGTATCTCTTATACTGTCTTTGTACAAAGCTGTCATTATTGACTGGAATTACTCCTTACACTGAAGACATGTTAGTCCAAAGACAGAAAAAGTTTGTTGGTGTTTGTACCCAACCCTCCCAATAAAGAGGGGAAGATTTGGGGGGGGGGGGGGGGAAGGTGAGATTATTTGGTGCTGGTTTAATTCATCATGAGACTATCCAAGAATCCTACTAATGTGTGTTGAGATTTTTGCCTGTCCTTCATCATTAATAATTTATTTTTATTCTTCAAAGGGGAAATTTTGTCATTTTGTCCACTGCCTTGAAAAAAACTGAATTTGAGAGGAAGAAGAGCTGGCACACTTGCTGCACTGCTACTTTTTGTTCTTGGGAGCTTGTCGAGATGACTTTCTAAGTGGTTAAACCGCGATGTCAGGAGAGGCGAGAGCAGCCGGACTTTTATCTGCCCAGTCAACCTCCTGCAAGCTGCAGCTGGCAAAGCGTTACCGGACCTGGATGCTGCTCTGGGGTTCGTGCTCGGACAAGGGGAAGCTGGCGGGCTAACCACGCCTGAGGGAGCCTGCTCTACACCCGTGTGCCCATTACTGCTTAGACTGAAGCCTGGGGCGTTACCCTGAGGTGAAATACCCCCGTCTCCTCCTCCCCAGCGGCTCTGCCTGCGTACCGGGCTCGCCGCGCCCTCCCCTCTGGCCTCTCTCCAGAGCCGGAGGAAGGCGCTGCCGCTTCTCCTCGCCCACACCGCTGTTAGGAGGGAAGCGGCAAAAGAGCGAGATGCCTCTTCCGCCCCATCCTGGCAGGCTGCGGGCGGAGGGACCCTTCCGAGGCGCTGCCGCCAGCCCGGGGCCTCGCGGGACCGGCGGCGGCGGGGCCCGACACCGTTTTACACGCGGCTCCGCAGCGGCCGCCCGCGCTGACGGCGGGGCCGCGGGGGCGGTTGTGGCGGCGCCCCCAGCGCGGGGCGCGAGCGCCTGCCCCTCTATTTATAACCTGCGTCGCGGACTGATTGGCCAAGCCGGGAGGGCTCGAGCCCCGCCCCCTTTCTGTGTGCGCCGCCGCCATGTTAGAGCGCGGGAGGGGGCGGCGGGGCTGCCATAAAGCGAGCGGACGGAGGGGGAGCAATAACGGCAGCGGGAGGTGCATGGCGCCGAGGAAGGGGTAGTTAGGTGGGGAGGAAGAGAAGGCGCGGGTTACCGTGCTCGCTTCTCGGCGCTAGGAGCGAGTGGCGGATGCCGTGATCCCCAGTGGTGGCGAGATGGAGCCGGAGCAGCATCAGCGGACGGAGAAGACCAGCGCGGGCCTCCTCCGGGTGGAGAGTAATAGAGCAGGAGCCGCTGAGGACACCACACAAAATGGCGGACGCTCTGAGAGCACTAGCACTGGGGAGGCGCTGCTGGTGGCTGTTGCTGCAGAGGACAAGGTCCCCCCAAACCTCAGCATCAGTAGCAGCAGCCAGCGCAGGAGCAGCATCGCAACGGCAAATGAACAACAGCAGCAGCAGCAGCCGCCCAGCGGTGTGTTGGGGGGGCCTCCCCCTCTCCCTAAGCCCCCAGAAGACCTGCCTGTTAGGAGGAACTTTCAGATCCCCAGGAAGAGCAGAGAAAAGAAAGGTTGTTCTTCCCTTTCCCTTCCTTCTCTCCCTCACTCCCCTCTTCATCTTATTCATTAGGCAGGCTCTTTATGCACCTCACACAACTGCATGCAAAATCCTGCGGGTGTGGAGGAGGCTGTGGCATGGCTCAGACTAGCGAGGCTGCTGGGGATAAGATTTTTTTTTTTAGTGTCAGAAAGGCTTTTACATTCTTTCCTCTCCCTACCCCTCCCTCTTCTATTTTTCGTTTTTATTTTGTCAGAAGGAGGAGGAAAAAAAAAAACCAAAAACCTCGGCTTGAATTTCAGACCGTCGCTTTAAAAGGACGGAATAGCTGGATGCTGTCAGGGTGGGCTTGAGTGTTGATCCTGGCTCCGCTTCTGGAGATGGCAATCGCATGCAGAGAAGATGGTTCTCTGGGACACGGACATGCAGAGAAGATGGTTCGCTTTTCTCTTTCCCCTGACCTCCTCTCTGCAGGAAAGGGGTGTAATCCTGTTTAGGGTAGACTAACAAACACTGAGCAGAGTTGTCCTTCATTGATGATACGCAGAAGACTGTTCTTATCTAGTGAAAGTTCCTTACTTGGCAGGGAGGAAGCGAGCATCCCACGTTCACGTGCCTCGCCTTGGAAGCATTCCTCTTCCAAGAGTCCAGGGTTTGTTTTTTGGTTTTCAAGTAACTCTTCCTCTAAAAGCCTGTAGTATTTCTTGCTTATCATGAGACTTCATTGGCTTCTGCTTATCTTTGATTTTGTTAAGTGGCATTGAAGACATGTCTTATTTCTTCCCTGAAACCTATCTCAGTTCTTGACCTTTTGCAACATGGGGTCAGTAACTTAGCACATATCACAAAAATACCTGTTCGCATAGGCTTCTAGTTCTTCAGAGAAGAGTCTAACATGTAACTTCTTGAAATGCTTTCTTCTGTAAGGAAGAGATGAAGGTAGGTTTATTTCATTATCCAGTCTTTCCCTTCATCCATTTTTGGCAGTAATGTCCCCTTTTTCCTTCCCTTTCTTTACCATTGCCACCCCCCGAGGGGTGATACAAGTTTGGCAGAGAGTGATACAAGTTTGGCAGAGATTCATTGTAAAAAGGACTGGGTTGATTTGGAGGAAAAAAAAAAAGTCTCATTCATCTGACAGAAAAATGTCTGAATAAAATATGGTGCCTCTTGCACTTCCATGTCAGGCCCAAGTGTGGTTACATTTGAATACCTTTAAATATATAGAAGAAATGTTTAGTAGTTAACCACAGACATTTGAAGTTCCTCTCTAACATTTGGTTCTAGTGTGAATTAAAACCTGCAAAATACCTATTTGGGTCATCTAATTCAACATTGGTCTATGCAGAACTATCTCCTACAGTCTGTAAGAAGTTTTAGAATATGTAGTTAAAACATCAGGCTTCTGTGGCTTCTAGAATAGAAGGGGAAGCCATTCTTCCTACACTTCTAAAATTCACTCGCTAATGTCAAGGTCATTTGACCTGTTCTTAAGGGCTTACTTTTTAGTGTACTGCACTTTTTTCCTTTCCCTTTCAGCTTACAGAGAGCCACTTGGGCATTTTAATCATACTGGTGATTTACAGTTCCCAAAATTCTCAAAATTGAACTTTCTCCATTCTGTCCATGGTGCTTGCAGTCTTACAGTTGATTATGGTTGCTGATTGTTGGTCTTGCACTATGTGATGCCATAATGCAAAGTGCTGTGAGAAAGCATGTGGTAGACAAGAGTAGAAAAAGTGGGCTAGCATAAAAACTGCCAACATAATCTTTGAGGACAACCAGATTATTACTGGAATTAGCATTGGCGTTTGAGAAATGATGCCATTAAATCAGTTCTGCAATTAAACTAGAAGATCAGCAGTGCATTGATCATCTGACATTGTAGTGGCATATGCTTGCAACATGCTTAGCACCACTGTTCAAATACATCTTGTTAAATAACAAAATAATCAGAGCGTCATCTGTCCCTCTCAAAAGAGCGCTCTTGGCTAGATCCTAATTTCCAGCATGAAATAATACACATGGAAGCTTCCTTCATTCTTCCTTGTATTGGAGTTGTCCTTGTTTTGGTTTCTAAACCTCCATTTTATTCTTGGACAAACCATCCTGAGAGATAATCTGCTATCTTGATTATGAACACTAATCCATCTTGTACATACTATAAAATCTGAACAGGATGACTTTGTTATTCTGGTGTGGGGGTTTTTTTGTGGTTTGGTTTTCTTTTTTTAAACACCAAAATGTGTTTTGGGAACAATTTTTGATTGTGAAGCAATTAAAAAATGAATCTGCAAAGACAAGGGACAAATCCTAGAAAATTTAGGATTTAGCTGCTTATTTAGCCTTTCTGGAATTCATGTCCACCTCTATTTGAAGACTAATGAGGGACTGAAAGTCAACAGAAAGAACCTTGTTAATGTGGAGAAATGCACGTGGAGGAAACATATTTCTTAAAACTAACTGTGGTTAGTTGTCATAGAGAATGTTTCTTCTGGTTTCCTTTTTTTTTCCCCCCCCCCCCAAACTGTAAGAAAGGCTGTCTGAGAGATTTATTTTTGAAGGTGTGCATGCACTTGTTTTCCTACTTAGGACTGCCTTGAAAGTTTCCATTTTCTTGGTTAATACAGTTTAGTGATGGTGTTACATTGAGTAGCTTATCTCTTTTTTTAATCTTAGTACTATAGCCAGTTGTCATGGCCTCTTCTAATTTGATTGTCAGATCTGCTCAGGTTTCCAAGTCTGCCTGACACTTCAAAGATCCTTGTTTAATAGGATGAGGAAAAAAATTTCCAAGATAAAGCACTGGAAGAGCATTTTTTTACTTACTGAACTAACTGTATGAGTGATCCTTATACCAAAAGAATTCCAAAAAAGATGCTCAAGTAGCAACCAATGACTTCAGGCGTTGGTTGTTGATTAAGGTTGGACATTTATTTCTGTAGTCTACCAATTTAACAAATGACTGCTGTTTCTCAGACTGAGTAGAAGAAAAAACATCTTGCTTTTATCCATGAAAGTCTTGGCAATAGTGTCTTGGAGGTCTGCATTGTCCCTTTTCTACTAAATAGTATTTGATGGTTTGTTTTGCCTTTTCTCTTCTCATTTTCTGTATCTTTGGTAGAGATGCATATCTGCTATTTGCTACTGGATATTTCTACCTGGGGATTTCATTAAGCAATCCTTGATAACTATTTAGACCTTTTGAGAGCAAGAGATGTTTTGGGCTGAAAATACCATAAAAGTAACAGTGTTATAGTTCATTAACACCACAGATTCTTGGTCTTAGTCTTAAAAAATGAAGACTTTTTGTAAAAAATGGAGTTTTTGTACCAGGAGCACTTGTGAAGAGTGCTAGCATTCTGCCAATTTACCCGTTAATAAAATAAGTAATTTACTTCCCTTAAAAGTTAGTTCAGCATTCCTTAAAGAGAATGTCTCTGTCATCGTCTTCACATTCTGACTTATGAAGAAAAAAACCCAACCCAACCAAACCCACTCACTCCAAACTCAGTTTTCTCAAGTTGAAGCATCAGACAGCTGTGAAACAGAAATGTAAAGCTTCTAGGGAATTACGTGCATCCAAACATCCAGTCTAATGTCCATCCCTAGACTCGGTAGTATATTAGCTAAACTAAGCTTCCACCTAAAAATACTTACATATGTTCCAATACACTGGTTAGAAACTCAACAAAACTAGTATTTTACGTACTTGCTTATGCAGAAGAGGCTGGCAAAAGCACAATAATTGAACTGTGTTTGTTACAAGGATACTGCAAGTTAGTCCTTACATAAATTGCTGTTTAATTTACATGGGTCAATGAAGGTACAGCATACCCACATCAGGTTTGTATAGTGAGCCTGGAAAATGTGTGTATGCACTACTAGTCTTTGAAGTGATGTAGAACTGGAGATAAGCTTAATAATCTCATCCTTTGCCTGTGAACATAGAGTTAGGTGACGACTGCTGTAGAAGGTCTAGTTTAGCACTTCTTTTTTCTTGCTTCTGAACTCCTATAAGTGAGGTACAGGTCCTTCTATAGTAACCTTAACCCTTTAGAAAATAGCTGCTCTTTAGCACCAATGCTTAGATGACAGATTTAAAAGTATTGCCTTGCTACTTGCCTCATTAGGTAATGTTTCAGGTTTTTAGTAAGAACCTAAAGCCTGCAGTGCCTCAAGTTCTGGAAGAAACAGGAAGTGAGTTTGAGCCTGTCATGAAGTAGAGGATGAGTGTGTTTGAGGAGTCATCCTTAGAGAAGGAAAAAAACAGTTTATGCCATTCACTCTAACAAATTTATTGACTTGTATATGATGGTTTATCTGAAATTCAAAGATAAGTGACTTATTTTTTTGTTTTATGATTACAGTGCTGTCCTGCAGTCAGTTTACCAGACATTACTTGCTCCATTCATCCTTTGGCAACTCAGAAATAGAATACCATAGATACATAATTAGCTAGCTGCCTCTGAAGAAGAAATGCTTAGTGGGTGCTGTCTGGTTCTCAAACCAAGTGTGGATTGTCTGCTACTATTATATATGAAAAGGTGGCAGGCAGACAGTAGGTTTTGGTGATAAAATTTGGTGTTTATAAGCAATATTAAAAACAATGTATTACTTCTGTAAGGATTATATATTTGACAAATTTCATTCATGTTCGTTTTTACTCAGTCAATGGATTACACCTGATCATGAAGCCAATCACTCTTACTTTATGCATGAAGTAAACTAAGGCAAGATTGTATGTGTAGTTGCTGTTCTTGTTCACTTTGTATTGAGTGGGCAGTACACATCAAAGCAACAGAAATTCCATTACTGTGAAGTTTTTGGATTATTAAGCATTTTCCTACTAAAAGGTGGATGTAAGGTCTTGCTCTTGGATTGATGTGATCAATAAGGTGAAATCAGTCTTGTTTTAATGTTCTGTATGTTAACAGATTGAAAAAATGGAATCTCAGAAGTGAATTTTGTGCCCAAGTACTTAAAAATATTTCAGTTTTGATCTGTCTTTACTACAAAGGTAGCAACAGCCCTTCTAGCTTCAGTAGTGTCTCTGGTGAACTTAGATGATGTGTTTGAGGTATAAATTTGAAGTACAAGAAAGTATCTATGTTATTGAATAATAAGTAACAATAGCAGTAAAATGTACTTTCAGTCCTCTGCTAAGAAATTGAAGAAAAAACCGCATCAATCTTCGATCTCTAATTTGCTGTATTCTGTAATTTAAGGCATTAAGTACAGCTCTTCCATAAATCTGTTGAGAGCTAGTTGTATAGTAGTGTATGTAGGTTCTCCCTAGCTGAAGAACAGGGACACTTGCTATTTTTGGGCAAGTCTGTCTCAGCTTGCTTGTCAGAACTTTCGACAAAGCAGGAAATGTTCAAACACAAATGGGAACGTAGTTGACAATATCTGAATGAATGACAGGATCTTAGTTGATGTAATAATACGCCTCTTCCTAGATTTGCATCTGGGAAGTGGGCAAGACATTGTGTATAGTTTGTGGTCGCTCAGATTTCTAGCTAGTCCTGTAGAGTTTTCTACTTGCCTGGACTCAAGATGGAAGAAATAGGGTGGGTTTGACTGAGCACGTGTTTCTAGGGGAAAAGAGGGAGAGGTACACTAACCACTGTGAGGGAAACAGGAAATTTGGACAAGCAGCTGGCATTGGTAACCTGACTTAACCGGTCCTTTTAGACAGAAGAAAAGTTGGCAGTATGTGAGACATGCACTACAACACTAGGGCTTTATAACTCCTTGTCAGAAAGATCTAAGAGGTGTTTGGGGATGGGATGGGACAGGAAGTGCTTTTGCAGTGTGTGTATATCTATAGTAGGCTTGTTTTATATTTTACTAATAGGTGTTTCTCTCTTCACTACAAGTGCATTCAATCTTAGTAATACTAAGTTGAGAATTTAATTCACTTCCAATTATCTTTCCTCCCATATTGCTGTCAGTCTTTCAAGAATGAAGGCATTGTTAGAAAAAAGGATGTTATATAAGAAAGGTTTCTTAATCCCTTTCATAACTTCCACTCTTAAAAACTCACTTATTCATGGTTGCTGGTGTTGGAATCATTGCTTTGCTTTAGTTTGCAGATGTGGTATTAAATTATAAAGTGTGTGTGTAAATGCAGCTTTTACTAGCTAACACAAAACAATTTACTTTTCATGTGGAACATTTGTTTTATATTGAGGCTAATGCAGTAAATATTTCCTGCAAATGAGGAAAAGATTGCTATCTAAATCTACCACGGTATTATTTAATGAACTTGGAGATACACTCTAAAGATGTAATAAAATTTAATTTGCTGTTAGAGTTATGGAAGATTATTTTATGTGAGACTAGTACTATTGTAGTTCATTCCTAAGTATTGTAACTTTTAGTTATTTCAGGAGGTGGTGGTGGTTTATTTCCATAGAGAAAAACAGACCCTCCTACAAAAAGAGCAAAAGCAGTCTCAGAAATATCTGCTGGGAATACTTACTGTCTGAAGTTTGCAAATACCACAAAAATACTGTACTTTTGTGAGTATTTTGGAAGTTACCCTGAGGAAGAAAACACTTGCCATACTGACTGAACTAGTTCAGTTCCCCCAGGAGTGTTATCTTCCTAGACATTATTCTCAAAATGGGTGCTCAGATTCTCTGCTGGCCCACTCTGGGGTTGCCCTTCTGATCGCTTGTCACTTTTGGTACCCAAATAGAAATAAAGAAGCTTGGGGAGATGAACACTTCCCTGTGTGAACTTAGGCAAAGATTTGCCCAGAAGGTGAATTTGTACAACAAATGAAGGGCTTTCCTTTTAAAGCAGTTATCGTAAGGGATCAGATCATAAAGCATGAACACAAGCAGTGTCTTATTTTAATAATAGGAGATTACTGGAATTCTTAAGACAGTATTGAATTTATTCATATTTAGTCTTATTACCATAAGCAAACGAACAGAAAACCCCATAATGGTTCTAAAGAGAGGCTAAGCTATGAAACTGTTGTTAAGGCTTTTATTAAAACAATTTGTTCCTGTTTCTTAATTAAAAGAGCTAGTTTGTAATTAAACTTCTAGAACTTTAATTAAACTGTGTTTTGCAATACATATCAGACGTTATCAAAGGATAAATTCAGACTTGATGTGCTTCCCTTATAAACTTCTAAGAACTAGCTGTACAAGAGTAATATTTAGAAAGCATAAAGGAACATGATTATTTTTTTAAGATGCTGTAATTCTAAGCAACTTAAATCTTCTAGCCTAAGTTCTATGTTTTTGAAATATTTTAGGTGTTTTGTATTATAAATTGAATCATAAGCCATTTGTCTTTATGCATAAACTGTCAGTGAATGGAAAATTTTGAAATTTTTTCAGATGTGTATTGGAGCCTATTGTTTTATTCTCTTTTATAGCACTCTTTCAGCCAGTAGCTGTAGGCTCTCGAGAATTTGAGGATATTGTGAAGATTCTGCATTCATCTTACTTGGAACCAAGTTCAGTGTCCAATTTTAATTACAAGAGAGCCAGCTTAGTTCATAGTGAACTGTTGGAAAAGGAAGTGAGTATATTTGTGGCTTCTCTTTATGCATAAGGTACAAGTCAAGTAAAATTTGCTGTTTTTTCTGAGTCTAGAGGCAAAGACCAGGAGATTATTTTTTACTGATGCTTGATATTTAATGGTAAACTCACATCCCCAAAAATGTAAGCAACTATTTTTCAGGCAAGCTTTTTGCTGCATAGACATAAAATCTTGCCTGCCAGATACTTAAAAAAGGCTGAAAGAAAAATGGTATTTTGCACCACTTATCTCTGTGCATTTTTAGTTTTCAAAGATTTTCTTAATTTTTATGTCTTTTTAATGACCTGGAAAGATGTTATAGTGTCTCACTTTGAAAGGCCTGATGCTTCCTGTGAAACTTAAGATTAAAATATTTTTCTGATACTAAGTTTACATAGTCTCTGTAATTTTACTGTTTATCAAGAAGTAGTACCTAAAATTTGAGTTGATGATTTGAACTAGCAAGTGGAGTAGCTTGGTTGAAGCACTTCTGCTGTACTTACGTCCTGTCTCTTAAATCCAGCCTTGGCTTTCTTTTGTAACTGCGAAATAAGTTTTCAGTCCCAGTGCCAAAAAGCTTCACGTATGGATAATTAGTATCTTGAAACTATAAGGTAAACTCCGAAGCATTTTCTTTTTCTGCTACTATAACATTTATGATTCATGGTTACAGCTGAGGAGTATTGCCACTGATGAAAACCACCTCAGTAGCAGTGAGGTGCAACTGCTAAAGTACATGCACAACGTAAGAGATAATGTTTTGTCTGCTAAAAAGAGAAAAAAGCTTATTTCTGGAATTTCAGTGATGATACAGAAGGCATTTTGCTGGATGCTTCTGGATAGTTATGCTACAAAGATAATACTAAAACATTACCGCATAGGCTTGGTTGAAGAGTGTCCCTTCATTAAAAAAGAAACAAATCTTTGGGCAGGTTAAGCCAGTGATATTTCCCACGGGTATAATGTTTTTTAAATTTAACTTTATTGTACTATAGTCTCATTCAAGTTATCTTTTGATTATTTTTGTACACTTGGATCTGCTAACATAGATGGGGCCTTAAAACATTGACACCTGAATGTGACAGCAGTAATCTGTCTACATGTGTTAAGAACTTTCTGTACTAATAGTTCACAGAAAAACGCAGAGAGCTGAAATTTGATGGTCGTCTAGAAAAAGAGCTTTCTGAAAGCTATGCATTTCTGATGGTTGATCGACCTCAGGTAAGGAAACAAAGCAACATAGAAACGCTTTCTCTTTTTCAATTAAGAGTTTTTGGTGGGTTTTTTTTCTAAAATTAGTGTATTTTATTGACACATTTACTAGTCTTTATTTTTGAAAAATTCAGCACTGGAAGGTGTAGAAGGATGGGAAAGAGATATGGTATTATGTCACTGTTTAAATCCTTTATTCTCTGCTATTTATGGTGCTCCATTTACATGTGCCTGTCAAGTATCTTCTCTGTTTTAGGCTTGATTTTATAAATAAAAGGATAGATTTTCTGGATGGCATGTGGGTTTTTATTGGTTTTGTGTTTGTGGTTTGGCTTTTTTAATTGAAAAGGGATGTTGAGTGTTTTCATTGCAGTTGATTTTTGGTGGTGGGGATTTTTTCACGTCAAGAAGAGGTTACCTTAAGGAGAAGGTAACCTGTAATATTAGAAAATGGATCTTATCTTTTATGTATCTTCTTTGTTCATATGTTTTTAATGAAAGTGATGGAAAGGGAATTTCTGTGCTTTTTCTGCTATTATAGAGCCAGGATTTCATAAGTATGAATTATTTGGCAGGTTTACTTATGCTTTGTGTATTAAAAGCAAGTAATGTTTATAACGTGTGTTTAAGGTATAGGGGAGGCTTTTTTAAGATACAGGTCAGCCTGTGCAACTGCTTTATACTGAGTGTTTGACTTGCACAGTTTAACAGTTTATATAGCAATTCAAACTAGTCTTACTGCTGTGTGGTTTTGCTTATAAGGGTTTATTGGGGGATTGTTCTGGGTTGTGGGTTTTTTTTTTTAGCTCAATCAAAATTCTGTAACTCTTATTGCTCACTGTTTGTTCTGTTCACATTCTGACTTTCCTGGTAGACATGCTTAAAAAAATGTCTGTTCTCTTCAGATCCAAAGCATATGCGAAAAGGGGCTGCAGGTGGGCCACTCCAAAATAACAATTCTCGGCAGCCCTTCCATGGGTAACTATCTTTTGATTCTATGTGCTGGTATTACTCAGTATGAGTTGGCAGATAATGTGATGTAGTTGTGTAAACTTTCAGTCCTTTCTGTCACTTACTTCAGGAACATCACAGCTAGGCATTTTTAGCAAAGTAGATTGACATCAGAACATCATTTCATAACTCTGTTTTTGACTAGTTAATTTAAATCCCTTTCCCAAAGGAAGACCTAATTCTTATTTTGGCTTAAGTCAAACCAATATATCATGTCTTCCCAGTAGAATTGGGAGGCCAAAGAACTAATGTAATCTATGGGTGTGTGCCTCTCTGTGTTTGTACATACATACATGCATGTATATGCATTCAGAAATATCTAATGGAAATAGTAGCTCATCTTAGTATTGATGTAGATAGAACTGAAGTCCTTGAATCCAAGAAGAGCATCGATAAATTGGAGACTTGGAAAAGTCACGAGGCGATAAAGAGATTTGAAAGTGCAGGATACGAAGTTCTTTTTGCAAAGCTTTTCAAATAGAAAATTAAGAAATAGTTTTGTCATCCTCTGTAAGAGTAACATGATACAGAGGTGATAATGTGAATGTTGAAAGCAGAACAGATGCAACAGGGGGAGAACAAAGGTATATGAGCATATAATTTTTTACCGTTTTAGCCAGTAAAGGTTCTGGCACAATTTACCAAAGCAGTTAATACAGACTTGGAATGAGAGTAACCTAAGCAAAATGGATGCTTTTGTGAGTACCAGAGTTCAGTTACAGTTATTTGATCTGATGTACCTAGCTACACCAGCGAATTATAGTTTGTGTTTGATGCCTTCAAATCTATGAAATTATGGCTGAAGTGTTGAAAAGCAAGGAATTATTTTAACTTTCCATTTGTGTGTCAGTTCACGATTTCAAAACAGCGTATTTTTGTCAACAGTGTAGAATGAGAGATGCCAGTGTTTTCCTGCCTTACTTCTCAGTCATACCTTCACTGCTTATCTCCACATTGTGCAATGCGACATTGTACAGAAGGACCTCAGCTGTTTAAAAAAAACCACCTGAAAGCAGTATCTGTATAGCCTGTGGGCAGGGCTTGTCTTCTTGGTCACACCACTTGCAGTAATGTGAGTGTGCTCCTTTCAGACCGAGCTAGTGTCCATATTCTGCTGTGGTGTTTCATAGTGCAGTTGGTGCAAGTAAACATTTATTCTACTGTCTTGAAGTTACAAATTGTGAACATTCCCTTACACCTTTCTCTGATCATATTCCAAAAAGATTGTTGTATCTTTGTTTGGTATACATTGAGCTTTAATCCCATGTAATGCTTCTTAAACTTCTAATAACGTTCTAACATTCAGCATAATGTGGTGGGTTTTTTTATACTCCTCTCAGGTGTATATATCTCCAGGTATGCTGATTTATTGCAGCCTAATCCTCTAGAAGCTGGAGCAACTGGAGATGTGATTGTTTTTAAAATAATAAAGGTAAATTGATCTTGCTTATTCTTGAAGGATTATATTGCTTACTGATAAAATAAAGGTGGTTTTAACCTAATTTATTCAATTTCCATTTATGCAATTATCTGCCTATAGAGAAGCTAGAACCCTACCAGGTTTAAAATCTGATGTTGACATTGGGCTTAAGTAAAGCATAATAAATTTTTATGAAAGGCAAAAATGTCTTGTTTTCTTTGAAAGTATGAATAATCTACTACTGTAAATGGCTTTTTTAATGGCCTGTTTTAATTTCCCTTCTCTTACTTCCTTTGCCAGTTTTCAGGAAGAAAACTTATGCGTACAGTTCTTCTGCTTCTGCTTTATTACAGGGAAAAATGAAAAGCATATATGACCACATTGGTATGAAAGCAATGGAATCAACAGTAAAGAGTGCGTTAGATCCAACACCAAAGCATGAATGTCATGTTTCAAAGAATGCAAATAAAGTAACCTCCTTGCTGGCTTATCGAGCCTACGAACTTACTCAGGTAGAGGAAAGTTGAGCATGCGTTAACTTCTTATAAAAGAACTTTATCAACAGAACTTTTGAAATTATGGAGATAAAATCACTGAAGATAGAACAAATACTGAGCATGTCCTGTAAAGCTGCAGTCTGATGCATGTTTAGTAGTAGCCAACAAATGCCTGTATTAGAAATTACAGAACAACATGTCAGCCTCTCCTGTTCCCCTTCTATATACCTGGACCCGATTGGAGAAGATCTCTTTCAGACTAGGATGTAGGTGGAATAGGATATAGCTAGGGAATGTACGTGGGGACTGGAATGTAGGCCGGGGAGGAGAGGAGATAATATATGGAGTTTGAAGTGTAAAAGTAGAACTGGCTAGTGGGCATTAAGTGAGAGTCCTTAAAGGGAAAACAGGGTTAGCAAAGAACAGCATTTTTCTTTCTTTTTTTTTTTTTTCCCCTGATTCTTTTGTTTCCCATACCAAATTCTCAGGTTTGGAGATGGTGAAGGAGGAGAGAATGGAATCAGTTCTGAGCATCTGTTCCTTCAGCTGTTCCATCTCTGTTACTGCAGTTGCAATCATATTATTCCATCAAGTCCGTAGATTTCAGGATACTTACTTGAAAGCATTCTCTTCAGTATTACAACTTCTTTTGACTTCTGTAAATCAGGGCTGGGCACTGAATCAGATGGCTAGAAAATTAGTGTATGCTTTCATTTCTCTTTACAAACTTGCCTTAACTGACGTTTTTCTTTACATTAGAATTCTGTGACTGAACTAAGGATAGACTCCAAAACTCCTAGCAATATTTATTTTCCTTGGTGAAACTTTTTTTGGTTTTGTTAATTGTCCCTTACCTCATCAAGAATATACTTTCAAATAAATGTTGCAAAATTATTTTTTTATTCTTGATTAGCTTCTGAAATAGTGTCCATCCTGTCAGTGTTTGATAAAGGAGGGAGGAGAAGGTAAAAAAAATACCTTAATTGATTGTATTATAAAGTACATATGAGAACGGCATTTAAAAGCTTCCTTACTTCAGGTATCAGCTTTTGAAGAAACAGGCTGTTGGTAAAAGGAACATAAATGTAATTTATTATAGTAACTTATAACTTGTTTTATATGCCAGTTAATGTTTGGCATAACAGGTTTCAAACAAACTTCCTTTGTTTATTTAAATCATTAATCATCAGGTATATTTTGTGAGCTATTCCTGTGAAACAGAGTACACCTTTCTTTCAGTGAAGAAGGGTCATGGATTGTTAGTATGTTTGCAAAATACAGTTTACCAGACTTCTAATTTAACATTGTGTTCACTTCTTTTTCTAGTACTATTTTTATGAATATGGCTTTGATGAGATAAGGCGAAGACCAAGACATGTCTGTCCTTATGCTGTCGTTAAGTTTACTTATAAAGATGAAATGGTGCAAGTACCAAAATTCTTGCCCCCATCAAGGTAAGCTGGGAAATGAGTTTTGGAAAGACTGCATGCAGCCTAAAAAATTCATAGCTCTTGGCAGTAGCTTAGAATTGCTTTAGATGAACAGTGCTGAAATGAATGGGCATGTCACGGGGGCTTAGCATAATAAATACTTCTAATGCAAAGCAAGAGGTGACAAAACTGGTTTAATGCAGCAGGCTGGCCCCTGTAGGAAGCAGTTCTGCTGCTCTTTTCACCTGCTAGGTGGAATCCATGTATAGTGGATTTTTTTGCATAACTGAGGAAATTCACCGACATAAAAATGTTCACAGCATTATCATGCTTGGTATTCTAAAAAAATATTCTATATGCTTTGTCACTGAATGCTTCACTGATGTCGTCTTACTGCTTGTGGAGAGATTATCTAAATGGGCAGTTGATTACAGATACACTATGATACCTATGCTGATAGGAAGGCATCCAGATGTGGGGACTGTTCTGTGTAGTGCTAAACATAGTTATCAAGATACCTAAAGTAGCACAAGATAGCTTGAGGTTAGAGGGGGATTCTTAGTGTTGCTATTCTGTTGGACTGATAAAGTATCCTTAAGGTAAAATTTAGTAGCCAGAAGCTTCTGTTTCAACCTAGCCATTCTGTCTTCTCTTTTTGTTAGATCAAACAGCTTCAGTACAGATAGAAGTACAGGTAAGAATGAATTGAAGTTTATTGTTATTATGATATAGACATGGAAGGTTTGGGACCTTTTTGTAGTTTTGTCTTTAACCAGCTTAGTTCATGCTGACTGTATACCTGAGTTTTGTCCTGTACCACACTGATGGCAGGCATCTCTTCCTGATACTGGATGATCGAACAGACACCCTAATCTTTTACCAGAACAAAGTAGAACTCAAGAAAATCAAAAGTATTTTTTCCCTCCCTTTTCTACTTACAGTGTAGTAAGAACTTGTGTTCTGTTCCTGAATCTGCTGTTCAATGGCACTTCAAATAATATGATCCTCTGTCTTGCTTTTCTTTTGAACCTCATCCAAGCAAGATATTAATATGTATGAAAGTGGTTGACAGTTAAGGTAAGGAAAGAGGCTGTCATTCCACAGATGTTGGCATCAAGGGCATGCTTATATAGACAGGTACAGGTAATGTACCAACCTCCTTTGCTCTGCTCAGAGCAGGTCAAAACAAGATAGGATTGTAACTACCCTTTCTGTTACCTTTTAACTTATTATTTAACATATTATTGTCTGGTCTGGTACTAGTATGAAATTTTCCCTACACTGCTTTTGGAGATTCAGCAGCTTCTTTAATGCTATTTCCTTTCAGTCCCATATAGCAAGTGGTTTCGCTTAGTCTTTCTTTCTTCATCTTAATTTAGATAAATCTAACTATACATTATGGAGGGGACAGCTTTGGAATAAAGGCAAACTTTTGTGCCACGTTTCCTTGAAATCAGCAACACGTCCTTTCCTTCCATGCAAGCTGTGAGTATTACCATTTAAACAATACGTGTACGATGTGGCTCTGCTAAAACTCTTTCCAGTAGAGACTGGTGAATTTTGGACATACTCAGATGAAAATTAAAATTGACTAGATGCTTTAAATATGTCAAACTTGACTCCTGAGTCGTGTGTGTCCAGAGCTGCTTTTAGTTCTTGCGCACAACTCTGTCAGCATTTCTTTTTTTTTGTTTGGTGTTTTGTTGTTTTTTAGTTTGGTTTTTCTGTTTCCTTTGAAGTGACACACACTCCTTTGCTGGAATAAACACCACTGGCTCACGAGACAGTCTAAGGAAGTGATTTTTAAGAGCGTGTATTTCATAGTTCTTGCTTGGTCAATGAGGGTAGGACTATGGGCGGAAAAAAGAGGTCTTTATTTTTTTTTCTCCCTCCCGCCACCCTTCATCTCCAGTCCTGAGAAGCTTGAGGTTGAAAAAGTTATGAGCATTGATCAATTGAAGAAAAAAGTTTCACCGGTGTTGTTCTATAAAGAAACTTACCTAGGAGCAAAAGAAGGTAAAGAGTTATAGCTTTTTTTTAAATCAGAATTTTAAAAAGTTCCCTGAATTACAATTTTGTTTCTTTTTTTCTTACCTTCTCTTTCTGTGCTTGTATCATGTCAGTGTTGAAGAACGGCATGTACTGTAGCCTTTACGAAGTTCTGGAGAAGTCCCGTTCTGGTAGTCACTTGGAGGGTTTACTTCAAAAACTAGAGAAAGAGAAACTTGTGAGTGCAACAGATTTGACAATTTAAAAATCATTTTACTAACTAGTAATTGAGGCATGCTACAATATCCATGATCTCGCTGGAATTCCTTAGCTGGCATATTCTTACGTATTGTATCAGGGCACTTTTCTACCCATGGTGGAATTTAGCTTACAGAGTATTCGTAGTGAGCAGATGTCTTTGTTTGAAATGGTATGCTTTTTTTGCTTGAAAACAGGTTCTTGTGAAACCACTTCTGGACAGAGGATTTCTTTTTCTTCTTTCTCCTTGGCAAATGATGTCCCCTTATGGTATGCATACTCTGGGTTTTTGGTTTTGAGTTGCTTTTGGATTATTTTGTTTGTTTGTTTGATTTTTTTAGGAGGGTGGGTTTTTGAGTACTAGATTGTCTTTTGAAGCATAGTGGTCGTCTTCTCAACTATTTTTATTTTCTTGTGTTCTAGACCACCAAACTGGACGGCCCCGCATGCTACATGCTTTGTTTCTGTTTCCAGAACCTAGAGGTATAATGAGCTCAAGTAAGTTTGTTCACTGTTGAAAGTGTTGTGTATGTGCTTATATATTCTGTTGAAGACTGAGTAGTGCTATGGCCTGTCAGTGTAAACGAGGAATAACGGTTTGCGTTTGTTATGGTCATGGTGATGGTGTTCAACAAGTGTTTATTTCTTTACAAAAGTGCTTAACACACTGCGTGTTTTAGGTTGGTTTGTTCATATCTGAGAAAGTAAAACTTTGTTCAAATTTCTTGATTGTATATTCTAGTAAAACTGAGCATCAGTATTCCAAGGGATCTATGCATTAGTAATAACATTGCACTTGAGAGGTTTGAGGGTGTTCTTTAACCATCAAAATGTAAAGGACAAAACATCTGAAAGTCTTCAGCGTACCTGTAATTTTTTTTTTTTTTTTGTCATTGAGATATGCACTAAAAACTGAGCAAAGAACATACTGATAAAACCAGGTAATAAAAGATGACTGAAAGGACAGTTTCAGTAGAACTTCAATGCTTTGGAATGAGACTTTAAAGTTAATCTTTTACAGTTGAAATTTGCAATAAGTAGTACTAGCAGCAGAATGCAGTCCTTTTTGGCCTGCTGTGAGTTAGAAGTGATATTGTCAAAAGATAGCTCTTTACAGACATTTCACTTCTACAAAGAAGTTTTTGTCCTAAGTCTTGGCAGCTTCCTAGATTTTTATCTGTATATTTCTTATTTTAATAACACCCTTACGTTTTACTTAAGTAACAATTGTGAAAATTGGTTATAGCTTGGGTAAGAGGAGATATGATATAAGATGACATTTAAAGTGTGTGCATGCCAGTTTCTTAAAAATACTCCAGTTCTTTCTGCAAGGGTCCAGTGAGCTTAGAAGCAGCACAGCGAATGCATCGGGACTGCATAGGAAGGAGTAATGCTTCCCTCTTTCTTGCAGAGAGCTGTTAGGCTGCTGAGTAAACCTTAGCAAGCCTTTGAAGTGTCCTTCTTCTAGAAGGGTCAGTCAGGTGGAAGTGATAATGATAACGATTGGAAATGATACGTGTATCTAGGGTATAGGTTACCACAAAATTATGAAAACGAGCAGCTCATCATGACCATGAGTAGGCTGACTTTTAAGCATGCTTTAAAGCTGGTTACTTCACAAAAAAATTACTTCCCTGGCTTTTGGGTTATTTCTCCACAGTTACTCCAAGCAGTTTTCACCAAATATGTATAATACAGAATATTGCTAACTAGTCATCATTTATTTATAGCTTTATGATTTGATTTTAATTGTGAATTCCCTTTTCTCCTATGGCAGCACAAAAAAGTGTTCCATTGGGAACACAGAAAAATTCAACTACCGTGGTTTTGCACGAAAATCGGGAAATCATTCCAGAAATCACAAAGTTTATTCAGGCTCTACATTTTGCTTTAATCCAGTCTCGTAAAGACACTACTGCAGATTTCAATGCTGTTGTGGAAAAGTATATAAATGAGTATGTGAAAAGATGCTGTAGTGGCTCTGGAAAATATAGAGAATTTGTATTATATCGATATGAGTCACGGTTGGATGAGAAAAAATTTCTTTATTCTGCTCCAAAAAATAAATCTCATATTGACAGCTCCTTGCAAAACTATATTTTTCGTTGTGAGGCATATCAACTACCTGTTTCTAGAGCTAAGGAATTGATGGAGGGAAGTCGGAAACTTCCACAGTTCAGTCCCATCTCAGATTATGAAGTCACGGAAGACGACTCTGACTTTGCCAGCACAAAAAGTGGGAAAAGAATCCATGCAAAATATGAAGCCACTGCTGCCAAGCGAAAACTGCCTCATTCTGGAGACTATGATCCCGATAGACTGAAAGAACTTATTAACTTAATCCAGTGTAGAAAAAAAAATGTAGGTGGAGATTCTGATTCTGAAGACCCTAGAAATAAAAGTGGTCTGAAAAGGAAGCTGGAAAAACAGTCTGAAAACTTGCGGAAATACTTAAAAATGAGTGAATCTTCAGAGAATAGTTGTCAGTATGAAGGTAAGAAAGTCTTTGTTTAGCATTCCTCTTTAAACATTGTAATTCAAAGCATACTTAATGTTTAATCTATAGATTGAATATTTTCTGCATACTGTGGATATTTTAATGCATGGTGGTTCATTTAAACATTGGTCTGAGATCTATCAATAGAGATGAAGTTTATTTTTACATACGTTGCCTCTTTTTAGGAGACAAGTTAACAGGAGTTGTTGCTTTTCTTCTGCCTCTACGGAAAGAAGGCAGACTTCCAGAGAGTTTGCTTAGCAATGGAACTGTCCAAAGACTAATACAGAGTACAAAGCAGACTCGATACCGTAATGTCTTTTGCAGAGTTTGACTTTAGGCATTGCTGTAGTTCTTTATGGCTCCAATACCCTATATAATACCTAACAGATTTAGATTGAAGGGGAGAATTAAACTGCTAAGCATGAGCACAGTTAAGTTTTGAAACAGCCAGTAATGTGTGTAGTGGGACAAAGGAAACAACCTAAGAGTATCAATTGAATTATTCTGTACGTGAAATTATCTAAATCCAAACCTCGGATAATTATCACAGATATTGTCTGATACTTACTTAAGATCTGCCAAAAAAACCCCTTTGATTCCTCTTTTCCTGACCCTTTTCTCAAGGCAATGATAGAGGCCTCCTTCAGAAGGAGGAGAACTGGGGAGAAGGGTGGCACAAGGGAGAGGGGGATTTACAGCAAGCACCAGTCATTCTCATGTGTACATGAATCACTTTGGAAGATGAAGTGGCTGATTTTAGGAATAAATTTGCCATTTAAGAGGGGAAAAAAGATGCTGGTATGTGTGAATGGAGGAGGCAGAGGGTAGGCTCCATACTAGATCTTGGGATTCCTGCTTGGAAGTCTCTGAACCTTCAGGGTCTTTTTACACTGGTTATTAATGTAGAATATGTGAATGCTTTTCTACCTGGCTGTAATCAGTACAGTATCTGTTTAAAACTAAATTTTGACTTAACTCCTCCAGGGGTACCAAAACAGCAACATCTCTCCTATGGTTTGAATTCCATGTTTTTATATAACCCCAGAAGTAGTTTGTCTCACAGAAAGCCTTACCTAAATTATTGTGAGTTTAAGTATCTAAACATATTTAGATGTTTATTAGTCAAACAGGACTTATATGGAAATATGGAATTGTTTATGATAAAAGCCTTAGGGGGTTCATCAGATACTTAAAGTAGTTTCTTGACCTGTCTCTTCCCAAGAAGAAAAAATACCTGTGGTGTTTACTCATCCAAGGGATGAGTTTAGTATATGTTTAGTATAAATAGGTATGGTAAAGTTTTAGAATTACATTTAGTCTAAGATAACTTATGAGGTTAAGGTCATAAGATACTCATTAAGATATTCATCAGCTTCTGGAGCAACAGTGATAGGATGAAGGGAAGTAAATATTTTGCTCAAACTAATCTTTTTTTCTCTCAACAAGTGATGGAGGATTTTTACAAGGTTTCCATAAAATACATAGATCATAGTGTGTGACTTCTATTAAAACATAAAATAGTCTGGTATTGAGTGACCTAAAAAAAGGTTTATTTATCTGGGGGAGACTATTGGCTTAGAAACTGTCCTTTTATCAACATGTACCTGTTTAAAAATTTTTGCTAAGAAAGTAAATGTATGTGTACTGTATGAATTGATGCTAAGGAGTGAGACTGGGTGTGCAGCAGGTGTTTGGGAGGGCTCTGGTTTTGCTTTTTTAAAAAAAACTTAGTAATGGATTACTTTTCCCCTCCTCCCCCTACTCCAAGGGGGCAGAACCTCGGATTCGCCACACTCTGTTCTCTCAGTTAATACTGGTCTTGGTGGACACGATACTGACTTGAGGCAGCAAGATGTATCCGACGCTGCTGTTACTGACACACATGGCCTCATTAAACTGCTTTCAGAAACACTAGCTAGTGCAGGACACTTGGATGCATCATTGGCACGGTCTGTAAATCAAGCTTTAGGATTAAGCGCTGATGACATTGAAGAGGATATGAGACAAAAATATGAATATGAATCCATTCCAGCACAGGACAAAGATGATCATGAGCTTCCTAATACTGCTCAGGCTGAAAATGTTACCTTTAAGGACCCACAGAGTCCAGGGATACTGGAAACTGATGTGGCATGCTTACCTTACCCTGCTGATGTTGATCTACGGCTTTCAGCTGATGAAGTGGGCCTTGAACACACACTACGTTTAAAAGTAAGTGAAACTGCCATGTAGGTAGATGCTGACAATGAATGTACTATTTTCATAAATATTATGAGACTGAATGAAAAAACCACTTTTTTTTACATAGGTAAACATAGATAAGCACTAACTTTTCTGTGAAGAAGCTTTTCTGTTTGGTAGGAGCATGTATGGAAATTTTCTGAACTCGGACATGTATGTTCCTGGTTCTTTGTCTACTCTTTCTGTAATAAAATTATAATTAAGAATACCTGAAAGATGGAAAGCAACCACGGTCAGGCTTCCTCACTAGCTTTACAATAAGTGTCACAGGCAGCTGCTCCAGCAGTAGGCAGCAAATCTTCTGTCATTCAGTGGCTGAGTGCTATACATGAGGGTGTTTCTTAATGTTTTCTGAGACCAAAGCCTTGCAGTTGTCTTTTACCTCCTGTAGCAAAAAGATGCTCTATTCTGTTTCTCAGCTTGCTTATGGTGGTGGGTTTTTTAGCACTCTGTGAAGTTGTTGCATGGAGTAAGTATAGTGTTACTGTAACAGCTCACATGCTGCCTGCCACCTTCCTCCTCCTTTTGGAGGTGACTCTTGGTCTGGCCTAGGGTATTGAGGTTTGCTGAACCTGAAACTCAGTAAGGAGAGATTTGAGAGTTCCTCATCATAGTCATTGCCTAGCTGTTACTCTTCCTGAAGCAGGTTATAAGGCAATAGTTGCTGTTCCATATGGACTCTCTCGGCAACGATTGCAGGACAGGCCATCAATGTTTGTGTACTATTTCATCTTTAGCCTCATAGACCTGATAGGTGGTTTGGATATGACAACTTGTCATGATTATGAAATTCCATCTCAGGCACAGAAACGAGCCTTTTTTTGACCAGGTTCCTCCCAGATCTAAGTTGAGACAGTCTCTTTGAAAGCTTATGCACTGTGAATTCTTCCCTCTTCTCCCCCCAAATGCAAACCAAAATTAAATACATTGTTCATAGACTGTATAATTTCAAGACTGTTTTTGGCCTGTTGCTTTCTTGTCATAAGCAGGAAAGTGAAAGAAGTCAAACTGCAATCTGTATTTTATATTTAGAATTGGTTGGAGGTATCTTAAACAAGAATGTTTATCCACAGGTGATCAATAGTTACTCTAGAGAAGCAGAATGAGAGCTGTTTCTTTTGTCTTGATAGAACAGATTGGCTAAACTAAGTCGGTTTTCTTTTAAGGATACATTATGGGTTCTGAACTATTATCTTGAAAACAAACTAAAAACCCCAATGGCAACAGTTTGCCTCAGCTGACTCTTTCTGTGTGTGAGTTAGTGACCTTTTCTAGTGACAATACCTCAGGGTTAATGAAGTGATGCTCACTGCTTTTCAATCAAACATCCTTTTGCTCTAATTGTAGTTATTGCTCCAGTTTTGGGAATTGGTCTTGGTCCAGCGCCTCCAAAGTGCATTCTCTCTCCTACTTAATAGTAGCAGGCATTTTATAGGGCAGGAAAATGCCCCTCGCTTGAGTGCACAAGTGAGGATCCTGCAATCATCTTTTGGTCTGGTATTGTGGAAAAGATGATGGGCTTGTTCTGTCCATCTAGCAGTGTCTGAGTGAGGAAGTGTTCAGAAATGTGCATAGTGGAATGCACAGTCTTAAATGCTCGATGGATATTAAAGATGGTTGGGGAAATTGGCTCTATTTTGTTTTGGTGGGAGCAGAGTTGAAAAATTCTGAGCACTTAAATGCATGCCTAGCTCTCTTTGCCTGCCCTCTTGGTGCAGTGGTGTATACACGTTCCGTGCATACTTTTCATGACAGCATATAACTGGCAGAACACCCTTTGGAGAAGGCCCTTGTGCTTAGGGTTCAGAGTGCCCCAGCTGCTTGCTTGATCACATTGCTCTGCAGAGTGGTTGTTCTATCATCTCTGTTAGTGATACTTCTACACAAAGCTCAGTTTCTGAGTCATGGAGCAGGGAGGATTTTGTCCTGCTGTGTTGTTTTGCTTCTAACCATCTGGAATATGAGATGAAATTGGATTGTTCAGGGGCTTAGTAGTAGTTGCAGGCAGTTCCTCAGTAATGCCACCATCTGATGGCTGTAGACAGCTATTAAGACAACAGCCTGAAAAAGGCTAAGGAGCAATTAGTTTTTTAATTTTTTTCCCCTTCTTTGCCTCCTTTCCTCCCTGCCCCACCCAGCCTCTCTACACTAAGGTATGTGCTCAGGACTGCATTTTTTACTTAATGATAGACCATCAGCAGAGACATCTGTCTCAGAAAGTGTCAAACAGGTAAATGAAATATATAAGTACCTCCTGTAAACATTTCCAAGTTTGACTTGACTTGATTGACAGCAAAATTGCCAGTATGCTGGTAAACTCAGGTGTGTTCTAACTGTCAGCTTTTCAGAATGTAAAAGCTTAATAGCTACCAAAAAAAAAAAAAAAAAAAGGTTTTGAGCTGAGAATTTTTATTTTTTTTTTAGGAAACAAGCACTGGAAGTGTAAGTAGTTTTGAAGACTACAATCCCTGTCCTAGTACACCTATAGAACATGTGTATCGCAGGCAACATTCCAACTCAAATAATGTAGGAGAAGTTGGAATGCACTGGAAACTTATTCCAATTACAGGTAAGACAGGTTTAACTCTTTATGTTGCTAGAAATAGTGAATGAACACATGTTCTAAAGGCTTGTGTTTTTCATAGATCCCATTCTTGGGTCACATGTTGGTACACAAGCATGTATATAGCCTATGCAGTGTTTCTGATATTTGATTAATACAGAAATCTGCTGGATGAGAACAGATGCTGGTGGAGAATATTGCTTTGGGTACATACTGACATAATTTAGAAATGTGAATGCTTGAGTATTTATCTGGTAAGGTGCATAACTGTTTGGAATTCAGTATTTGAACTTGCTAGGTTCTGCTGAAAGATTGGGTGGGTGGATAATTGCAACTAGTAATCCTGAAAAGTAATGAAATAAGTGTTCTCCTTATAAAAAATGGCTAAAAATTGGTATCCAACTGATTAGCTGTATTAAAATGTAAGAAGTTATAAAAATAGTCCCAAATTTAAAGCCATAATGTAGTGTTTAATCTTCTTGCTAAGACTTGGTTATAGTACAGTATTTCTTGGTTACAATAGTGATGCAGCTTCTAAGTGTTGAGCAGCTCAAGAAGAATGAGATACCTAACACATTCTTAAGTACCTTGTGTCTCAAATGAGCTTAAACTGTTTACTCTCTTAACATTATAATTTGGTACCTACTTCTTCAAAGTCTTTTAAAATTAATGTACCTTGTGTATACAAAAGGTGTAGATCAACACTGAAAGTATAGGGCAACAGAAAAAAGGTTCCAATCAAATAGAATGGAACTCATTGGAATAACCTGATTTATATCTGTGTTTAGTGCTTTTAAAGAAAACTACAAATATGGGTTGACTCAAAGGATGTGGTTTGAAGGATGAAGACAGAACATACAGTTTCACTGATAAGGAAAATAAAATGGAACCACATTTCTGGTGTCTCTGACTCTAGTGGCATAAAGTAACTATGAGGTGATACTGTCACCTTGAAAAATATGTTTTCCTTTTAGATTGGGATGGACCTGATCAAATTTAGGGACTGACTATAACTGTTTTAACTGGCTACAAAATTGACCCATTCCGAAAGAACACTTAACTTTTAGAAACTGTCTACTATTTTGGTTATTGCCTCTGTTCCAGAAACCTGGTTTTCTGCTTACAACTGTATTAGCTTTAACAATAATACAACACTTAAAAACAAACAAAAAACCTCAAACAAAACCAACAAACAAACCCCCTTTGAAGTATTTATGGAACAGATATATACTGAAATACCTGTATATATCTGAAATATCTGTGTATATATATCATTAATTGCAGCAAAGTGTTAAATTTGGTTTAAAACCAAACAAAACCATAGTTTTGAATGTGGATGGTGAAGAAACTGAGTGCTGCAGAAATGATCTGAGGTTTGGATTATGAGAGGCTTTCAGCACTCCTTGCAGCAGAACCGATTCTGTGTATCAGTAATTACCATAAGACTTACGTCCTACCTTTTTAAGCAAAAAAAGGTCTGTTCTCAAATGTGAGATCAGACATGCAGCTTGCAAGCTGCAGTCTAAGTCCACAAGGTAGTGTGTGGCTAAAATAAGCCTTTTGAAATTCTCAGGATTATAACCTAGTAGCAAATGAAAATATTTGAATAATTTGTCACCCTGCTTGATTTCTAATTTGATTTTTTTTTTTTTTTTTTTTTTTTTTTGTAATTAAGGCAGTTCCTGTTATGCTTAATCAGATGCAATCTCTGGGAAGATTACTTGTGTTCTGCTTTTTGAGTAAACTTTATTGTTCTACCATCTTAGGAGCTATTACATTTTCTGTGCTTCTGTACCTTAGCAGACAGTAACACTTGAGTCTTTGGATTTAAGTGATTGGCGGGGGGAGCACAACAGTAATGCTGTTTTAAAACTGTGTTTTGGAGGTATTAGTATATCAGTTGTGTATGACTTTCAGATGAGATGATGATGATTAACTCTTCCTATATAGGTCTGAAATCACCAGAAGAACCACTGGTGTATTTACCGCCAAAGGATGCCTTTCCTAATGACCCCCGGGTAATAAATAGGCAGAGAAGTTCTGATTATCAGTTTCCATGCTCTCCATTTTCAGACACACAAAAGGGGACAGCAGAAGATGGACTTTATACAAGACAAGTGGAGAAACTCGAAGATCAGTGTGGGCTAGCAGATCACCCTTTCACAGCTAAGCATTCCATTAGTGCAGTAATAGAGACTACACTATTAGAAGAATATAATCTCTTTGCAAGAAAAATTCAAGAAATTTTGCAGCAAAAGAATATTGCTTATGTTAGTGGTGTGTCCACACCAGTCTTCTCTGCCCGAGAGAGGATAATGAGACTTTCTGAATACATATGTTTACAGGCATCAGAGGTTTCTGTCCAAGAGTATATAGAGACACTGAGTGAAAAGTTGAATAGTGTTATTTTGTCGTCTTCGTACGTTAGGCATACTCCACCCATTTACTCTAGTCCTGAATCAGCAGAAGTGGTTAGTAATGCTGCACTGAATCCTCCACCCGACACGTTACCTGTTTGCAGGGACTCTGACACGACGTTGTTACCAGAGCCACTGTGTAATAACCTGGTGGAAGATCTGGATTCTAATGAGCAGCGTTCATCAAGCTTACTCTTAGCGAAGGAGGGAATAGATGATGTGAATGCTAAACCAGAAGATATTTTGACATCTGATCAGACCTCTGCCAGTGGTGATGTGATGGAACCACCGGAAAAGACACAGAAATCCCCAGAGAACTTAAACATTTCAACCCAACCAGCCTTTTCTGATTTTATAAGCCAGTTAAAACCTGAAGTATTTAACAGTTTGGTCAAAATTATGAAAGATGTACAGAAAAACACTGTGAAATTTTATATTCATGAAGAGGAGGAAAGCATTCTCTGCAGAGAAATCAAGGTAAATATGTTCCAGTTCATTCTCTGTATAGTGTTAAAATAGAACAGAGTGCTTTTCAAATCAGAATGTACAAAACTGGACTTGGAAACCTCTAAGGGAGTCTGAAATTTGTTTCAAAAATGTTGAGTTGTGAAAGTAGGCTGTCCTGTCCCATTTCTCGTTTGAGCTTCTGAGGTAGTCTTGCTTATATTTAGCTTTCACGTAAGTCTTTTTCTTACAGTTGGAAAGCAGAACAGGCTGTAGTTTGGTTCCTTCTGAAAATACTGCCAGGGGGGTAGCTGTACGGAAAAAAGGTAACAAGGGCAAAAATGTGATAGCTTACCATTTTAGAAGGAATATATGAAAAGTCCATGTGTGTGGTTTTGGGTTTTTTTTCCTTTCCCCTCCAGTTAATAGTACAGGTAACTTTTGGAGATTACTGTTCTTCTGTATTTAAATGTGTAAGATGAAAGTTGAAAGTGAAATAAAAACTTCTGGCTTGAAAACTCATGCAGTTTTGGTAGACTGTCAGTTGGCCATTTATGTGCAATCCTGTAAGAATGACAGAATTGCTGAAACAGTCTATCTCTGTGTTGCTACATCCTTCCCATTAATGTATCAGAACGACAAGGAAACCAGTCCCTCTGAGGTTCAAGTGGAAAACTTATTTGATGTGGTCATCATGTGGGGATTGTTTTGGCTGATCTATCTATTAACTTTTTTTTCACCATCTTCTCTTTTTGTGGCGTTAGGAATATCTTACAAAGTTAGGTAATACGGAGTGCCACCCAGAACAGTTCCTTAAAAGAGCTGCTTCAGATAAACTCCTGATAATTATCCAAAATGAAGACATCGCCAACCTCATCCATAAGGTATTTCACATAAGTAAATGTGTACTATAGAAAGCTGTTGTTAAAACCCAGGGAGACAAAGCTCATTCTGAGCAAGGCTACTTTCTCATATCAACATAGCATTTAAACAATGGCCCGTGTTTAGTTGCTGTTCGAAGAAACAAAAATGGTTGTAGCAAATGCCCAGTCGTCTTCCACCTCCACACACGTGCAATGTGTATTTATTCTTAGTAGTTGTAAAGTTGTACAGAGGCCTGAGTAGTTCTGCTTCTAGTTGTGTGATGCTCTAATGGCAAGTGGAGGCAGCTGTCAGGTGACCTTAGGCACTGTACAGAAAGTAAAATTATTCTAAGTGCTCAACTTCCATTGGCTCATTCCTGTAACGTTTTTGAGAGAGTACCTCCTAAGGCAAGAAAAAACAGTGGTTTGAAAAGGTGTTTTGAAGTTTGGTATTTAGTAAGTAGGAAAGTTCTATAGTTCCTTTTTTTTTGTATGATCTTTGGTATACATCTCTGATTTCTAACATTGTTAAACAGATACCTCGCTTAGTAACGTTGAAGAGGCTTTCCTGTGTCAGCTTTGCGGGTGTCGATAGTTTGGATGATGTGAAAAATCACACTTACAATGAATTGTTTGTGTCTGGTGGTTTTGTTGTGTCAGATGAATCTGTCCTTAATCCAGAGTCCATCACTACAGGTAAGTGTGCGCTTCCTGAAGCTTTCCAGCACAGACAGAACGCTAACATTGCAGCATATGAGAGAGATGCCATACTCATTGCAGTGAAGAATTAAATCTTCTAATTTTCAAGTTTTCTATCTAATTTTTGTGAGGTTTTTTGGAGAACTTCAGCTACTTCAGTCTCTTTCTTAATAGCCTTTTTGGAGAACATGTTTATGGGGAACATGTGAACTTGGAGATCTTGTCTTTCTAAGTTTGTGTTGAAGTGTAGTTATATCTGTGGAACCTTTTATTCCTTACTACTCAATCTACAAATACACTAGAAAAAAAATAGTGAAAAACTACTTTTTTTTTTTCCAATTTTTCTTTATTTGAAATTGAATAGTTAACGAAGTTACCAGTTTCTTAAACAGATGTTTCTGTGAGGTAGACCACGTATGACTGAACTCAGCTTTTACGCAAGCAGATACCACTGTTAGGCATCCATCCTGCAAAAAAGCAGCTCACTTTTGGACTATTGTTGTTGGCTAATCTGCTCGGAAGAAAACCTGAAGTACTAGGCTAATGTTCATAGTTGTGTAACTATGCTTTGATGAAAACGGAAAGAGGCTTTATGTATATACTGAAGTGGTATTTTCAGTTTGCATGCCACAGAATTTAACTTCTATCCTGTATCTCCAAAACAGATAAATTAAAACAGTTCTTAAAGTTTCTGGAAGATCTCAGTACCCCAGATGGGAAATGGCAGTGGAAAGTCCACTGCAAAATACAAAAAAAACTGAAAGAGCTGGGGAGGTAAGTAGTGTTCTTCAACTGCCAGTTGTTACAGCGCTTCAGCTTTAATTATGCTCTCCAAAACTCAATTAAGTTGAACTTACTCTTATGTTTGTCTTTTAATCTTAATAGTCAGACCGGCCTTAAATCAAGTATCTTTCTAATAGTGTGCTTTTTTCCCCCATTATAGAATGAATGCCAATGCCCTGAGTCTGCTGACCCTTCTGAACACCTATCAGAAGAAGCACTTGGTTGAGATTCTGTCTTACCATAATTGTGATTCTCAAACTCGAAATGCTCCAGAATTAGACTGTCTTATCAGGCTTCAGGCTCAAAACATACAACAGAGACACGTCGTCGTCTTAACAGGTAAAAACAAAATTTATGAATACTTCTCTCCCTCTTCTGCTAAGAGGTGCTAAATATTAATACAAAATCTTTTATGTATTTAGAAAAGAATCTCAAAAGACTTTCAAATTATGTTGATAATGGAATAGTGGTTGCTACTGTTGATGACTTTATGAAAAATTTTAAAAGTCTTGTTGGGTATCACGACGCGGTTACTGAAGAAAACAGCCTTCCTCCCTCGGACGCTCCCAAAAGACAATCAGGTAGTATTAAAAACACACTTCTGCTTTCTTTACCTAATTAGCTGTGTGGGGGAGGTCCTTGAGACAGGGTGCCTTTACTCTTGCAAATGACCACCACAGATGGCAAGGAAAACCCAACTCTCAAGCTACTCTTCTTCTGTTTTAAATGATGGGGGATGAGCAGCGGGGATGGAGCAGTGAAGGAGATCCTAACTGCAGTTACAGGCTAACCTGGCCTTGAGAAAGCAGACATATGCCTGTCTGTTTTCAGGAAAAGGATAAACTTAAGGATAGCTTTCAGAAAGCCTAACAAAAGGACTGAGATGTCAGTAATTGTACTCCTTTAATTGTGTAACTTCAGATGCTGTTTTGACATTAACCCCTTTGGAGCTGGGAGTTGGGATTTCCCAACACTAAACATGAACACAATGCGCAGAAGCTTTTAGCATCGGAGTAACTGGACACTCACAGAGGGTTAAGTGTGTGTGTTGAGTAAGTGAACAAGAGAGGCAGAAGACCAAGACTTAAGTGATATTGGACTTACACACCTGAAGCCTAACACTCTGTGAGTAGTGTATAGCTTTTCTAACCAAAGTTTGTATTTCAATAGAATAGGACTTTCTCTTTTTTTTTTTTAAATGTAGTTCTTGTAGAAAATGATGAAAAGGATGAGGAGGACATGTCTCTGGATTCAGAGGATGAAACATCACAAATAGAAATCTGCAGTGATGCCTCTAAGTATGATGCTCATTTGGAAGCTTTGCAGGCAGAGGCCAAGGGCTCACATGGAGCAGATGCAAAAGCGAGCTGCTTATCAGTTACAGAGTTATCTCCTGAAGCACAAATTGGCTCGATGGAAAAGACTTCTAAAACTGACTTTGAAGAGATACAGCCAATTACTTCAGTTTCTACAACATGCTCTGCTGAAGGAGAAAAACACAATTCAGTTGAACAAGCTCCTTTCAATAACTTCCCAGCTTACAGTAGACAATTAAACATGTCCCATCAATTCAGTCACTTTAATGTACTCACTCATCAGACTTTTCTGGGAACAACATACCCAATTTCTTCTGCAAGTCAAAACCAAGAAGGGGGCAATTATTTTATATCTGCCTACAGCCAGAGCATGGATACAGAAAAGTCAACATCGCCTGGTGGTTGGGATATAAATTGTGATTCTTCCAGGCCATATTCAAAACAGAAATAAACTCATAAGTCTCTTTTTATAAGTTGCTGTGGACTTTTCTGTTTCTAAAATGGTGGATTAACAATTTCTATTTTATTCTGGAACAAAATGTTTCTTGTCCTTTATCTCAAATGTTTTCTTGTCTTATTTAAATCCTGACGGCCTGTACCAGTTTGATGCATCGGAAAATTTAAATAAATATATATATTTTTTAACATTTACTGTACTTGAATTATCTTGTTCGTTGGCACTTTTAAGTTTCTACATTTGTATTTGACCTGTACCTGGGCTTCAGTTTGAGGTCTGTTTTAATGTAAAATTGAATGTTTGCCTAAAATATGTGAAGCGAGTTTTTTTTAACTGTAAGAGTATCCAAATCACTTTTCTTTACATAAATATCAAAAGTTACCTATTTATTTGACATTTGACACAAATTTTGTACAAATGTTTTTACATAGCTATAAGGCAGTGTAGTTATTTTACTGACTATATACTGGATTTTGGCTAAATACCTCAATTAGAGTAACCGATGGTGCAGTTCCATTACAAAAATAAAATAAACTTTTAATGCACAAGGGACTTGCTAACACATTTGCATTGTCTGTGGTTTTTATATTGTTTTCCAAGTATGTGAGAAACACCCGAACTTCATTTTATGAATAGCAATTATCTTTGCATCTACTTTTGGTAGGCTGCGCTTACCGCAGCACCATCAGAGTGATCTTACAACTTTTATCTTGCCGTGGTAATTACTGTAATGGGAGAAGGACAAACCTGGTTTTAATGACTGCGGTAGTTCAATTTGCATTAGAAAAACCTCAGTCCTCTCCTACTTCAGCATAATGATTACTGGTGCTTTCCTTTTTTTTCTTTTGTAAACTAGTATTATCTTAAGTACAGTTTTATCTGTTTCTTAATCTTGTCCTTTTCAGTTTCACATCTGCTGAGTTATAAACTTACTTTTCCCTTGTGATTCTCTCTTAATTGGTTCAGGGTTCTGGAAAGCAGCAGCTGATAGTAAATGGCTGTGGAGTCTCAAGACTACTCTTGGTATTCCAGTGCTGGTTTTGCATATGTTACTACTCTTGACTCATGTTTACTGCTCTTGTCTTCAAGTTGTACAAAGTCCTACGTCTGGGGGTTTTTCCTGTCTGTAATTTGATTGTAGTGGTTTTATGTAGGATGTGTGGTGTAGTACCAGATGACAGTGCTTCAAACTATATGACTCTTAACTCCCAAAATTAGTTGGGACAAATATTACTGCTTAAAAAAAGGGTACCTTTTAAAAAAACAAATTCGCTAAAGTTGAATGTCTTTCCTTCTATTATTAACAGTTGTTTGATTTATTTGTTAAATTTAAGAACAAGCCAGTACTAGACTAGCGTAGCAGTGGCAATAAATAATCTTTTGTCAAAAAGGAGAACTCCCTTGTATCAATAGCCTTAATGGAATTTGGGAAGAACTGTTGCAGATTCTCACCTAGGGCCTGGCTGGGCACCCGGTGCGAGGGTCTGTGGCCTTTACCACATTATACCACAGAACAGCTAACGGGAATTCAGGGTATGCAGCTTCTGCAGAGATCTAGAAGGGAAACAGTTTTACCCCAGGTTACCCTCTCTTTTGAGGACTAAAAGCAAATTAATCTGAAGTAAACATTTACTCCTGACTGGAAGATTGAATAGTGATGTGTTCAGACCTTAGTTTAAGGAAGTTTTCTTATAAATGAGTGCTACTGCCTATAATGCTAAGTGCTGCTATCCTGGTTTAATTGAGAGGGGGGAAAAAGTTTATAGTCAGCATTTCTGTGGTCTTAAAATCAGGGATTACTTCAGCTAATTGTCTAAGCCTAAAAACGGTAGTTAAGCACAGGCAGTTTCCTATAGTTAAAAATATCAACAAAGCCATTTGGAGTACATCTTAATCTTTTTATTTATCAAAAGACATACACTGAGTTCTACAAAAACACATGTAACATTTTTTTATACTGTGTTTTGGTGGTTTACATTAAATGGACATACTCTTCAGGTAGCATGAAGACCATTCTAAACAGACACACCATCATTAGTTTAACGTATCTTCAATATGAAAAGCAACATGACCCTGTAATCTATCCAAATTCACATAATTTAAGTATTCCATAAAAAAGAGAAGGTTCATAATTAGTTACAGTAGCAAAGTGCTGTGCATTTACATTTTAAGAATTCAGAACATTCAACTGTACCTCTCAAAATGGCAAAAGAAAGTTCTCTTCTTGAGCTATAGCAGGAATCAGAGCACTTTCCAATTCTTTCTGCTTCTGCAGGAGGCCCTGAAATAAATGGAATATAAAGGTCAATGTTCGGTCTTCTTCATGGAGAAGAAGCTTGAACTAATAAAGTGTTACTGTTTCATATGTTAAAACAATTTACTTAAGGCTCAACACTTTTAAAATATATAATGTTAAAAAAAGCAGTACAATGTAATACATTCAGTAGAGAGGGGACTCAAGATTTCCTGTCTTCTGTAAAAGGCTTGAAGTGTGACTGAAGGGGAAGCCAGTCCACTTCCCAGGGCTGACTCTGCAGAGGAAAAAGGACTTTTCCACTGTTTTAAATTTCACTTGCTCACTCCTCTGTGTGTTGTCACTCAGGTGTAGTATTCTAGTGTATTCCTGTATGGAGCTGAACCCAAAACCTTGACAGGAACCAGCTTTTAGTCTTAAGATAAATTATACTCTAAGATAAAGGATAGCATTACCATGGGAACTAGAACAGTGTCAGATGTTTTAGGATATGCATATTTACTCTGAAAAGGTAAAAGGTTCCTGCTTTGTTAATGGCCAACTACTAGACAATGAAGAAAACTTGTAATAATAAAAACTCCTGGAAGTGTATCCTTGTCTATGTGATAAGTGATACATGATACAGCTATGTCCAGTACATTCATAAATTTAAAGGCTCTTTACTGTAATTAATGGGATTGTATATATTGATAGATCTGGCCCCTTGGTCTCTATCCATTTTAGACCCATCAGAAGTCATTTGGTACCAAGCAAGTTTGTTTAAAACATAGAAAAAAGGAAAAATTACAGCAGTATTTTTTCTCAGAGGTAGAAGACCCTTCTCAAAAGCGAAGGGTTCCGGGCTGCTGGCAGAGCTCAGCATGGAGCCTGCGGTACTCCTGGTGGCACAGAAGGGGAGAGAGGTCCTGCAGAACTGGCTTCAGTTAGCAAAGAGGCCTGTTACACTTCTCTTTGCATCCTTCCAAAAGCAGCAGCTGCCTACTTCTAATCACTTGATGAACTGCTTTTTAATTAATCAACAGTATCTACTATTTATATTAATGGGTCAGGGGGCTTGTTCAGTCCCTTTGTCAATAATTACTTTTATTATAGAGTGACTTTTGCATTTAGTAGCATATTACAAAACAAAGACGTGCAATAAATTGCCCTGTACCAACCCAGAGCTGAGGTGAGAAACAAGTAACATTGCAAACTGGAACAAAGTCTATCACATGGCTTGCAAAGGTGATAAAAAGGGCCTAGAGAAAAGTAAAGTGAAATAGCTACAGAGGGCCAAGTAGCGAGGTCTTTCTTTGCATGTCCTTGGACAGCCTGCTGGGGGCTGGCAGGATCGCGTAGACACTGCCACCTACAACCTGCTGGCAAGTGGTTTTACTGCCTTAGTAAAGAGAAGATGCTCTGGTATGTACTGACTGTAACTGGGGTTTTGTCCTTTTTCTTAAAATTTTGGCCCTTCTTTTTCACAGATACTTAATTCACTTTGCTGGATGAATAAACTTGGGCTTATTCCACTGACTCTTTCGATTTCAGTGTGAAAAATAAGTCTGTTGATAGTTCCTATTACTGCTGTCACCTGAAATATAGGAAACCTGCTGTCTCGTAACAAATGTGATGCCAGCAGCCCCCTCCCAGGGGCAGAGGAAGGCCCGTGTCTGCCCTTGATTTGCACTGGTGCCTTCCACAGGTCAGCTGGTTCAGCCGGACTGGTACTGAAACAGCCCCTTGTTTACCTGTCACTCTAGTTGGGTGTGTACTTCAAAGGCTGAAAATGGGTCAAATATGCTGTGAACTCCCCCAGACAAAAGATGACTAAAGACTGGCCAAATACATTGTGAATATATGTATCTCTCTTCTGAAACTATCAATCTGATGTATATATATATGCATGTATATAGAAATTTAAAACACAAACAAGACTAGATTATCTTCTGAATAGAAAAGTAAACTCTGCTCTTTGTCTAAATTGTATTTCATAGAAAAAACTGCGTTACTCTTCCTTTCTCAGTGAAATAACTGATGTGGAACAGGTGTCATCTGGAGGGGTATGCAATACTTAGGTATACAAGATAAAGCTAAGTTCAGTAGTTAACGTCCTAAATGCATTCTGCAGCTGGTAGGATATTTAAATGGTTTAAGTTAACTGTCTTCCAGAAGCAAGGTCCATTGAAAGACTAACCTTAACATTAGGTTTTAGCCACTGTTATGACCTGAATATAAAATATGTATCAAAAATATCCCTAACCTCCTGTCTCTTAAGTTTCCCAACACAGATACTATCACCTTAAATCTCCTTTAAATATCCATTCAATTGTTGACCTCAGCAAGCACAAGGATCAGCTTGTGCTTTGAAGCTGCCTTCACTCTTAACCACTCTTACCACTGACAAATGAAGCCTGAATACAAAATACTTAACAGCTGTAGATACTTAACAAGAACGTTAATAAGCATTGGGGAAGACCAGATCCAGTCAAACCTACCTGGAAGCCATTAGAAACTGGCAACCTTTCAGTGCTCCTGGGTCACTGCTTTCCTTAAAAATTAGGGAAAGCCTCAACCCTTTGTTTGCACAAGGAATTTACCTACTACTGAAGCATGAAGTACGCATGGCAGACTTCTGTCTTTCTAAAGCACAGCAGGTAATTAATAGCTTAACTACTGGTGTCTTTATTGTACTTGTCTGTCAGATTCTTCCCTTTATTTTGATAATTTATGAAATTTTTCTCCCTTAAGGCAAAGAGCCATTCAAAACAAGGGAAGATACTGATACATGTTTATCTTTAGTGTTCTTCAAGAACAAAATGCAAACTTAAATGTGCTTTTTTTTGTCTTGCAGTCCCCTGTCAGGCCATTTAGAAGCATAAACAGAAACTATGTCATTGTCCAGACCTGCAGTTTGAATCTGCTCCAGGCCACACCCTTGTTGCCAACAGGTGGAGTATCAAATTCACTCATGTTTTCATAACTAGATGCCTGACAGTATTTTTCCTGTATTCTGACTCCAGACAGGAAAAAAGGTAACTTTACAGTTACCAGCTACAATCCTGTGCTTCTTTAATCTACTGCAATGTGGAGCCTTAAAGACAGTCTCACCATATTTAATACTAATCATTACCAGTAACTTTTTTCAAATAGAACAACGTATACAAATGTACACAGGCTTTTGTCTCAGGAGCTCGTCTGTGTGTAGTATTAAACTAAATTTCATTTTATATTCACTCACTAAATCTGGCTGATTGACAAATCCTGAATTTAACTTTTACATGTTAATGAATAGGCATCTTGGAAGGGTTTTATAAGTGTTCACAGTTCAAATTTCCAAATTACAGTATTTTTCCATGACTAACACACAAGTTCCACCTCAGTAACTCTTCTGCACCAACTACACTGCTCTGTTATGACTGGCTTACCCATGAAATGCAGAAGGGAAATTTCATTAACAAGGGTTCTAGTGTTTTGTTAAAATACTATTATTTTTCCTCTTGAAACTGAAACATTCTTACTCTAAGCAACCCTAACTATCAAAACCTGGAGGCTAAATAAAGCAATTCCTCTTGGTTTCAAGTTTTCTCAGGTACTTCACTGTTTCATAGCTGATCTAAGGACTAAAGAGTCCATAATCTGTCTCTAAGGATAGTCCGAAGGTGGAAGTAATGCACGAAAAGCAGAATTAGTAAGAGGGCACAAAAGTAGAGGACATGGCCCAAAACTTAATCATGTATGATGGAAAAATGAATTAAAGACTTGTAACTGTGCAATAGTTTGCAATGTTCATTTTGACTTTAGTATATATACATGCATGCTTACCCAACAACTTTTTGCTTACCTGGCGTAATTTTGACAATCCTTTGAGAATTGCTTGTTGTCTCTCTCTGACTTTAACTACATCAGGATTTAGAAGAGGATCTCTAACGTGATCAGAGCTAAAAATCTGTCGTGGTGTTTGGTAAGAATCTAAAAGTAAATGTATATCAAATCAGTTAACAATACTCTTTTTATCAATTTTGCTTTAATTTTGAAGCAGTAGACTCTCACAGCTTGTGAAAATCAGGTGTTGGTTACTATCAGATTACAATAACTATTTTTAAGTCAAACAACACTTTGATTCCTAAACCCAAATCTATATGCAACAGTATCTGAGAAGTGCAATCATACCTCATTAAAGGTAAACAGATGAAAAAGACAGATAAAAGAGTAAGAAATTTTGCTGCTTTTTTGATTTTTTTTTTAACTTTTTTGTGGATTTTTTCTTAATAGAGTATCATTTGGTTGCATAGGCTTTCTGTACAGTGCTGTGACACACATGGGTTACTGCAAAATTCAGTAAAAAACAATACCAAATTGAATAATTTGCAGCACTTCGAACTAAATCAATGTAACATTTCTTCTCTTGTACATGAATCAGTTCATAATACATTTCAGTACCGTTAAACTGTCGATACTGTGGGTCATGTGTTGAAGGTCTAGTCACTGGTGCATCTGGATCAAGATAATATACTTCATTTGTTCGAACATACGGAATAAACTGTGAAGAGGGAGGTCTTCCAGCTTCTGTTACGGGAGGAGGGGAGCTCCTCTGCTGTGTATCTGTCTTGATATTCTTCTCTCTTCCACTGTTGTGGTGATGCATCAGGAAATTAGAAGCATGTATCTGTGTTTGTTGTACTTGGTGTAATCTGTTCTTAACTGCTGGAACAGGTGGTGATTCAGATCTGTACGAAACAATTTCAGTTAAGAAAACCCCAAACAATACTTAAGTAACATGATTAATTTTCTCAAACAGTAGAGACAAAGAATCCTCCGAGGACTGGACTTCTGCTCATTTATTCTGCTTTTATCCCTGCAGTTTGTCTGGTCTTGTGTATTTTTAATAGTACACAATTAGATGCATCCACATTATTTTAAAATATTAAAAATCAGGAAGAAGTATGTACATTTCACTATTAATGTATTTATACATTTCATTACTGCAGAGTATTGACGTACCTTTCTTCATTCAAATGATTCTTATGTAATTGTTCTTCCTAGGAGAAAACCAAGAAAGTCAAAAGTGAAATAAAAAGCTCCATGTTCTTCTATTAAAAGCATTTAGTTTTCAAGACAAATTTGTTCTGAAATTCCAAAAGGACTGTTTGACCTGAGTTCAGGAGAAAGATATTTATCAAAGACTTGCATTAAAGAGACTTGTAGTGTCTATGAACTAAATCAAAGAAATTACAGGAGGATTTGCTCCAATTTTCTATATCTTTGGCAGCTTTAAGTGCTATGAAAACTACTATATATGTTTTCCAATGACCTTGGAAAGTTGCATTTATAAACCTGAAGGGTTCAGCCCAAAATAATGATTATTAAAGAAAAGGTCATGTTTCTAGATACAGTCAGTAGAAGTTTTACACTTAAATTAAAACCATTAACATATCCCATGCTTCTTACGGCATCGGACAATGCTTACTCATCTTAAAAATCTGCTTAAAGTTCATTGCCACATTTCTCAGGTACAAAATTCTTGAACCTTTCAATAATGTAAACATAAAACTTAGATTTACCATTAATCTCAAACAGACCAACAAACTCACTTTAACAAATCTTTAAATATGTGAACAGTCACCTATTTTCACATACTTTTTTTTAATACCCACAGCTTCTAAAATATGTGTATGTAGCCCCAGTACACAAAGGGCTAAACAGAACTGAAGTGGCTGCCTCTTCTACACCAGATTTTTTTCTGTTGGAAGGTGTGAGAAAGTGAGGTATTCATGCATATATATGTATATACATACATTCAGAGAGCGAGCAAGTGAGAGAGAGGACGCATGAATATATTTGATAGTATTTTCTTTAAATGAAAATTGTTTTTTTTTTCCCCAGCCACAAGCTGTACCGATACCTGCTTACTGCAAATAGAGAACAAAATAAGAAATAAAGAAGGATGCACATCTGTGACAACAGAGTAGATCCTCAGTAATCCATATTCTTTGCAGGCAGTGAACAGATACTCCTAGACCTCAACCAGCATCTCAACATAATGACTGGACAAAACAGAGCAGAGATGGCATTCTATCCCACACACTGCTTTCAATCAAGCTCCCTGGTTACATAATGAATCAATGATAATGAATCAATGAAAGAGCTTTTACTGTTATTTCAATCTTCCAAAGTGTTGATTCCAAGTCACAAAATCTGAATATATTCTTCTGATCATGATGAACAAAACAGGGCTGTAATACCATTCTTTACACAAAGGATAGGAACAGGAAAATTCTTGATGCTTGTGTTACATAACTGAATTCCCATCCAGGCAAAACCAAGTGGAACAAGAGTCTTAAAAACACACATTGTTGTTGTTAAAGATCAGATAGTTACCTTTCTGACTCTGTGTCCCTTATTCTTCATATTTGTTTCTTCGTGAGGTGAAGGAGACCTGTCTGAACAACCACCCTTTTTGGGGCAGAGATTCCCAGGGGTATTTCTTTCTACCAACTGAAGCAGCTCCATTTGTCGCCTTACTTTGTTTTCTTCCCTTTGTTTTTGTAGCTGTTTAGGGTATCTTTCTGATGCTGGAATGTATCTTTTCCCAGGCTTGTTTATGTTCCAGTCAGGTCTTTTGCTGTACTTTTCTGAAGGTTTAATTTGTCTTTCTTTTCTTGCATATTGTTCATATAGATCACTGTAAATGCCACCAGTCTCTCTTCCTGAAATTTTATGTTTATCTATATACTGCATTTCCTTCTGGTATTTTTTGCTGTTAGAGGTTTCTTTATATTCTATGGAAATATCAGGTGACCCACAACACACAGTTCTTTCCTCAGCTGACTCAGTGTATGCTGAAGTATTAAAGTAATCTAAAAAAAAAAAGTATATTTTAACTCCAAGTCTAGGCTATTCAAATTACTTGTTTGACTTTTGTATGTGTATCAATCTACCATTACTGATTTTATTAAAAAATTAGTTGTTACAGTTTTATGATGCTTTTTTATTCTTTTTGATGTGCAAGATAGATAGGACCAGTAGAAGTAAACTCAGCAAGGACAGGAAAAAACCCCAAAAGATTGGAGAATGAAATCAAGTCACTGTAAAGCAAAATTTATGTAAAATAAAACTAAATTATTTTAAAATGTAGAATTCTATTTCTGTCATGGTACCCAAAGGTAAAGAGCAAAACACACCTTCTGTTTAGATTTTTGGCATGCTGATGGTTTGGTCACATTCACAGCGCTACTGGGAATAACCTACTTTCCTAATCCTTATCTTCCAGTGGAAATATTTTGTTCAGTTTTTAAATTACTAACAATCCAGCTTCTTTCTTTACTAAGGGGCATACACAAACCAAATTAATTTGTAAACTCTCCAAATTCATAGTAAAGTTTCTACCAGAACTGTTGAAACCAAAAATACTAATTGTTGCTTAAGCAAATAGAAATACAGCTTCTACTTCACAAGTGACAAGCTAATACACTTCAAAATAAAAAGCATAAAGTGACTGTAAGTTTCCACTGAATCTGCTCATTCACACCTCATCTAATAATTAATAAATGCAGACTAAGTTTGAGCTGGGTTTTTTAATGACGTGGTACAAACTCAAGATAAAGACTGGGAAGTATTCTACCTAGATGGACCTGCAATTCTGCCTGGGTATTTAGCAAGAACTGTAGAAAGCTTTTCTAAACATCTGAATGTAAGCTCTCATTTTCTAATGAGTCTGGTTTTCTAATTCCAGAATTATTGACACTGTTTCTGCCAATATTTTCAAGGATTCCTTAGGAACCCAGCCCTGCTCGATACCAAACAACGTTACGTAAGCCTGTGAACATTCTCACTGAAGACTACTACAACTATGTATTTAAATACCTTAATAAATTTAGTCCTACGTGGCTTGTGACCGTGACTCTAAATCAACACTGTATTTCAGACTGTGTGATTTGACTCTGTAACTGGTAAGTAACAATTATATAGACAAATAATTTATTTAGAAGAACACAGTGATATATTGTAATATACCAACATGCCCATGTCTGTTAAAGTATCTTTTTCTAGTTTTATTCCATTCTAAATGACGGTGATCTGGGTCAGTTTCACCAATATGCTGTTCTACTGTCTTTCTTGAGGTATATCAGAGTAACTAAATTTAAGACCTGCATACCTGTCTGTACAGCAGTGTCTTTCCGAGGAGAAGTCTGCTGATCGTTATGACACTTGATGTCATCAGAAAAATTATGACTTTGATGTGAAATGCCAGTATTACAGTTTTCAAATTCTGTATCACCTAAAAAGTAGTAAGTAAAATTGTTCAATTTACTAATGCCTGTTCCATTTAAACCATGCTACCAAGTTATCAGACTGTTGTGGTTTAGAACTCAAAGCACGACTGAGAACTACAGTTCAGATCCTAATACTCTCCCTTTTTCACTGGAAATCCAATTAACAGCACATAGGTCTGAATATTCCCTGTGCATTCCTGATAACGTCTTTATGTTTCTTCCTTTATGAAATACAGTATTTGAAGCTTACCAAAACACAATATTGTCCATATTAGTTAACACTGATATTTGTCTGAAAGGTAAATAAGCTGAAATTAAATTTGGTTCATGAAGCAAAGGAGCAGTTTCTGACCCAAGTGGGGACAGGGAAGAAAACAAACCAAACCGAAAACCACAAACAGTTTGCACGCAAACACTGAAGGAGTTTAGGCAAACTCAATATAAAAAGATTTGTACTTGCCACCACCAAGATTCTTCTGAAGTTTTGAAATGTCATGTCCCTTTTGAGCCAAGTCTCGAATGCGCTGTTCTTGTTTTAATCTCTGTGCTAATTCTTGAGCTTTCTGCATTGTCTGATAGAGCTCATTTGTTTTAAGAGTCACAAATTCCTTTATAAAAAACCCAAAACAGTAAATATACATGATTATTTACTTTGAAAATAAAGTTGAGAGGATTATTAATCCTCAAGGCTTACATATAGTCTTATTTTGGGTAAAGCTTTTTAAAAAAAAACAAAACCAAAACTAGTTGAGTAGATGAAATACGTAACACATAACTTTTATGATTATAAAGACAAATTCAGAACCTCTGCTGTGCTAACAAAAGATGTTCAATCCTAGCATTAAAAAGCAAGCATCAAGATCCTCAAAGTTATTTGGATATTTATCTCCTTTCTGACAAATTAATCTTTTCCTAAATGCCCCAATTTCAGCCATCCATGACTTCCTAAATCATGTGGTTTAATGAAATAAACGAATCCTAAATAAAAATAATTAAAAACCCCACCTTCTTCCTATTTTCCCTGAAAGGGGACAGTAGAAGCCTCCCCAACAAAGGCAGAATGTCCCTGAATATAAGGGTTACCAGGTTCCAGACTCAGCAGGTTCAAGGTGCAGGAGACTGGGTGAAGGAAAATCTCCTTTACAAACTGCTATTACTGTCTCATCCTGCTTCCTACTGCATTTGCAGGGTGGAAAGAACAACAACTGCTAGCATAACTCATTTTGAAGGAGCTGGCCTATTGCAGAGAAAGATGACTTTCCCAATTTTTCACCAGTTTGTTCTAGTATCTACAGGTGGGTGCTATATGCTTCCATCCAAAAAATGCAGAAAATCAGGGATCTGTATTTCTGCAGGTTTTAGGGTGATTCCAAAAACACACCCTTCTCTATCTTATGACATCTCATGGAATTCTGCTACTCTTCCAAATATGAAGGCAAACAGCAATAGCTGCTACTGAGCCAAAAGGAAGAATAAAACATCATACAAGGCTTTTAACCTTCTACAGAGGTAAGAATGTATACAAATCCAAAATTTGTACTTACCGAAGGTCAAAATGTACTTTTGGTTTAACTTTTATAAGAAAGGAGTATGTAAAGCTCAGCAATAGTTACGGAGGAGAAAGCTCTAAAACATGAATGACTTTTAAAATTACTTTTCCAGAGTATGTTCTGAAGTTTTTAATCCAGAGTGAAAGCACATCCAGTCAGATAAACTTCATGGTACTGAAGCATCTTAAAAGCATCAAGTTACCAACAACAATAACTGGGTCCTATAATTTGAGGGGGTTTTTTTATTTAAAATTTCCAATTAAAAATGCATGTTTCTGCAGTATTTAAAACTACAGTTCCATTTTTGCCAGTTCTTATTCCTCTTCCTGAAAAGGCCCTTGTCGAAAAAAAGAAACTGCCTTACACTTGTATGGTGTTGTAAGTTTATTAACTGAGGAAACAGATTTTGGTTTCAAATGTCTAAAATTCAGATAGTTTTCATTTTCAAAATGATAAGGTGACACAATTTTGAAGGTGAAGAACAAGAACCATTTTCCTCAAAACCAGTATTATTACAAACTATCTGCACTAAAGAAAACGCAAAAACCCACCTCCTTTTGTTTTTGTTTCAGTGTATCTTCTTCAAACTGTTTCTGCAGTTGTTCTTTTTCTCGTGCTAGGCGCTGTTCTTCCTCTTTTTCTTCCCATTTTCTCTGCTCTTCCTCCAGTTGTTTCTTCTTCCGTTTTTCTTCTACCTGAGCCATTATTGCTTTCTAGTAGAATCAGAAAAAAAGGAAAATGAAAAGATATAACATTAAGATATTATAAGCTATTTATTCATATACTTCTATATACATGTATAGTACTTGGATTTGGACAAATTAAAAAAAATCAAGATGATTTATTTCAAACATTTTTCTTTATTTTAATTTCTCATGAGAGAGGTAGCTGCCTTTCTTTTTTTGGAGGGGTGGGGTGCAGGAACCACCAGTCCAACAAAGCAGTTTGAAATACTCAAACAAAAGTAGCTTTTTAATGTTTTCAAAAATGCTTTTACTTTTCTTGTAAAGAAATTGGTGGTCTGATTTTTACCTTACATACTGTAAGGCAGAATTTTGATCTAGCAGAATCACAGAACAGGCTCATTACATTTATACTAAGACTTCTTTACACTGTGCTAGAGACATCATCATGCAGATATACATTCAGTTAGAATGCCTCAGAAGTAATGTAAATAACAGTATAAAGTAGATAAAAATTTGAAGATTCATGGAGTGGGTATCTGTAAATATCAGTCCTCCTGAGACAGTGGAGACTGAAGAAAAATACACACAAATCTACTGGAGCTCTAAAGACTGCACTCTACATTTTTTGAGGCAAGAATTCAGTTACAGAAATGCAATAATCATTGTACAAATATTAAAAAAACCCCTGCAGAGTCTAACTGAATGAAACACTGTTAAATAACTGTAAACATGTAATCTGAAGCATAAAAGCCAAATGCCTCACTAGATTCTGGTATTAAATCTCATGCTTTATTCAGGAGACAACACTACCTTTCATCCTTACTTCTCACTGAAATAGCATTAGACTTTAAAACAAAAGTCTACCTGATGTTCTAACTGTTTCTGCCGCCGCCTGTCTCTCTCTTCAATCTGTGCAGGGTCCAGGAGAGCTGTCATTGAACGGAGGAAACTATGAACAAAGGAACATGTATGTTTTTAATCATTAAAAATAATTCTAAAGCCTTTCATAATTAGAAACAGCTAGATTTCAAGTAATATTTTCATATTGAGGTTATCCCATTGTATTAATTTACAATTATGAAATTCATTTTACTAAGGAATAAAGTAAGGTTATCTGCAGTAAATTTTATTAATGAACAATGGAAGCACCTGTGTGTTTCAAAAGTGAAACAACTGGTATTTCTGAAATAAGCAAAAGCCAAGGAATAAGATCCAAAGATCATATTTAAAGACTTGATTCAATTTCTTTTTTAAAATTTCTAAGGAGGCATCAGAAATGTACTGGCTGGGAAGATGAATATCTTTACAAAGTTCACTTACCTGACTTTCTGACTGTGTTCCAAAGCACTGTTTTTAGCAGCTTTTTCTGCATTTCCCACCTTTAAGGGCATGAGGTTGCCTAAAGCTGCAGGTGAAAAAGGGTGAATAAAAGCAGTCAGCTCCTTAGGGTCAGGTGACAGGCAAAGACTTTCAGGCTGCTTTTTGTACATTCCATTTGAGGGGTGCTGTGCATTAGCATTAAGATGGTTCTTTAAAGAATCAAAATGCATTGCCCATCTGTCATGTTCTTCAGCCTAAATAAATATGAAGCAACAAAAATTGGAAATATGATCAATTATACTGTTTCTATAAAGTATCATTAACAAAACAGACAATACACATTTTGTACAACTGGAACATTTGCAAAGCTCTGTTATGGAGCTACAATCAGACAGTAGTTCCTTCCCTAAATGGGAAAACAGAAGCTTCTCTGTTGCTTAAAATGCAAGTCAGATCATGAATTATACTGCTGATCCATATACTTGGTCATCAAAAATATATTGCTACTATATTTGCAGAAAAAAAATAAATTAGGAAGTAAAAAAGTTTGAAGAATAAAAATGTAAGTTAACATGGATTCAGGCTTTTTGGTACTGTTTTTTCGATTTATATTACTATTCCATTCCATAATTTTTCTAATAGTACTGGGAACTACTTGATTGAGGAGTCAATATCCTGTCCACTCTGCCATGCTCTCCTCCTGTTGTGTACATATTCTCTCTCTAGTAACACAAACAAGTGGCATCTTTTACACTGTCCTACGTTTACCCCCTCCATTTTAATTCTGGATGGTAGCAGATTTAATGTGCTTTGGGCAGAGATATTAACCTCTAACCTCTTATTTTCAGCCAGACAGCCCTATTATAAAATAAGCCTTCTTTCAAAAACTCTTCCTCCCACAGAAGCCATCGCTGTTATCCTAGCAAAGTACCTAAAACTTTTGTAGAGGTGACATACTGGGTTTATGTCTCTCTTCTGTACCACCCAGGCTTATCTTTTTGGCTCAGTGTTACCAACTGGAACATTACGATATATCACTAATAAAAGATTTTTACCTAAGGGGTGTTTGTTTCTGATATAGGTACTGAGAAGGTTTTCTGACTAAAAGAACAACTGTTTCCCTGGAGGGACTGGAGAATGGCTGCCTCAAAACTTGCAATCTGCAGGTAAAAACCTAACATAATCCAATCTAATACACTTTGTGGGAGTCCTTTCCTTAAATAAAAATGCCCTTGTGTCAGAAGTTTCACACCTATTTTAAAAGAAGTAAGAAAATCACAGTCCAAATAATAAGAATCCAAATTATTCTTCCTCCTGTTCCCTGAGTTTTGTTCCCTTCAAATACTCTATTTTGTAGAAGCAGATCAGAGTAGTTGGAAAATCTACTTTATTCTTATGCAGGTCTGTGGTACAATACGCAGAAGGGTTGAGAGTATAACACAAGACCTGGAAAAAAAAAAAGATGCTGAAGAAAACAAGATTAAGTGTGTGTTAACTTTCAAAAAGAGGCTAGAAGTGAGATTATTGTTAGGTTACTCACTGGTGACTGCAACCATCCTCCCACAGCACACCTAGCAAATTAAAAAACAAGGCAGCTAATGAAGGAACCTTTCACAGCTGTGTTTCCTTCACAGTTACAAAGCTCAGCTGACAAAGGAAATTTGATCCCTTCAGCAACTCAGGAAATTAAAAGACTTGTGTGTGGGTAGGTAACCAACTTTGGTAACAAGGGGTTTTTTGGAGGGTGGGTAGGAAAGCTCTCTTCTAGTATTACAAACTATGGAATTAAAATGAAGAATTTCTGTTCAGGAATTGTTAATTGCCATAAATGTTTCAGCTGAGAGTAAAAACTGTAGCCTTTTAATCCAGAAGGCCACAGACTATGAACATTCATATCAATCGAGTTTTAGTAACCAAGATTCTTGTTCATTAATAATACAGAACATCTCATGATGTGACTGCATCTCATGCATGGTGAAAGATATGATCCTGGGGTTAAAGCTGTGGACAGTAATTTGGAAATGTCAATTCTAGCAATAGTACAATCTCACTGCGTATTTCTTCACTTCAAAAGACAAAGAGTCTTTGAAAGAGTGTATCAGTATCGGGCTGTATAAGAATGCAGAGTATTCCACTGACCTTAAAACTACTAACAGTAGAAATAGTAACATGTAAAGGAAAGAAGTCAGCTTCTAAATGAAGAACTTCCAGGGGTAAAAGATATATTGACCAAATTGGCCAACAGTGACAGTATTAAAAGTCTCTTCAGGTATTCCACCTGCACAGCAATTATATTGGCCACAGTTTCCTTCTAGATCCACCATAAGAGACCTACATTCAACAGCCTGGAAAAACCAAAGGGTAGAAAAGGTAAGGCTATTTTCTTCAATACTTTTTGGAGAAGTGTTTAAAAAAGTTTTGTAAGACTGTATGTGTTTTAAAATAGTATTTCTAGAAACAGGCCTTGAACACCACTGTGACACAGTGTAGTTGTCTATAACTTTCCTTCTCTTTTCTCATCTCCTTCTGTAGTCTACAGACAATTTCTTTTTACAAAGTGTCTCTACAACACCTTCCAAACCCTAGTGCTTTCACACAATGGTGGGAAAGAAAAAAAAGTATAGTAATATCACCATCTTCATCTCTGCAGCAAGCACTCTAACACATCACACCAGACACGTGGTAGTCTGTTCTCTGCCACTGAAACACTGGAACAGCTACTGGCTGAATGTTCACTTAGACCATCCTATGGACTTAAGGTGAAAACCTGAACATGCTGCAGGTAATTACATCTTTGCTGCTACTTCGTTAGGTCTATGATTTCATCTTTTATTTCTTAGAACAGAAATGTAGAAAAAAACTTCTCTTTTTCCAAAAAGTCCCTCCAAACCACAGATACCTTTGATAAATTAAGTTTTTCTTCTATTTTTCGTAGCTTAGCTTCTTCCTTCTGTTTGTCCAATTCCTCAAGCCACTTCTTCTGTTGCTCATGCTTCAAAGCACTAAAAGGTCGCTCCTGTGGCACAGCTTCCTGAAATAAGAGAAGTGCTAGTCTCTTCCTTGTACAAAAAATTTAGCACCTTGTCAAGGCACATAATAAAGACTTGGCTGAAAACTTTCCCTCCAGTTGCTAGGCATAACTAGGCTGTTCTCTTGCACAAAAAATGTAAGTTTGTAACTGTAGCAAGTGTCTGACTGTTCCATAAAAATGCTTCAGTTGTTAGAAAGATGCCAAATAAGCCAGTTTAGAATATTATTCTAACTTGAACCATCAGTCTCTCGCTCCAAAAAAACTCTTACGTGTATCATGAATAAAAATCCCTTCCTTCAGTCTGTGTTCCAGGTAGATTCAGCACCATGATCTAATTCGTAGTGATCTGTCTCAAGTAAATTCTAGATACCATCTTCATTCTTGTGTTTCTGCTCCTTAATGGACATCTATATTATTAAACAAACTTCAGTGACACTTAAAACTTCCAATGCTATCTGACAAAAAGCACTCTTCAATCAGTGCCTACTAGCAACAACTCAAAAACTACTTGAACATTCTGCCATCAATATATTTTTTAGTCTTCTATTCCTGGTAGGTTCCACTTCTCTATTTCTTTAAATGCATACTTAAAAGCTAATTAACACTTCGTCTCACACCTCTAGTACTGCTCTTCACATCAGCCTTGAAAATGCTCAGTCTTCAAAGCATCAGTATTTTGATAAACATTAATTCAAACACAATTCTTTAGATAGGGCAAAAAAGTCTACTGAATTATTCTGGTTTAAAAGAACTACTGAAGATATACATCTGTTGTCAAGAAATAAAAAAAACTGCATGCAATTTAAAAAATCTTACCCCAAAAGCAAAGACTGTGCAACTGACAGCTGGTAAGTCAGAAGAACTGAAATCAGAAGACTGTCCAGCTGGAGCACTTGAAACATTCAGGGGAACTTTATTAGCCACTGTGGTTAAAGCAGTTGTACAGACACAGTTTTTCTCAGTGGTAATAACTGAGTCAGCTGGAAACATTGTCTGCAAATAAAGTGACCACTTTAAGACTTGATTTATTTAGCTCAGCAGTTTTGTTCGTATTAAATAAATAGACTTCAACATATAATAAGTAAATTATCCTTGTAGAAGCTGCTATTCATTAGAACTTCCGCAAAAACTTGTAACTAACCATCTCATATCCAGTATTTCTTAAGTATGCAGATTGAAACAAATTCTTACGGGGCAGAGTGGTAACTTTTCTAGGAATTCTGAATGCCACAATTTGCTTTTGCTGTAATAACCGACAGCAGGTACCTCCCTAACTTCTGTTTAACAGCAATCAATGTCACTGAAGAAGTCTCATCTGAGTATATTTATATGCACAGCATTTTCAGAGTGACAGCTCTTTTTAATAGGCAGGTTAGAGTAAAAGTCGAATTGCTATGCTCATTATTATGTAAGTCATCAAATATATATGAGAGCTCATGAACAATGTAAGTAATTATATAAACAGGAATTACATTTAAGACTATTCCTCAAAACATAACCAGAAAAGATTTATACCTTTTAGTTAGGAATCAGCATGGAAGGACAGGAATGGGTTGTTCATGCTACAACAATCTTAATTTGTGAAGCTACAAATTGGAGCAAATAGGTTAAGTGTGAAACAGGGAGTTGCAGCAATTCGTGCCATGGAAGAGCTTAAAGTAACCACTGAGATTGGATTCATACAGAAAACAAAATCTTGTATGAATTAAGAGAGGAACTGTTCTGGTACAGTGCTGTGGAAACTGCATGCTCTTTTGTGTTTATTGATAGCCTTACCTTATCTGGGTCAGCTGTTTCCACTTTCGCTTTATGGGTTTTATTATTGCCAGCTTTTGCCCAGAAATAACCCACCTCTCCCTCCAAAGTTTCTTTCAGTTTCTTCTTCAATGCTACCTGTTCATCTTCAAAAGAACAAACTCTAGTAAGAGTTCCTAATATAGACATGTAGCAGATTTTTTTTTAAAAAGAAGTAATGCATGTCTACCCTGTAATTTTGATTGTAAAATGGACTACAAGAGAAAGTCACCATTGTCTGACAAATCAGTCTAAACATGACTTTGCTCTTAAGAGGACAGTGGCTGAATCTCTGCCCAGGGATGTGGAGGTAATTGGGGAATCTCTCTGAGAAGACTACAAAACACTGAAGGCTTAACAATGTCCCAGGTATAGAGGGAAATTAACAATAAATGATCTTAATTTTATGGACTACTGTAATATTAAAACCAATGGAGCTACACATGGAAGCTCCAGACAATACAGAATCAAACCCTAAAACCAGGTGTCTACACCCAAGTTGAAAACAAAACACAGCACTCCTGCATGTGAATCATAAAAGTCTTAATTAATCACAATTTACTACTGTGTTAAACATTTTTATTTTTCTACAGAGATTCCCCTTGGTCAGTGATGGGACAGGACTGCAAACTGTTTCAAGTTCAAATTGCAATTTGATACATTCAGTCATGCTTGTAGATTAGGGTGACACTTTTCCCATTAAAAAACAAATGAAATTATTAATTATAATGGCTATCAACTATGGGCAGAATGTGACAAAATTGGTGGCAAGTAACTCCTAAAATATGAAGCAAAACTGAATATATTTATTTAAGAAGCATTTTTGCAAGAATTTATAGGCAATGTTTGCATAAAATTTTGAAATTCAAGAATTTTAATCTGTCTTGCAGACTATCAAAACTATGTACTTTCCAATTTGTAGCAACTGCACTAAGTAAATTTAAAAGAGCATAAGGAACACAAAGTTTCTTGGCATCCTGAGTGTAATAAATTGATCAAAAATATATTCTATATCTCATAAGTACCTAATTCCTTCTTCCACTGGGTTTTTCTAAATTCTAATAAGGCTTTCTCCCCTTCTCTTTCACCCAAGGTACTAAACATGTCAGCAGGTTTCCACGAATCCTTTCTAGAGAAAAGGGGAAAAAAATAATTTTACCTAAAAAGCTAATCTATTAATTTTAACGGTAACTTTTTAATTAGTACTTATAAAGGTTTTTACTGTGATTAAGAACTACAATAAGAATCTTTATTGGAGATACAATTTTTGTAGATAGTAACACACATCTACGTACATAACTTTCTGTTCTGGCTGCACATATGCTTCTTGTTTCCTGCTTGAATCAGAGTTAGCGTCACCTGGAACAGATGAAACTTCACAAGTTTTTTGAGGCAGTGCTATAATGTTTTCCTCTGATGCCTCATTAGTAGCTGTGGTAGAATATAAATATATAAAAATATATAAATGTATGTATGACCACTAAATTTTCTTCAGCATTGAGTAAATACTTTGAGAAGAGCAGAAACCTGCAAAATCCCCACAAAACTGCTTTCAGCCCTGATTGTATAGTTAAGACACTTAAGTTACAACTTCACAGGGTATTTTTAGAATGCTAGACTTACCATAAACACTTATTCTTAGCTAAGAGCTCAGACTTTGGGACTCTACTTAATTGCAATGTGTCTAATTCTTGGTGGCAAAGAATTAACCACCTCCATAGGTCCACAAACAGGAGTATGGATATAATATAGGAAGATATGCAGTAGTTCTTTTGCTTCTAAGTAAATTGAAATAAAAAATTAAACAAACTCTTCAACAGTAATATTACAGTTAGGCAAAAAGATACATGTACATCTTCAGGCCAGAGGAAAATGGCACTACTGCTCCTGAGACACATAGCAGGACTTGAACTCTTCACAAAAACAGAAGGGCCTATATCTTTGAGGTATTGGGTTGGGTGTTTTGTTTTGTTTTTTTTTTTCCAAACTTCTAACAGTACAGTGTGCTTCTACTATGTTTTTCCCCCAATGTAAAATGGTTCATTTTTTGCATTAAATATTGACAGAATTGCTTGCTATTTTGCTCTTCAAACTACTGGAATGCTATCAAGCAATCCTTAGTTTTTACTGTTAAAATTATCAAATGCTTGGTTTTGAACAGTAACAGGCAATTTCACATCTGTAATAGCAAACAGTATTTTCTCTGAGAGCATTAAACATGAGTAACACCTCTGCAGCCTGCAAATAAACTTAAGTTATGAACTTGAAGTTAAGCTTTCACATTTTGCTCTTTTCATGAAACGAACTTACTCAACTCTCGGTATCTTACCCATTTTCTCTTGCTTTTCGTTATGAGTCTCAGAGATGCTTCTAGTTCCTTCTTCTACAGTCATCAAAATCTGTTGAAGCTGTTCTTGTGTTAAACACACCAAACTTCTCAGGTCTTCAGCTGATACACATGGGGTTTGTGGTTTCTGTTTACTTTTTTTAACACCATCAGGATTCTCTGAATCAGGATATCTGTTTGTGCTATCTCTTTGGAAAATCAAAGAGTGATCTTCAGCTGCGGCTTCACGTGAGGAGTGTTTTGTAACTTGCAGCTTTTCACCTTTTGTCATTGATAAGCTTGATTCACTCCTTGGTTTTGTTAAGTTTTCCTGCTTGATACAAGCATTTTGTGTTGACCTCAGAACATGCCCAGTATGCCTTATTCTCAATGCCTGTTTAGGTGCTCTGGCTTTATTACCCATCTGTTAAAGCAATAAGATTTACCATGTATTAAATAAGGAGATAAAATTGCACAGGTAACAAATGAAAACAAGATTGAAGCAACAAATAAAGTAAATGTAATTTTTCTTCTCTGTTACATCAATAGAAACTAACTGAGTATAAACTAATGAAGTATCTTCATGTGTACTAGGAATACTTAGGAAGAGAATACAGCACCAAAATTTGAATACTTAAAAATGACAGCATGAAAAATAACTTTGTGGCATAACATTTAAAAGAATTAATAATAAACATTAATTCTGCTTCTCTTTGGTGTTTCTGAAGCCTGGCTTCAAACAGGTATATGTTTTCACCATACAGCCAGTACTATTTCAATCTTGATTTTTCCATTCTGTACTAAAGTTTTATCCTTTTCAAGGTCCTTGATGCACACTTGTAATCATCTCCTATGTATTGAGACCTTTTTTCTGCTTCCTCTCCTTCCTCAACCCACTACATTCCAGCTTACTCAGAGACAACCTATACAACTAAACTGGAATTTAAATACGCTTCAGATCCCTATTTTACCAGATTCCCTTTAAGGTCTCTGAAAGTTCTGATTTAGGTGATTCCCTGTGCTGCTGTAACTTCCTGGCAAACTAAACTAAAGCAACTTCCAAAGGTAAAAGTAGTCATAGAACTTTTAATTCATCCTTTTTAACAGCTATTACGAACCTGAGAAATCACAGACTATCTCAGGTTGGAAGGGACCCATAAGCACATATTTATCTTTCATAAATATTATTGATTACAAGTATTTAGACAGTTCAAATGTGTTCTCAAATTTCAGTGTTAACAAATTAACTAGTTAATTTGTGTGCTCTAACCAAAAAAGTCCTTTTTCCACTTACCTTCATTGCAGGCTTTGATTTATCTTTTGGGAAACAAACACAAACATATGAGAGAAGTATTTAATAACAAATTCCTCCTGAAAAACAATCTTGAGAAATTAGTAGTTACATTCATCTAATTTTTGTAAGACGGGGGAAAGAACCTTCCCTGTAACATCTGCCCCAACTAACACACTTGAAAAGTATGTTGCAAAAAAAATTAAAGATATATTCCTGTAACTATTTCCAGTTTTATATAGATCTAATAAAATTATTGTGCCAGTCTGATCCTCCCTTGCTATTAATTGTTTCTCAGAGAGCCCTGTGGTAATGGCTTTTTCATAATTGTTTGTTTATAATGATTTTTCAGTTTGCTTTCTGTGTCACATCCTTCCAGGATAGTCCCTGCATCCAACCCCATCATACTACATGATGTTACCTGTCTCCATCACTGACAGCCTAAAGAAACAATACTTGTACAATCACACCATCCATTATTGTTCCCCTTACCTATGCCCTGAAATACTCTTCTTTTAACCCAAATCCTAGAGGATGCATAGAGGTGTAGTGGTCTCAAAAATAATATTAAGTACTATGTTTAATATACTACTTAGTAATAAATAGCATTACAATATTGATTAATAGAGAGAATGTGGTACTCGGCACAAGAAATCCTGCACATATGGGTAATGGAAAGGGGGGAGAAAATAGTAGGGATGATATTTCAGTGGAACACATGTGTTGGAAATGAGGCTTCTTCAGCTGCACTGTGCAATTATTGCTCTGGCAGTGACTGTTACACATTCTGCACTGGTAGCACCTGTACCTTTTTTTTTTTTGCATGCCAATTAAAGCCACTAGAGAATGCTAATTGTTCTTAAAAGTCTGCAAAACCATATTGATAGTTTCCAACCTAGATGAACATTTTAAAACTCAGGAGCATGCTGAATTGTTGTCCTGCAGAGACAGGCATTAAATCCTGAACCATCTGGCTTGTATTAGTGTGACCAGCAGAAGTAGGGAGGTGACAGTCCCCCTGTACTCTGCACTGGTGAGGCCACACCTTGAGTATTGTGTCCAGTTTTGGGCACCTCAATACAAGAGAGATATCAAGGTGCTGGAGCGAGTGCAGAGGAGGGCAACGAAGCTGGGGAAGGGCCTGGAGAACAGATCCTATGAGGAGCAATTGAAGGAGCTGGGACTGTTCAGTTTGAGGAAGAGAAGGCTGAGGGGAGACCTCATCACTCTCTACAACTACCTGAAAGGACACTGTAGAGAGGTTGGTGTTGGTCTCTTCTCACAGGTGATTAGTGACAGAACAAGAGGGAATGGCTTTAAACTGCAACAGGGGAGGTTTAGACTGGACATTAGGAAAAAATTTTTCACAGAAAGAGTGGTCAGACAGTGGAATAGGCTGCCCAGGGAGGTGGTGGAGTCACCATCCCTGGATGTGTTTAAGGGTTGTTTAGATGAGATGTTGGGGGATATGGTGTAGGGGAGAACTTTGTAGAGTAGGGCTGATGGTTGGACTTGATGATCCCAAGGGTCTTTTCCAACCTGAATGATTCTATGATCTTGATAATGTTTCAGTAGTAAAGGTGTTCTGCAGCTGTGTTTATCACTGGGTTCTCAAGCATTCAACCCTCATCTGAGTAAGTGAAAGTCACTTTTTGACTTCTTTCTGGCTACTCAGAAATTAAAATGGGATTCTACGTGCTATGCAAACCCAACTTCTCTTTGGAAAGGAGAAACATAAATATGGTCTTTGCCATCACAGTGGGGGGAGATACATAATGTGGAACTCCAAAGCGCTGCTTATGGGTTATTTGGGGTTTTTTCCTGTGTAAGAGAGAAACAACTATCTTGCACAGCAGCTGAAGCTACTGCAGAATAATCCTACTTCAGCCCCTACGACACTGAGCTGTGTTTGACAATGCAGAGAACTGAAATCCACAAGTAATACAATTTGATATAATTTTTGACACAATTCAAATCAAGGAAGAGCTGTTTCTATCAGTTGTACAAATATGTTAATTCCTAGACAAAACTGCTTGATCAAGGCTGGTTCAAAGTCCAAGGTCATGCTTTATCTTACAGCACTCTGAAATGTACACTGGTCCTATCCAGCCAGTGATGCTAACTATGGTTGTGAGAAGTGAAAGCTGTAGCACTGCTGCTTCAGAGGTGTTGCAATGTTTTCTTTCTAGCAGACTGGTATTTCTTACTGACGCAGAACACCCCATGATGCCTCATTAGACAGCTGTCTGGTAAATGAAGAAAATTAAGTATGATTTAGAGGGCATTAAATGGAGAATTTCTGTATCCTGCTATGTAGAACAGTTAGGTAAAGTGGACTTGTGCTTGCATAGAAACATGTTTGACAAATCACAAAACCAGAATTTATTAATGCTTAAATTATGAACATATACTGGAAAAGTCTATCTCAGATGGTAGTAATGAGATCTGGCCTAAACAAACTGCTTATTGAAAATTATAAATGTCAACTGCCAAATACTAAAGCTGCTTTAAAGTCAGAAATGTGACTGTAATGATGTAATTCCAGGTAAATTAAGCAGATTTACTAGGCCTCCTTTTTCCTGATAAGTAAGATTCTATAAAGTTACAAAAGTCATCAAGTTATGCCAGTCAATATATAATGGTACTTAACCTTTTTTTAATGAACAGAGAGACAAGCTGTAAAGAGTCAAGACTAGTTGCCAGCTGTTCACCAGTGGACAGGCTATTTAGAAGTTCATTATCAATCTACAGTTCAGTATCAAGCTGGTGAATAAGGAATTCTAAATAGCAATGCACAAATATTCTTCCTAGTATAAAAAATATTTCAGTAAAGCTGTGCTTCATGTTGCTTGGATCTTAGGTTTAACTTCAAGAAGCTTTAAAGATTACTTGAGATAAATGATTTAAAAAAATACCAGAAGCAGCTAAAATTAGCCTAGGCTTTCCATCCAGCACTTCAGTTTCAAGCTTCAGTCCATCACTGCAAAATGAGAGAGAGAGAGAAGGGGGGGGAATCTGAAATATTACGTAATCTGATAATGTTAAGGTTTTTACATTAATAGCAAGGACAGTTGTATTTAATTATAACACTGCACATACTGTTGGTCCAGATGGTCTTTCATACCCTAAGCTTTCTACATTTCTGAGAAGTTACTTAATAGGAAGAAATCAAAAGGTGTTGAAGAGGGCATATTTTTATTGCTGACACTGGAGCATTTGGATTTGCATGTTACAAAGTAAATCCTCATGCTGAAGGTGCCACTCTATTGCTATACATAGCAATACGCCTGCCTCAACAATTTAATAATCCAACAATATAAACTGCATGCTACGAAAAACGCTGAACAAGTCTCCCTGAATGCCAGCACTGATCACAAAGAGGGGCTGTATTCTTAAAACAGTCTTTTAATTGTGCTTTCCTGCAAAACAGTCCACATTTTAAAGTGGAACAAACGTTAATACATGGGTTTAAAAAAAGAAAAAAAATGTTGGCAGTGTTTAGGTGCACGAGTGTAACTATGCAAATGCTTTTCTTTCTTCCATGCATTGAGAAAATCTAATAGGAAGATTAACGTTCAAAATAACGCTTATCTTCGAGCTCTCATTAAAAAAATAAAAAATTTAAGACATCTAAAGCTCGCACACAACTTTCTAATTAACACGACAGCAACTGAAGTGCCTGAAGCTGTAATTCTAGACGTTCAAACAGCACACGGCAGCTAAGCCGAGCCCAGCGCCTATTCTTCTTCGTAGACGCTTTGTGTCGGCTGGAGGCGGCGGGCCGGGACGCAACGAGCAGCCAACGGGTTCGGGCTGTGGCGCGCTGGGGCTTCCCCGACCTGAGGGAAGGCGACCGGCTGGGGCCCAACGCCGTACGCCCCGCTCGCCCTAAGGGCTGGCGCAGGCCGGTCCCTCGCCCCGCTGAAACGCGGCGTTTCGAGTATCTCATCCCCCTAAGCCTCTTTCCAGCCCCTGCCCGAGGCCTCCCCACAGAAGCGTCTCCTAACCCCTCGGCTTTGTCACGCAGGCCGCTTCCAGCGCCTCAGCAGCGAGGCACTAAGCGCCTTTACCGCTGGCGGGCCGCGGGAGCCCCCTCAGACCGCGGCACTGGCTGGCGGCGCCGGGGTCGGTCGGGCGGGCTCCCGGGCCGTGCCTCCCCGGACAGGGCCACGGCCCGGCCGGCTCCCGCTGCCAGTCCCGCGAGTTCCTTCGTCCCCCCGCTCCTTACCCCAGGTTCATGGCTCTGCCCGGCTGCGGACGAGGCAGCGGAGGCTGAAAGGCTGCGGGGCGAATAGCCCGCGAACCGCTGTGTAGTACAAGTTGCCGGCCAGGCGCAAGGAGCCGGGAGGTGATAGGCTCCCCACGGAGAGGCGGTTCCGCCAATGGGCGCCTCGCACACTGCGGGGTCGGCCGCAGCGAGGCCTGTGGGGGATGGAGTCCTGCGTCCGGGAGACGTCGCACAAACCCCGCTGCTGTCAACGGCCCCGCCGAGGGTGCAAAGCAATTGCAGGGGGATTATCCCCGGCGCGCAAGCGGCTGCGGAGGGGTGGGGAGAGGACGGGTGAGGGGAGAGAGGATGGGAGCGCTACAGCGGGCGGGGGAAGGGCGGGGGCCCGGCTCTGCGGTGTCCGAGTTGGCTGCTCCCTCCGGAGAGGCTCCTTTTCCTGAGAGGGTGGCTACTTCTTGCGCGCCTCTTTTTTTCTTTTCTTTATTTTTTTTTTTTTTTCTGGTGTGGTTTTGACAAAGCAAACAAGGTAGGGAAGAGGGACGCGTGGCTGAAGATGGGGGGAGAGATGGCTGTTGGCGGCAGGCGAGCGGCCTGCTCGAGCGGTGAGGGGGTTCACCCGCCCGCCGGGCGTCCTGGGGCTGTGTCGGGAACAGCGGCCTGGGAGTCCCGTCAGGAGAGGAGAGGTGGGAAGCGGAGAGCAGCCGAGGAGGGAGAGTCGGCCGGACAGCCGGCCCGGCAGCAGCTCCGCGGTGTCCCGGCTGGTCCGGCGGGAGCGGGGGGTGGCGAGTCCCCGGCAGCGAACCGCTCCGGCCGTCCTCTGCGCCGGGCGTCCCCTCGTAGGGCGTTCTTCATCCGTAACTTCTGCTGTCGTTAACGGGTAGTGCTATTCAGTAGACTCTTTGGGCTGCTTAAGTGGTTTCTGCATGACAGCCCCGCTGAACTTTGCTATCCAGCCTTTTGCGATCGACCCTGCGTTTGGTGGGTTTCCCAAACCGTGCTGAGGGGGTGGTGGGTATTCGGGGTCCGTTTGTGATGTTCCTGAGAAGCGTTCTAGGAGCTGATTAAGCACCGTCCAGTCTGTTGTTTTGTAGGTATAGCTTCTTGCATAACAGGACATGTAAACATTCAAATTAAATGAATCTACATTGTGCATCATTTTTAGGCAAAACATCTTCGACTTATGTAAGGAGGATTTGGCTTCGTTAAAGACTATAGTCAGATTCAATAAAATGCTTCAGAGCCTGTTTAGATCTTTCACTATTCAAGATGGCATTTAAGATTATGCTTAAAGCCAAATGCTTACTGAAACCCAGCATTTCAAAGGACGTTAAGAGCTTAAGACTTGTCATGAATAATGTTGCTTCTAGATGTAGTTTGTTTGGCCAAATATATATATATAGGGGCAGATCCTGTAGTGCTTACTCCAGCTGACAGTAATGGAAGTTTTGCCCTTTTGAGACTACAAAGAAAACAAATAATAATAGAGAAACAGACAATGAGGCAGAGTTTAACATGTACACAAAATCTGATCTCTTCCATACTATCTGAATTGCTTTGTTTGGCTTTATATAAAATTAACATGTTGGTCATCAGACAAAATTATGTCTTTTTCCCAAATACTGCTTCACAGCTGTTTCTGTGGTATTGATTGATACATCAGCTAATGAGTCTTTGAAATTTTCATTTAGAGACTAGAACAAAGGAGGAAAAGCAAAGAAAACCTGGAGTTGTTCTCAGTAATGCACTACAGATGAAGTCCAGTGAAGCACGGAACATACAAGATATGTTGTTGATAACTGCTGCTGGTTTTGACTCCCTTATACCAGTGTCTCTGAACCTCTTACTCTCAGAATCTTCCTGGGATTTCGTAAAGAAAAACCTCTGAGCATTAATTTGTATAGCTGATATAGTGTAGGATCATCATTAAGTCCAGGAATGAAAATTTGATAAAAGTGAGACAAAAGAACACATGCTTATCAAAGTCTGTTCAACAATGCTTTCCCATAACAACACTGAAATTGTGTTCTTGTACATCAGGAAGGGCATTGTTTGTTTAATGTGGATGAAAACATTTCAAAGAGGCATCATGTGTCTCCTTGTCTACTGTCCAAGAATAGCAGTTTTTGTAGTGTTCCATATAGCAACTTTTTATTTTCTCTTATTACTAACCCAGTCCCAAAAATACTGCTTTAAGCTACACTCTTTTAATTAATGCTTTTTTTTTTTAAATTTAATGGAGTACTAGTGTTTTGTTTTGTTTTTCTGAGATACTTGAGTAAGTTAGTATTAATATTTCTAACATTTCAGTGTACATCTTTTAATATTTATTTTTTTTCTTGGTGGGGTCTCTGTTGGTATTCATAATCCCTTCTAATTAACAGTCTTTATATACCAATTCACTTATGTTCTGTTTAGTTCCCTCAAAACACTCAAAGTAAGGTGTTAAAAGAACTTTAACCTTATTCTGTTTCTTTCCCCGTCTTGCTTCTCCCAAAGCTTAATTCACTGAAATGCAGCATTACCATAGAGAGACTAAATCCTAGTTTCCTGTAGAAGATCACCTCTTTGCTAGAGAAGATACAGAAGACTGAAGCATTTTCTTCCTAGTCAGCTTCCAATATCCTCAATCTCTCAAAACAGTGCGTCTGTAATAAGTAAATGGCTCTTCATTTTCATGAATCTCATATGCCTGATTTCCTTCCAACTGTATGTATATGGTCACAATGTGATAAGAGCTGCAAGTGAATGTTGTTTTATGAGGAGCAGGGCATTGACTATCTACACTATCTCCACTGGTATATTTCCTTCTTATTTACTCATCACATTTTTTCTGGATCAATCATGACCAAGCAAAAGAAGGGCACAGTGGGCACTAAGTCATTTTTCACAATTTTAAAGATTTATATTTCATCCCCTGCTTCACAATGGATTTCCCAAATTAATAGATTTCTATTATACTTACAGAATTTTAAATACTATAATCAACGAGACCTGTCTCCTGCTTTTTGTTTGAGACAGCAGGTGGCAATATAGTTTCAAGCATCTCTCCAACAGTTTAATTTTGTCATACAGAAGATCATCTTATAAGGAATCAAACCATTTTTTTTCCTGAAACAACCAGTTTTACAGTCCATTTGGATTTCCTTTTATTTTAATATTTTATAAATAAAACATCAGTGTTTTGCTAGACAAGTGTGAAAAACAGTTCTTTCAAAAGCTGATAGTAGTTGATCAAATGCTGCTATTTGAAGCTGTAAATAAAACTAATTTTTCAATTATGTACCTGCCTATCTACTCTATAGCCTGCTCTTTTATCAAGATGTCCACAGAAGTGGTAAGGCTGTTTTTCTGTTTATAGTGAACATTTCCTGAGGTGTCCAGGGTGATATCAGAATTAAGATTCAATAGTTTTTTTAAAGCAAATCACAGTGGTTTCATGATTTGGAAAAACACAGTACTATTCTATTCTTTGTCTAAGACCATCTAGAAAACTTGTTCTACACATATGGAATTGGAGCTTCCAGAATGGGATAGGGTTGAGCGGTACAATATGCAGGCTTAATAGATAATTAATCACAAGTCTGTTTCAAAAAGCCACCCTAATATTAAAGAGCAATTCAGACTCTTAAATAAATCAGGTTGTTTGCTGTAGCATTATGGGGGAAGGGAATGCTCTCAAAGTAACAGAATAAACCTGTCCCCTGTATTCTGTATTTAATTCTGATCTATATTTAATGCTGTTTGTAAATGAATATGCATGAAATGTTATGGAGAATTCATACATTACAGTAGATCACAGGAAGGCTATCATACAGGTGTACTACTACATGACTACTCAGTTTTGATAGCTGCAGAAAATGGATCACTTCTTTGTTTAGGTCATACCAGTTCTACAGTAAACATCTACAGAAACAAAGAGTTAATCACGTGCCAATCACTGTGTTTGCTAAAACTGCATGTGTTTATTTTTGGTGTCATTAACAAAAAAATGAGAATCAGGGAAGCTGGAACAAAGTCACCTTTTATCCCTCTCTGAATTCATCCTTCATCCCTGCTTCCAAATTATATTGTTGTTACACCGTTCTACTTGTTTTCGTAACTCTTGCCTCCATGCATGGGAGCATTTGCATAACTTTTAGTCATTGAGATTATTGCTACCCTTTCTGACTTACAGGGAGAAATAAAAATTTTTGCCTTGCTGTATTTGAAGGTCTGGAATTAAATTTTAAACCATTTTTAACTGAAATATTACATCTTATTTGCACAAAATACAAGGGCAGCAGAGGCTTGAGGAGGAAAAAAGTATGGCTTGGTTAGTCTAAATGAAGAAATTTAGTCATTCAAAAAGAATACTGTATATTTGATCCTGTTGTAGGGCAAAGGAATATATTGAATGGCCTGTTGATTTGCCAAAGTCATATCCTCAAGAGACTTATGTTCTGCCCTGGGATGCACATTTCATTCTGAGGTAAATGTGTATATGTGCACCATGAGACAAAAATTGGACTTCCTCACTACACAGAACTTGAGCACATACACTGTTCTGTAAGACTCAAATGGAAAAAAGTAAAACATGTTTAAGTGAGTTTTGTCAGAGGAAGGAGTTAACCAGAATGTACCTTTACTTTTAGTTTGACTGGTAGTCTGTCATGGTTTGAGCCCAGAGGGCAACTGTGCACTGCACAGCTCACGTTTGCTCACCCCTTCCCCTGCAGCGCTGGGAAGGAGAAGAATGGCTCAAAAGGCTCAGTAATGGAGATAAGCATAGAGAGGGGTGGCTCACCCTCTACAGTCACAGGCAAAAGAAAAAGGACATCACTTTAATTCAAACACTAACAAAACCAACCCTTAACAGACAGAATGGGACAGTGAGAAGCGTTACCATATCTTAAAAACACCTCCCCTCACCCCTCCCTTCTTCCCAGGCTCAGTTTGTTCCTGGTATCTCTACCTCCTCCCTTTGTGGCACAGGGGCAGATGATGGGGGGTGCAGTCAGTTTACCACCTCCTCCTCCAAGGTGGGGGGAAGCACTCTTCTGAGTCCTTCCCCCTGCCCGACGGGGTGTCCCTCTCACAGGAGACAGTCCTGAGTCCTCCCCACAGGATGCATTCTTCTTGAGATGCTCCAGCATGGGGCACCTCCCGGTGTTGCACCTCCCAGCACTGAACTACAACAGCGGGGGCTTCTTCCCACAGAGCCCTGGGGGTCCTCCACAGGCTGCAGGCAAATCTCTGCTCCTCCAGTGACCTCCATGATGGTGGGGGGATGGCCCTGCCCTCTCACCACAGGATACAGGGGGGTCTCTGCTCCAGAGCACCTCCCCCTCTTTCTCCTCCTTCCTTCCACTGAGCTCGGTGTTCACACAGGTGTCCTTCTAGTAACACCTCCTCAAAGCCCCCCTCTCCCATTTCCCTTCTTAAATAAGTTATCACAGAGGTGCAGCTGCTGTCACTAATTGGCTCGGCCTTGGCCAGAGGTGGGTGAGACTTGGAGCTGGGGGAGCTTCGAGAAGCTTCTTACAGGGGCCACTGCTGTAGCCCCATCCCTTGCTACCAAAACCCCACCACACCAACCCAGCACATAGTCTTATTGTAAATTCAGTATATAAAGCATGTAAGTATCTATACTCCTTTTACTCTGTAACTTTAAACTATCTTTGCTGAATTGAACAGGCTGTTGTCCTTTGGTAAGTCTTTTTATATCTGAAGTAGATCTGGTTTGGCTTGCATGTAAGATGTCAAACTAATTCCTTAACAGCTACACCATAGATGAAGTTGGCCAAAATAATTTTACTTTGTGTACTACTTTATCAAATTCCTGAAAGACTTGCCATTTTTGAAGGATCATATTTTGTTAAGTGCAAGATTTTTAGGTAACTAAATGCTAATAAGCAGATTGTAACTTGTGTAAAAGGACTTCCTACACTGTAGAAACGTTATTGCTTCCATTAATGCACGCTTGGCTTTGTATTACCATGAAAGCCAGATAACTCTTTTTTTTCCTTTCAAACTACCTTGTAAATTTCCTCCTGAAATATCATGTGTCATTCCCATATTAAGAGTCTGAATTCTAAAAATATCCAATGTCCCTTAACTGAACCGCACTTTCACAGGGAGTCCCTATGCAATGTTTATGTGTTGTGAAAAGGACTGTATCAAAGCTGGAAAGTAGAGTTACTCTGTCCTACAGCAGGACAGTTCTCTATCTTGCACTGAGAGTGCATTGTGCACTAATGCTGACAGTACAAATTTTAAGGCAGCCTAATTACCTGCAGCCTATAAATTGACATACTTTCTTAAATGAGCAAGGAAATCTAACTATCTAGTGTACATGCTGTAATTTAAAATGTTTTTTAAGAACCAGTAAAGGAATCTTTGAAGATAAATCCTGCTCTGATATACATTTTTAAAAATACTTAATTTTTTCACCTTTTGGTATTTGTTACTATTTTAAATCACGGGAACCTTTCAACTTTAAGACAATTCCTTCCTGGGGATGGACAGAAAAGATGGGGAGGGACTCTTCATCAGGGAGTGTAGGGATAGGGAGAGAGGTAATGGCTTAAACTGACAGAGGGCAGATTTAGATTAGATATAAGGAAGAAATTCTTCCCTGTGAGGGTGGTGAGGCCCTGGCACAGGTTGCCCAGAGAAGCTGTGGCTGCCCCCTCCCTGGAAGGGTTCAAGGCCAGGTCGGACGGGGCTTTGGGCAACCTGGGCTAGTGGAAGGTGTCCCTGCCTGTGGCAGGGGGTGGGGACTAGATGATCTTTAAGGTCCCTTCTAACCCAAACCATTCTCTGATTCTATAATTGTTCTATTCTATTTGAAGTGTTTTAACATAGGTTGCATGGGGTAGTAAAACTCCAGCCTTAACTTGTGGTTTTATCTTCCCTGTATCTTTTCACTAGATAGGAAATTAATTGCCTCCACTGACATATATTTTTGAAATATGTGACTATGGAATCTACATATTATCATCAGGCATTTTTGTATTTTGGACTGGATGCTTTAGCCATGCATTCCAAATTCTGTGTGGATAATATATCTATTCATGACATTATGTCTCATTGTATGGTCTATATTCTAACTTGCTATGCTTCCATATTATAATTAACTTCTGTTGTTTTATTTACTGATTCTTATCTGCAGAATTCATGTGAATATTAGCATCCAACATAATGGGCATAATAGGAGTTGATGTGAAATATCTGAAGAAATCTAAAGATGATGCTTCCTGTTACTGCTTGTCCAAAAATATTTAAAGTGTTTATGCTTTTAGGAAGGAGAATAGAGGAGATAATGTTTGTTTCTATAATACAAGGGCTGTTGGAATGCTTGCAGAAAAAGAGTTACCAGTCTTTGTTTCATTTCCTGATAAATTAATCATCAGCATTCTTAAGTCCTTGATTTATCATTCCAGAGGACTGAATGAAAATGCTTTCAAGCTACATGCATCTCTTCTAAGGATCACGAAACACTATACAAAGCACTTCAATCACTCATTAATTAAACTTCCTAATAGCCCATATAAGCAAGGTAAGAGGATGAGATTTCAGTAGGAGGTGGGTGTTATGAAAGTCCCCTCAGGTGTCTGTCTTGATCTCCAGACACATAAATACCATTAATATCTGGTCTTAAGTGACTTAAGAGAACAAGTCCCATTGATTTTTTTCAATCTTGCATACTCATGAAAACCCCACTCAGAATTGTTACGCTTGTTTTCTAGGTAGATAAATGGATTGGCACAATGATTAAATTCAACATCATTAGTGATAGCTTCTGGAAGCTGGAACAATGGGGGTTTGGCCTCAAATTGGGTTTGTAAATGCATTCACAATACAAATGCAGCTGAGAGGGTCCCCAAAGATGACATCTCTTTAGGACATGCATATGGAATGAAGGCAGATTTGTATTTGGCATTGTTGCTGAATGGGGGAGTATTTTTTAAAAAGTTGAATATACTGCAAGTGTGGTTTAAGTCCATTAATCTTTGGTTTTTAACTTAATTTGGGGGGAAGGGATCCCCAAATCTTTTCAGAATAACATTCACAGAAAGTGTATCCTTTAACCCTCCAGTGACAGACAGAAATCATCATCCTTCTTAATCCTTGTATGTAGTTTCTCTGGGATTTGCAGCCATTGCAGATATAGTAAAGTAAATCAGGAATGTCCTTAAGGTGTATTTAATTTTTCTTAATGAAATTTAGTAGTTTGCACAGGTGAGCAAACAGCAAATCCCTGTCAAGTGCTCTACAGATGAGCACTGAAACAAAGATGACTGCTGAAGAACAGCAGCCCTCAAAGCATCAAGATGTCTTACATGCTACTGGACAGATTCAAATTCATACTTAGTTTTCAGGTCCTCAGAAGTTAAATGGGAAACCTGAACAGTTTTGGCCTTGCTTCCAATACATTTTAGGGAACGTAAATGAAAGTTTTTAGACCTGTTTTCTTGATTGCTTCCTGCAAAAGGATGAAGAGTAACTATAAACTATGCAATCAAATGCCAGCATGAGATGGTGTTAATCTTTAGCTAGCATACTTGATGATTAATGAAATGAATGTATGAACTGTATGCCAAATAAACTGACTGTGGAAATCAAACAAAATCTTTCTGTCAAGAAAATCAGTTGCTTTTTGGCAGTCCAACTGATACAGGACTGCGTGTTCTGATTTTAAAATAGTATTCCAAGAGGAGCTTACGTGATGTCCATAAATTAGAGTTTATATGTGATATCATAGATTACTACAAACTAAGAAATTTTTAAACAGTAGAATATTTCTAAAATATATTCCTATGTAGCAGAGGAATGCAGTTCCTGAAACGTGCCTTTGTGGCCAAGAAATATGCAGAGCATACATACCATAGTTTTGTTCTCAGTGTGGGGTATTGCATATTTCCTCCCTTCATATTCATGGATTTAAATTATAGTTATGCTTGAGATTGTGTTAATAGGCATTGTCTTTGTATAACTTGTTACCTTGCAATGACTATTATGTGGAAGATTGGTACTTTTATGTTCTGAAATATACACAGTTTAGACCACTAAGAAGCACGTAAAGAAAGTATGTGCTTATTGCATATGCATTACTGAGCACTATTAAAGTGGGATGACAGACTCTGGAGTAAACCACCCAAATTTATGTAAATTGAATCCTGCAGTAGCCTTTTTCTTTTGTAACCTTCAACTCCATCAGTTTGTGTTGCAGCCACATTCGTGGGTGGCAAAAATTGTTGTTTCTCCAGTAGAGTTGCACTGTATCTGAACAGCAGTTGAATCTTACTTTCCTATTGAAAGTTATTTCCTAACTCTTTAATTAGCTTTTTGGACTTTATAGCATTTGGCATAAGTATTTGTGAAGCAGTGTCTATATTCAAGTATCTCATGCACACCTGTGAATGTTAACCTTTGCATGCACCGTTGTTTGTAGGAATTGTTCAGAGATTACATGCTTAACTGCATGCTTTGCTTCAAAAAGACAAGTGTACTTGCTGCGGATTTGTTATCTGTACATGGCACAAGGTACTTTGAAATTGCACACAGCTATACAAGGTTCTTGTCACCGTAATTTCCTGTCCTCTTTCTTCACATGGCAGTCTTAAATGAAAAAAAAAATCTCAAATCCATTACAAAACTTATTTCAAAGTTTATGTGACTAAAAAAGGATTTATGTGTAGTGTTATCACAGAATTGGTACAAAGTGTAGAAATATAACATTTTGCCTTACTATGCAATATGTTCTCAAGTAAAGAAGGGATTGTGTCCCTGAGTGGCTGCAGATTTTTACCAAGTTTTTTTTCTACATTCTTACTAGCAAAGGCACAAAACCTTATGGTACTATCCTGTAACACACAGTAATTGTCAAAACACAAAAGAGTCAAGTCTTATTTCTTACAAATATATTCCCCATCAAATGTTGGGGAAGAATAAAGCTTGCATCAAAATAACAGTATTTTCTGGTAATAAGATTAGAATGTTAATTACATAATGCTAATATGTAGCATCAAGTCTGGATTTTTTAAAAAATGCAATTACTAATGATCAGCCTATTAAGTGAGGATGGACCAGTGATCCTTCTGAAGGATGTATCATCTTTTTTTCCTAAAAGTATGTTTTAATATACTTTATAATAAAACACTGTGAAAGCAAAGATTACCACTTAATGTTTCATTCTTGTCAGGAGACCATCTCCTGCAAAATACTTACAAATGAGCCTTTTACTTCTCAAGTCTTGACTGAAATGCATTATGCAGAAATGTGACAACTGTTCGGTACAATTTGCAAGCTACAGAGAATTCAGAATAGTCATCGATGTCTAGGCGGAAATTCACTGTACATCAGGGAGTTTAGGTAGGTTCTCTGCATTTTATCAGCCCATGTTGTGTTTAATTAAGACATGGCAAGCATCTCAGGATTATCCTTTGACAGCTAAGAGTTTTTGCTTGAGGTTAATAAGCCTGATTTTTTTTCTCTCTCGTCCATTTTTCCCCTTCATAAAAATCCAATGGCTTGTCAAATCTTTTATTACTTTTCTTGAAGGAGCCTTCTTTTGGATAGAGATATCATACTGACACTGATGCATTCTTCAACTTCATGCATAGTCAAGTGTCCCGTGTGAACTGACTAGGTTGTCCTAAATAGCAGAAGCATTTAATGTAATAAAATTAATATCTCACAGTAGCTATAAAATAAATATCTGATGTGAGGACTGCGGAAACTGGCCTCACAAGAAATGACTCAGTATGGATTTGAACATACACTAATAACAGCTAAATTAAAACAACTAAAACCTTAGCAACCAATAGCAGAAAATAATAACCAAATAACTGAAACAGTAGTGATATTTATTTGTTCTAACTATCAAAGATGAATAATTATCATAAAGCAAGGAAAAACTAGAAAATCAAACACTAACAAAGTAAAAATATATTATATTTTAAAAATTTAAAATGTCATCTTAAACTCAAAGAGGCCAAAAGAGTGGAGAAAAAGGGGAGAAAGTTAAGTCCTCTGCATACCAAAAATGGATCAAGCCACTGAATTTTTCTGAGGAAGCACTTGATCAGGTGTTACACAGATACCTCTCTCCCCTTCTTTATTCTTCTTCTATATACATATACTTTTAAAGTGCAACTTATCTTAAGAAGAAAATGTCCATAAATTGTTAAAAACCCCTAAGATAAAAACAACTATATCAATTAAATAGGGAATGTTCATCAGCTTGGACAAATCATCATGCAGAGGATATACTAGGAGAAAGCACCGAAACAATCAAAGTTAAACCAGCTGCAGAAATATAAAAGAAAATGATAGTTTTAGGAAATGAATGCTAGTAATTATATTTCCATCACTTTGTATTATATTGTTTGTCTTCCTGGGATAAGATTTAACTTATTCAGAATGTGAACCATTCTGATTTCTAGAATTTAGGCAAAGGGTCTATTCAGAAGAATCCCTGAGGGAAATAAAAAGTGTATGTTCATGTTGTAATGGATCACATCTGAAAAGTGAAAGGTACGTTCTGAACTTCTGGGGCTTCTTGTGTTCAATTTTTAAAACCAAATTTTCAGGGATTTTAGAGTAAATTTAATATGGAATTGTATAGCTGCCTGAACTTGGGAAGTGAGGGAAAGTATGAAGGTGCTTATTTCTTTACAGGAAAGAAATGGAGCTCTGTAGTATCAGAAAAATAATAGACATAACAATAACAAACAAACATCCTGAATAGCAGCATGAGTTAGAAATTGTGTGGCTTTGAGAAATCAGCTATGAGTTGATTTTTTCAGTGAAATAATGGAAGTATAAACAGGGGAGGAGATGACTTGTCATTTATCTTGCTTTAAGATAAATATATTCATTTATATAAATAGATACCCTATGTATCCATTTATTGTAAACTGGGAAGTGTTACTAAAAGAGACCATGCCTTCTTTTATGATGTGACATTATCACAGGATGACAGCATTTTAAAAAAATCCTTTTTTCTTCAAAACTGTTAATGCTTTGTATACTTTTTCCAATTGTTTCTCATTTGTGGGGGGAACTATAGAAGTGTTACATATGTTAAAGTAGTCAGTGAGGGCATAATAAATACAAATATTACACTTTATTGTAATATGACTTAGGAAAAAATAGGTAATATATCATTGTGTTATTTAGGGAATATTTTGTGTATTTAGAAATTTTGTTAAGATGATCAATCTAGATGACAGCACTTCTGTGTGATAAGGGAAGAGAAGCACATCCATGGGCTAGAGGCAGATACAAACAAGTGGACATCTCTACAACCATTTTCAAGATGATTTTGTATTTTTGCTAATCTGATTAGGAAAAATCTGAGTAGAGTATCAGCAGACTGAATATAAAGCTATTTGTGCTGAGGGATAAATAGTAGGATTTTCTACCAAATTCCCTCATCTGCCCTTTTCTTTCTACTCTGTAAACAATGCCATTTTCATAGGCATTTTTCATATTTTCTTGTTCTTCCTTTTATCAGTACCTGATTTCTTCCCAAAATTTCAGCACATTCTCTTTTCCTTTACCTCTGAGCTGTACGTATGATCGGATTCATGCTTATTGTCATGGTTAAACCCAGCTGGCAGCTAAGCACCATGCAGCTGCTCATTCACCCTCCCCTGCCCAGGGGATGGGGAGAGAATTAGGGGGGTAAAGGTAAGGAGACTTATAGGTTGAGATAAAAACAGTTTAATACCTGAAATAAAACAAAAGAAGAGTAATAATAATAGAAAATAGAAAGATGTAACGCACAACGTGATTGTTCGCCAACTGATGCTCAGCCCATTCCCAGCTTGTGATCCCAGAGAAGAGAAGATCCCCAAACCTTAATCCCAGAAGCAAGAGCCCTCCTTCCCAGCTGACCCCCCTCTACAGACTGAGCATGATGTTATATGATATGGAATATTTCATGGCCAGTTTGGGTCAGTTGCTCTGGCTCTGCTCCCTCCCAGTTTCTTGTGCACCTGCACATGGGCAGGATATGGGATGTTGCAAAGTCCTTGATCTCTTAGCAACAACTGAAAACATCAGTGTATTATCAACATTCTTCTCATACCAAATCCCAGACTGAATTCAAAACACAGCACTATTCTAGCTACTAAGAAGAAAAATTAGCTCCACCTCAGCCAAAAGCAGGACACTTACATTTGTGTGGGTGATAAATTGTTGCAAACTTCACCTTTTGTATTTTCTAGAGTAAAAGAATATGAAAGAAGGACTTACATGTCTAGTTAGCACAATTTTCTGTTTGGTCCCATGGGTTTTCCTTTGGGTGATCATTTATTTCTTTATGGTCAATGATGAATGTATTTAACCCTAAATGTAAACAAATAAATAAATAAATGATTGTCCTTTTCCTTGCCATTTTTGATATTCCCTGTAACTGTATGAAGAATTCTGTTGAGCAAGTAGAATTTTATATACGTTTTCAAAGATACTGTTAACATTACAGGTTATACATGATGGTGAATCAGTCCCTCTATTAGTACAATGTCATAAATGCTCCCAAATGGAAAGTTTTATTATAGTTTTTCCCTCCTTCAGAATTTCACATTTGTAATTAGAGTTGGCAATAGGTGAAACTTCATAGATTTCTGTCCTAACAGTTCAATTTACAGAAATTCCTAGGATTTCTTTCACACTTTGTGCAGTACTTCATAAATCTTTGACAGACTAAATGGTGCATAAAAAGTTAACCAAAGCAGAAATAGCAGATTCAACTCTGACTAAAATAAATAATTGCAGAAATTGATTTGGCATAAACCCCATCAACTACACTGAATCCCGACCCCCCAAATTTAACAATAAAAAGGCTTTTAGAATTGGAAATGTTTTGGTTTTATCCTTATGTCTTGTTTTTAACCTGTCCATCCCTTGGGTATAGCTGAAACAGAAAATGCAGCGTAATGTATGGAGATTTAACAAAAAAGAAAAGGATGACCTATGCTGATGTAATGCGTTCTCTCATCTTTTGTATGAGTCTCCCCTTTTGTCAAGTTTTCTGAGCAGAGCTCTAATCATAACTTGCTTCTTAAACCAAGTTGGGCATGAATTTTGATATATTTCAAAATAATTTTAATAAATCTCAACAAATGCTACTTGCTGAATATTGTCATTTTCACACGTGCTTTAGAATTTCTGAAGATGTAAATTCATTTAGATATAATCCTTATCAGTCTTTGAAGAGAGTGTTCATTATATCTGGCAATAATTGTTTTGCAGAAATTTGGGAAACCAGCCTGGATCTCTTAAATGGTTTATGATTCAATCCCACTTCATGAGTAAGCTTTGCCAACTGTTTTGTTTCTACCATGAAAACTTTATATATATGGGGGTGTGTGTGTGTGTATACAGACACACGCGCATTAAATATATATATGGGGTTTTTCTTGTAAGTAAACATACACAAAAACACGTGTAAGTATACACTATTTGTTCTGAAAGCTTTGTACTGTTGAAGTAGATAAGCTTGAATAGAAACATATTGGGACACTAGTAATTCAGGATATTCCTTTTGAACAGGCAAAGGAGCTTTATTAAGAAAAGGAGATAAAAATGTTGTGCCATAGCTTTCAAAAATCTTCTGCACTTCAAAGAAAAATACACTTTATCTAGCTACTACAAGATGAGACTGAACTTGTGATGACAAGCATGACAACAAATCATGTTGCTTACTGTAGCTCAAGTCAGTCTAGTCTTCCTTCTGCAGTGATTTTTCTGTTCTACTGCAATGCAAATGTACATCTGATAGTGTTACTGTATTATATTCTGGAACAAATGAAATCTGCCAGCAATTATTCCAGTATCTACAAGAAATTGCTTCATACTTGTGCAAATCTTTACAGGTTATAAAAAATCATCAGTTTCTGAAAGGGTGTTCTGTAATATTATGTCGTACCTAATGTTTTTAATTGAGTATGCTTTTACAACATGTGGTAATTCAGAAGCATACATTATTAGATCATAGTATTAAGAATGAGACAAATTCTGTCACTTTGATGCACACTAAATAGAAAATAACATTGTTTTAATGGGATTATTGCCAGACCAATGGAAGTTTCTAAAGTGTATCAGTAAAGTTGCACAGCAAGAGGCTGCAACCGACATAGTAATGACTATTTCTGTTTTTAACAGTAATTAAAATATTTACCCTGAAATTTTGTATGATTATTCTTAGCCAAGTGTATGTGTGTGTGTGCTTTTTGACTTGTATTTAGGGAGTTAAAATACAGAGCTAGATAGATGGTGTGCTACTACTATACTATCAGAAATGCCCAAATAACATGTCCAAAGATAGGCTGTGAAACAGCCATATGGCCAGGAGCTGAAACACATTAATTGCTATTCCAGAATAATTGGGGTGTAGCCTTTTCCCTCCCTGCTTTGCTTTTCCATTTGCAAAGTAGGGCAGTATTATTAAACCATTTGATAGGATTTTTCTTCAAATATGTTAGATTATGCTGTAAGTGGCATCTTACTTTCATAGCATGTGCATTGCTCTTGTTTCCAGTAACACAGAAAAATGCAGTTTCATCTCATCTCTATGGCTACACGGTGTTATGCAACATGACTTTTAGAAAATTGTAAGAGGTGGGCTTTTTTTTTTTTCCCCATTTTATCAAGGTAAATAAATCCTTTTGTTCAGTCTCGGGGGAAGCAAAATACTGAAAATAATAGTATCAGAAAGGCTACGTGGTTCTTAGTGTGTATGATACGTAATATTTCACAAGTGATTTAGCTAACTGACAACTGAAGTACTGAAACTTTGCACAAAAGCTATTTGGAAAGGGATTCCTTACCCAGGTCTTGCTATACACTTACCACCCCTGATAGCTACTGTATAGAAGGGGTTAACATCTGTTGTCCATATGTCTTTTTTCACTTCCATTTCTTTCCTAAAAAAAATGAGTTATTTATTGTGTTTTCTTCTTTCATGCTAAGGAAATCAACAAGTTGGAGCACTTAAGATGTTGTTGAATGACCTTTGTACACTTGCAAAGTTGGAATAAGCCAGATAACATCACCATGGAATTAAGCTGAACTTTGAAGGCCACTTGAAAGGTCATGGAGATCATAAAATGCTTAGACATTTGAATCTTGGTTTGGTGAGTGAAAAGATGATGATGTCTGTGACACTTGGAACTGATTGTCATAGGTGAAAAATAAAAACAAAAGGAGAAAAATAGAGGCAGTGGGACTGTTGACTGCCCAAAGGGCAGAAGTTGCTGAGCAATTCATCAGCAACTGATCTATGAGAGTTCCAAGCTCAAAAAATACTTTATGGGTGCTTCAGAAATTGAGCTATTTTTTTCTTCGTAATAAACATGATATGGATTGTGGCAATGAAGACTTTCTATTCCCTCCTTCCATCTGTGTTCTACATCCATCTGTCATACTTTATCCCTGTTTAGATTGAAAATGTTCTGGATTTGTGGCAGTGTTTGTATTTACAAGCCAAACAACCAGTAGGCTGTATGTGACAGAAGCTGCGAGATCTACTGATATAACCACTTGGCAATAGGACCCCTGCTACAAGTAAGAGGCCTTTTTTGTTATTGGACTTGCTAAATTCTGTCATTGAATGCTTATCACATTACAGGTAAGAAAAAACCATGGTTGCACTCTACTGTCCTTAGGACGCACCACTTCTGAATAATAACAGATCATCCAAAGGGTGGCTGGAAACAACTGGCATCTGAGTGAACAGAATTATACTACTTCCTAAAATACAAGACTCAGGCTAATCAATAAATAGATTTTTTTTTTTTCTTCAGATGACAAAGCCAAATGTCTAATTGTTACCGTATATACAAGCTCTATAGTCTTTGCTGAGTCTCTAATTTGTTACAAACTGGATATGTAGAGAAGGGGGAAAAAAGGAAAATGATTAATCAATTCCCAGTTCAATTTTTTTATTCAGTACCATCTTGAATATTATCATGGAGGTCAGATAAGAACAACAGTTCTACTTCTCAGAGAGGCTCTTTTCCCCACATACATGAGGATTTTCTACTAAAATTACACAAACATTTACTTTAGATTTAAAAATGCTATTCCAGTATACTGTTAATTTATTCAGCTAACCATATGACAGCACTTTCTGGATAAGAATTGTTCCTTTTTCCTAGAGAGATATGTATTTAATATAAACAGTAATTTAGATACATACTTACTCAAATTATGAGTCATGAACAGGTTGGAAATGTAAATAAATAAATTAGGAAATTTTAAAATAGCTCAGAATTATACTTACTGTATTTGTAAAAAGAGTGTATCAGTAGAGCAGCAGAGGGCAACATGGTTACTACATGAATCTGCACTCTGAAATGCCACCTTTTTTTTCTTTTTTTTTTTTTTTAAAGTTCTGATTTCTAGTATTGAACTTTCAGCTAGAAAGACTGTAGTCTGATACTATTAGACATGAGAAGCTTTTTCATACAACTAAGCCAGCATTTTCTCACCATGGTGAAAGAAAGAAGCTCCTTGGCTAGGGTAAAAGATTCAGTGGAGATTGTACCCCTTCATTCACTGCTACTCTTTTCTGTGTGCCAGTAGAAGTGTTTCATGCTGTCACATGTGGAGCCAGACTGAGAAACTGATCTGACCAAAAATTTTGTGTAGGGAAAAAAAGGTAAAAGATATGAGGGGGTAATTTTCAGTGGATCACTTTCTTGATTTTCACCGTATAACCATACAAATAGCTATGTTGTCGTAATGGAAAAAATTGTGGTGCAGCACCATATATGAATTGGTAGATCATTGAGCAGATGGATGGCAAGGAATGCAAAACCTGGCATTGCTCCTGAAGTAATACATATCAGATTATACCCTCATTTCTTTCATTGTGGTAGAGATTTTTTATTTTCCTGATAACTGTGATAAGATGAGCTCTGGAAGTGTCCCATAAAGCAAGAGTTAAAATACAGACCAGGCAGAGCAAAGACCAGCTAATGCTAGTGCTGGGAGACCAAGAAGAGACTGCATCAAAACTCACTCTGCAGTACCAATGCACCTTATATGAAGAAGCAGTTCTTCAAAAGAAGTAGCTACTTCCCTGCTGATCCTGTTGTCAGATGACAGAAGACCATGGTATGAACATTAAAAAAAAAAAAAAAAAAATCAACTGAAAAAGAGACTGTAACTTCAGGAAAAAGCTACATGCTTATAATCTATTTATTTAGGAATAAATGAAACTGTTCCTGTTCGCTGGCATAATGAAGGTTATTATTTTCTTAAAAGAGCTCACCTTATAAAAAAAATGCAATTTTTGCATAGTAAATGAAGTCTCAATGTGTTTCTGACTTCATGTGACCAGTCATAAACTGTCAGATTAACTCTAGAGCATAATTATTTATTTATTTTAAAATCTGTATTAATATTATCAAGACAAAATAAGCAATCTCCAGCCATGCTATTCTAATCTGAATGGCATGTGAAGTTAATTTCCAGTGGGCTCTACGTGAAGCACACTTATTCCCCTCTAACAATCTGCATTCAGCACAGCACTTCCACCACCACTTCCATCAAAAGTAACATCTTTTGATAAATAAATGGTTGAGATTCTGTTAGTCTATTTTTTTAATAACAAAAATGTACAACAGCATATAAAAATGGAGATATTATTTCAGACAACTTAAAATTTTTGGATAGCTTCACTTCAAAATCAGAGCATAGAAAGAATGTCTTATGAAAAGAGAGGACAAAATGTTGAGAGATTCAGTATTTTAAATGAATGAATCTTTGTTTCTGTAATAGCAAATAGCACTGATAGTGCTAAAATAGCTAGAAACAGTTAATCTGTTTTTTGAGCACAGGAAATGTGCAGCCTTGTGGGTACTGGTCCACATTGGGTTCTACTATAAGAAATAAACAGCAATCTCAGGGATAATACTGTACCCTAAATTCCATTTAAAAACTGACTGCCAGAGACGATCAATATAGGGACCATCTCTGTACTTCAAATGATGACCATTGCTGGAATTGGACTAATAAAAAGTACTTCATCAGTAACTCAGTAGCTTTCATTTGTTCTTTCAGTATTTGTTTAACAACCACAACCATAATTCCATTGCAATATGTTTTTGGTTTTGTTTTTTTTTTTTTTATTCTACAAATAAAAATTCTAAGTATTGTAGTACTTTATTCTGGTCTTTCCCCCACCTCTCTCACTCATTTCTTCCTTAGTTTACTTTGTTCTACTTGCATGTATCTTAGTCATTTCTACGCCTCTGAAAGTGTTCTACTTTCCAAGCTGATCTGCAAGAAAGCATCTCTAAGATGCACGCTAATTAATATGGATGGGTTTGGTGACCACATCTTAAATTTCAAATAGCAACATGCAGATCTTAACTATTTTCGCTTCTATATAAGAACTATGTGATTTTGGAACACCTCAGTTTGAGCTTCAGTAGCTACAGGATTTGTCTTTTAATAACTTAGTGTAGGAGAACTACAGTACCCCAACCGTCTGCTTTACGCTGAACTCTCTGAAGCAGCCAATTTTGTCTTTCAGAACGTGGCTGCTGCACATGCTGGGTGCTGATTGCAAGTATTATCTTAAGAGAACCACTTCTCAATATTTAAGAAAATTACTCTTGTTTTAAAGGCATTCTTTTGTGCTTTTTACTCCTGCTGGCTTCATCACACCAGGAGGTAACTGACAAATAGCATCATTCAATTCCATGGCTATCTTTGCTGCTGCATTGTGTTCATCAAATTGGGAGGAAGAAGAGGACTATGAAAAATCAACAACCTGCAGCTTCTCAGGAAGTGAAGAATGTAGCTTGGCATCAAAAATGAAACCTGTACTATAGTGCAACCAGAGTGGTTTGTCTGTGTAACAAGTTTGGGAAGGACCCGAAACAAAGATTCATAGTCTTTGGACACCCCAATATCCTGCTTTACAGAGAAATCATGAAAAATCAAATGCATGTAGGAGTCCTGCAAGAAAGACTGTAACCACAATATCTGCTATCGGGCATTTTTCCTTACCTTTTGTATTAGTAGGCATATGATACGCAAGTTTAATAATGGGTGTGCTAAACAGCCAGTATTAGAGGTCTTGAAGATCTAGTGGCTTTATGTGCAAACAACCTGAACTCACCTTACATTCCTGAGTACCTGCTACTATGCCAGACTAAATCCTTTCTAAGCCTGATCTTCTTTCTTCACTTCTATTCCTTATAATACATTGTGGATCACCATAATCTCTGCTCTGTAACAAGAACACAGAAGTAAAGAGCTATTTCACTCAACTAATGTAACAGTAAACTATTATAAATGAAATAACTGTCAACTTCCAAAATACGTTGTTTTCTCTAGCTATGCTTCTGTCTTCCTATCTTTTTTCTCATTAAAGACTACAAAGTAGCTTTGCTCAGATTCCCTTTTATTTCTAAATTAACCCTTCTGTCTGTCAAGCACAGGCCATAGTGCTGTTCAGGATCCTAAAACTGCAACTATACTTAAGCACCAAAAACATGAATCCCATTAGCTGCATGGAAGAAGCAGACGAAATATTTCCACTGAGATAAGGTTTGTACAGAAAGGTAATATGTTTTCTTAGACCAATTGCTGTAGCTGCAAAATATTTCTACTCATTTTCAAATGTACTTCTCTTCACAGCTGCCTGGACAAGGTATTAAAAAAAATGAATGCAGGAAATAAAAATATATTTTTGAAAATCCAAAGTACATTTAAATAAGGACCAGAGAAATGTGAGTACATATAAGTAAGAAGCAGATAAATGTTATTAAAAAAACTGCTGTTGTAACTATTGCCTTTTGTTTTATCCCAGTATCTCTCTGGTTCCCCCATTCATATTAAAGATGGTCATATACAGTTCTCATACAACATTCGTGGGACAGTCTGCTCAGGGATTAAAAAATCATGCTCTGTATTGTAGTCTGATCTTTCATGGTTTATAAAAATCTTTTTAATTGAGCTGTACTTCAGTGATTAATGCATTTATCCTCCCCTTCACAGTGGCTGCTTGCTGCTGTAACATATGGTTTGCCTGTCTGCCTTTTGCTATACATATTTGCTTTCTGATGGCCCTGAAGATTTTAGAATAAATTCAGTACTGTATGGCAAAATAGTCCTTTATCCCAATATGAAAAATCTTGTGATTTATAGTTTACAGTTCACTTGTATACTTCACTTACATCCTGAAGGACAAGAAATGGTTTCAGTACAATGGAAATAAGCTATATTTGTGAGGTTTTCCATTTCTTTTCTCTTACCTTCTCTACAGCTGATAAATTTATAGAAATTTTGCATAGATATTTCTTCCTCTAGCCAGTAATTTCACTAAAGAATTTTACCAATACTTCTATTTGTTTCTATTGCCTGATTTTTCTGGGAGTTCTGAATCTGCTTCTCAACATTTCTACATGGCTTTGGCATAGATTATCGTTTTCTTCTGCTTTTGTTCACATCTGCCAAAAGAATACTGTGCTACTCAGTGCTAATGGATTGTCAGAGTATACATGTTTCTTCATCCTTAAAGGTGAGGGAAGGCTAGAGAAACAGCTGTTTATAGGCTTCATTTTTCCTTCCTACATTCTGTGATTTCTGTCATTTTTCAGCAGCTTCAAATAAGTTTTCTTCCTAAGATTACATCTAAATGATAAAGGAGAAAAAATATGTGGAAATTAAAGTTACTATAGTATATTTAATCCATAACCAGGGTTGGTTGGAAACAAAGTTATCAGTTATTTCCACTAAGCTTTGAAGTTTGGTGTTTTCCTGGTTTTTTCCTTTTCCTATTTTTTTTTTATTTGACTCCCACAATAAAGTCAATTAAACAATGAGAAAGCCTCCCAAAATGGACAAAGGAGATTAGGCATAGTCACACGTATGGATTTTTTCCCTCTAAACAATTCTTTATCAACTGATAACAGAAAAAAAAAAGTTCCTTGAATTTGCAAGAAGTATGTTATGAGAGCCACCTTCTCCCTCATTGCACAGTCACACCTCAGGCATATTCATGCTCACAAATTTCGTATGCATATGAGATTTGCAGTCCACTAGAAATAGATGTGCCAGACTGACAAGGAGGAATTCCTGTACATTAGCAGCCATATTGTACCTATTTGTAGGGAAATGTTATATAATGTCAAGCTGCCAATTAGGAAACCTTTCTCCCTCACTATTTTAACTTGTGAGCCCTCTCCTTTTTTCTTTTTTCTATATAGATTAATAAAGAAATAAAAAGTCGCCAGTGCAATTTAATGTAGACCTCCATTATTGTTATATACATAAATCCTTCTGTTACAAAATGTGGTCGTGTTTTTATTACTGAAGTCACAAATTGCTTAGTCAGAAAGATAATCAACAAACTCTACTAGTGGAATAGGATGTAAAAGTGGGATTGAAGAAAGCAGAAACTCTTAGGGGAGGAGTGCAAAAAAAGACAATACTGAGTTGATCCCTGGATCTAAATGCCCCTAGCTAAGCAAGGCACTTCATCTGCAATCATCAATACTGAAGTAGGCTTTTTTTAAGGCATGTTTCAGTTCTGAGGAGAACCTTTTCATTAGAAGCTTCTGTAGACAAAAAATATCTTCAGAATCAAACAGAAAGAATTTCACCTGCAGTTACATTTATGCTAGTAAATTAAACAGGTTCAGGAAGCACTTCTTGGCACTGGAATTTAACTGTTAAACTGTTAGAACAGTACCTATCATATTTTGTACTAGACAAACTCCCTCTCTTCCAGTTCTCAGGCATGTTTTTGAAGTTGGCATTAGTTTGAGTATGTTCCCAATAGGAAATCTACATGGGAATACTCTATTTTGGGAGCTGAGAGAATCTAGAGGCATGAATCCAGATAATGCTAAGCCATTTCCTCTTTATGCCAGAGACTGGATCGGGATAAATTTAATTAAATGTTCTAGCATACATGTAGTTTACAGGGCTGGTTCTAAATGGTAAAAATGAGAAAAAATAAATGAGAAAAAGACCATTTTCTCTTTTTAGTTCTAGCATTGGTAAGATAAGTGGACATAACCCCTTGAAGTTAGATCCTCCAATATTGACCAAGTTTTACTCAAATGTGGGAGAAGTCCTGATATTTCATAAAGTCAGGGTAATAGATGATTGTTGTAGAAATACTGATGGATATTTGATTATAGTAACATAAAAGGACACTTTCAAGTCTATATTTAACCTTTCTTCAATTTTAAAAACCAGAACATAAAGGAAGTATTCAGAAGGGCATGTACCACTAGTTATTCCGTGTTACAGCACCGACAAGACTCTTGATGATAAAAGTGAAATCCAGTGGATGAGATTTTTTTGTAAGTTACCACTACACTACTGAGAAAATGGGACAATGAAGTTAAAACTACTTCAATGAAGATTATGGAGTATATAACAACTGTTTGGTTACTGAAATGTAGGATTCCTTAATATCCAGCCTTAGGTTCTACATGAAGCAAAAAATACATGGTACAGATAAAAATCTAATATTCTTGTGTTTTCTAGATGTTTATTTACATAGTATAACTTTGTGTATAACAAATACATTTAAAATTAATTTTAACAGAATGTTGAGGTGGCATAAAATATTCCCTAACTACAATCATGAACCACAAAGGCAGGAAAAATGATGTTTTAGCTATAGAGTCAAGCAGAGCTCATAGTATTGATTTTTTTTTTCTTAAAGTTTCTGGGACTTTGTAGTGAAGTTGAAGATTGAGAGAACCTGAGCCTTTGTATCATAGTTTTTCTCTGGGGAACTTGTGGAGGGTTTTTTGTGTTTCCATGCAGAAATACCAAGGAGGAGTACTAGTGTATGTGTAAAAGCAGCTATAAAAACACCTTGTAAATTGTCTAAAGTAATATACAAAAAAAAAAAAAAAATTAACTTACTTCCCCATAAATTTATAGTTTGTGTAATCCTATTGAGTATTTTGAAGTGGATATAAAGTGTTACCCTCACAAAACAGTAGTTTAGCAATCCTCTTCAGCATGTCTATATAGAGTAACAGATGGAAGACTATCGAGTCTTCTTGTTATAAATATAACAGTTGTGTGAACCTCATGCCTTCTATGTAATGTCAGTTATTAGCTGATAACTAGCATTAGTGTGAGCTGGATTGGCCATCCATGGTCAGGTATGTTACACTTCTTGCTATTCTGTTGGACATGCAGCTCCTCAACAGAATCCACAACTAGTACAAAAGTAGGGAAGCATCTGCAGGTTCATTGTCAGTTTTGAAGCAGTCATACAAAGCTGCTGTTTTTCACTGTATTCACTTTGTTCCTTAATTTATTTGATCTAGTGGGGAGCTGTTCACTGTAGAAACTTGATTCCATTTTTGGGACTACTCTTGTGGATCAAGTTTCTAGCTCCAACAAGCTTAGGTAGTTGGTTCCTGCCCAAGTCCTGCCACCATGTGAATGTGGTAAAGGCAGTAACTCAGGCTTCAGCACCCAGCTGTTTAAAATTGGAGGAGACTGTCTTGCCAATAAAAGGTGCCCTTCCTAAACAAGTTCCCTATAGCTCTGCTGAGAAAAGATGATATATGGGGGTGAACAGTCTTACAATCCTGATTTTGTTTGTACCTGCTAACTTCATTGTAGTGGTTGAGATCATAAGTAGGGAAGGAGATCTCAGTTTCCTGGAACTAAAGAATTGAGGGGAACCTCAATTGCCTTCATCTGAAGTACCTCATGTTGACACTTGTAAGCAAAAGTTTTAGTATATAGATTTACTTTTCAGAAATAAGGTAGGCATTTAAAAGCTGAAGCCTTACTAAAAAGTCAGTTGTACTCTCCTCTCAAGCTGATTAAAAAACTTAACCAGCATCTAAGAGTTTATTAGTCAGTGCTCATTTAGCAGCAGCTCTAGTATAGTCACATGTACATTAGTGGTAGTAGTAATATTTTATTTCCAGAAAACAGATCCAACCAGGTGAATAAAGGACCATTGATAAAATTTTAGGTCTTAAAATATTAAACCTTGTTCAAGATGTTTTAAGCTAGACTTACTAGATACAGTTAGGGGCCACTGGAGTTTGAATTTTTCTAAGAAATACCTTTTAGGTCTCTGAAATATATAGTACGATTGATGTAAAAGCCTATTTATAGCCCTATTTTGGGATGTGGCAGCTGAAGATCTTCTGTGAGATGGGTATTTATACTATTAAATAATTTTGCTACTTTTGCTCTATTTGCAAAAATGAAATTAACAGCACGTGCTGATATAGCTTTATTTCTATCCTGAATAGATTAGCAGTGCAGCACATAATAAATTGCTTATATTATGCAATTACTAAAAAGAATAGTTTCCTTGTTTGTTTTTGCATAATAATACATTATCACAAAATCCACAATAGCATATTTTGTATTCACGTATATCCAAGCAGCACTTTTCCATCCTCTGTAAAGCATGTGTCACTGTTAGATTAAAAATAAATAAATTATTCTAACGATTTTGAAAACTAAGACAGCAGACTTTGATTGGTGATCTGTCATGAGGAAAGCAAAGAAGGAAACTAACATTTGGTGGAAACTATTTTATGATTCAGTTTGACAGATATGTGTAGGTGGATATCTGATAAAGAGGAAAGAAAGCAGCCCTATAAGTTATTGACTGACAGGTGCAACACCTCTATGGACTAGACTGATAGGACCTTATTCTGAAATCAACAGAAAAACTTAATTTTGTTTCAATGATTTTGTTTGAGTTTTTTGTTTGTTTTGGGTCAAGTACTTACCCCAAGTCTGATCACCACATCATGGTAAACGCAATATTTTTTTTTTCCTGTAGCCTTCAGTGTAAGTCATGCAGAATTCATTTTTTTTTTCTTTTTTTCTTCTGGAGATATTAATGTATTCCATGTGAAAGTAGTTTTCCTGCACAGTTCCATTAATTTTTCTTCTTTTTGGACCTTAACAGTTGGGAAGAACTTACACTATGAAAGTAACTTTTGTATTTAATCCTTGTTGGGAATTGGGTATTAATATGAATAAAGAGCACCAACATCCATCATGACTTACTTTTCCAAAAAATAAATATATCCCTTAAACCCTTTCTTAGAATATAAATAATAAAACAGCAGATCTCAGTAATATCTTGTAATAGTGAGTTCTAGTGGACAATTATAACTAACTTTAAAAGTGCTTGTGAATGCAATAAACAGCTAAATTTTATCAAGAAGATTACTCTCACATTTATTTGCTTTGTACTGCAACACAGGGTAAACAGAATTACTGATTCCCATTTCTTGATAATAGCCTAATCTAGCACTGTCTTACATATTTCTGGTTTTTACCATCAAAACACAGGAGCTGACCTGCATGATCATCTCTCATTTCTGCTTCAGAAGCTCCCATACTTCTAACAATTTTCATGTCTTTGTGTTGTTTCTATTTCTGCTGTATTTCTGTGAGAAAGTAATTGTTTTTCATATGTTAATATAATACCAGGATTATTTTTTACAGTTTTTAACTTTTAAATTTTAGTTTACAAGTAGACTGTTATATCATGTTCTTGACTTGGCTTTTGTAATAGAAAATGAAAGCTGAAAGCAACTCTGCCTCTAGGGAAGCACAGATTAATACATCAGGGCCAGGTTCAATGGAATAAAGCTGAAATGCATTTTCCTCAGGTTTTAAGGCGCACACACCTGCAGTTGCTTGCTCTCAATTATGCAGCAGCAGTGACTGAGCTCCATTTCCATTTGTATTTCTGTTTTCAAAAAATGATGTACTAAACAGTGTACATCTTTACCAAAATATGAAAGGGAGCTAGCTGCTGCTAAAGTATTATTACCACCGGTAAGAAGAGAAGAGAGAGCTGGGAAGGATAAAGGGAGGCACAGGAACTGAAGACAATCAGTAACATTATAGGTTTTCTAATGTTATTTTGAATTATTTATACTTAGAATAACTAAACAGAAAAATCATATGAAGAGTATGTTTTATACTTTCCTGCTTCCAAAATCAGTATAGCATAGGCTGAGGAAAACAGCAGACTTTAAAAATCTGTATTTCATATGTGCTTTAATAGTTTAAGGCCTACCTTACTCTCATTTAAATAAAAAATAATTTTGTCATTAATTTAAGTGGGGTTTTCACAGCTTCTGATGTATGATACAAGCATAAAGAACTATGAATATGCTGCATTTTTAAGGTAGAAAGCTTTTCAGAAAGCAAACAATTTCAGAAAACAAAAAAAGTATGCCAGCCAAAAATGTATCTGAATGTAGAAACTATTGAAAAATGTAAACCTTAGATATAGCATCATATGACACTTATAATATAAATACTGGTTTAAGTTTTACAACAGACTGATTTTTCTCTAAGAGTTGCCTGAAAGATATGTCTAGTAGTTAATGCATTGGAACATCTTACAACAAAAACAAAAGGAAAAAAAGTGCTAGTTTACTTGCACGATCGTTCTTTTTTATGCTTAATGGCATCCACCTGCATCGTGACACCAAAGACAACACAAATGTTCCTGTGATTAGACTGAAATGAGAACTTTAATCAGCTGCAAAGAAGTCAGTCTGAAGTACATACTATTGTTACTATCCTACCCTTTGGATTTGGATTCCAACATTGTCTTGAATGTAAGGAATGAATATTATTGAAGGGTTCAGATTATGCGACCCTGAGGTTGTTTGCATGGATGTTGTTTCTACTAATACAATAAGTAGATTAGCTGTAAATTTCTGATCATTTTTTCCCCTTTACTTGAACTGCACATTTTTCTAACAACTCTTTTTGAATACAATTTGGCAAAATATTTTTTTCACGAAGCTTTACACCAAATGGTCTTGTCCATAGTGGGTATATTGTGTTCCTTGGCACTAGTAATACTGACAGTCCCCCTGCAGATGGTCTGCTGCTCCAAGATGGTCTATGACTAATTCTGCTACAAACTTTATTGAATGATAGCAAGCTTAATTCATTGCAATATTGTTGCAACCTTATGGTAACTCCATGGTGTCTTCCCACAATGATAAATCCTTGGAAAGAAGATTCTTAGGCTACTGGCCTTCTGTCAGAATCATCCTGGCTTTTGCAGGCTATCACAAGGCCCATAACCTTTGTCAGTGAATGAGTCACAAAAAAGATAAAGCAGAACCTGATGTTCCTGTCTTTTCATATGGACAGGGATGTTGTTTAAAAACCTGTCAGCAGCTGACACCATGTAGAACAAAAGTCCTGTCATCATTAACAGTACTGAGACAAAATTGGTATTGGCAATACTGAGACAGGTCTGTAAGATATTCTTATTGCGCACCGAATCCAAATTAAGCACTACATTTTTGAAAATGGACACTTCTTGTGCTTTGAAGCATTCAGTGTGGTGACCTACATTTTGTAGTGTTTATCCATTTTCTTACAGATGCAGACTTGCTAACTCTTCCAGAGTACTATTTGTTTTTTAGATCAAGCAAAATTATTTGCACAAAACCATGTCCCTTCTTTTCAGTTTCTGCAGGAACAGATTTTCTCTGTCCATAATTTCCATTTTTTAATAGAAATGTCTTCAAGTAAATACACAGGTTTGAAAAGCAACTGAAATTTGCATTTTAATCATGGTTTATCCCATTACTTTGAACTCAGAAAAAAGATTTGCCCCATATTGTAATTATAGCTAAGGTATACAGATATTGTAAGAGTATGTCCCTTTCTTGGGGAAATAAACCGCTATACTTTGTGTGAATTGCATTCTAGCACTGTTTTGCATATTTACATCTCTGAATAAATATTCACTACAGCAAACTATTTCAACTGGCTTTGGATGATTCAAATACAGCAATGAAGGGATTATGTTAGTTTTAAACATGATTGATTGAAATCAATTTTGTTTGACATAGTTTTTAATAGTAATTCCATAAAAGCTGTTCTTATCAATAATGTTTAATAGTGGCATGTATAGGTACATCTGTGGGCAAGAGAGGAATAAAATACAGATTAGAGTAAACCAACTACAGATCTGAAGTGCTTCTTAAAAACATTGTCACAGCAATGAGGTTAAGAGGCAGATAAAATACATTTGTGAAATTCTGTGTAGGATAAGGTATGAAGTTGTATTGAAGCTAAGGACTAAGGGTGATCAGTTATAATTGTATCAAGAGCAATTAAACTCAAAATTTGAGAAGAGGGGAAAAACAGATGAGGAGAAACCCCTAATTTCTTAGGGTGAGAAGTCAGATGTTTATAGATGTTTCCCTCACTCCCCTTAATACAAAACTAAATAAAATCTCAGTAGTAATTTTTAATGCAGTTTGCAGTTTTCTGATGAAAACAGCTTTCAGGCTTCACATAGCAGCTGATCTCCTGCTTTGTTTCCCCTGCATACTATTTAAAAAAAAAAAAAGAACAACCCACAAATACGGGTGTCTTCTTAGTTTTACACTTAAGCCAAAACACAGATTTAGATTTTTTTTTTCCCTTGTGTATGTACACACATATACTAATGCATTTCTAGATACCATGTTCTTAAGCACCTGGCTTTGAGCATTTTTGGCCTTCGGTGAACAGCACAAGAAAGCAATTTTGCCCCTGCAGTTTTACGCAGGCAGAGGTGTATTCTTCGGCTCTTTCACAATGAGTAACACCCTCTCCCTTCAGACGTTTGCTGGGTGGGGACTGGAACCCCTGGCTTTGCAGTGAAGGGAGAGCGACGAAGCCTCCGAGAAATCCCCGGGCTGGCGGTGCGGGCGCTGCCGCCGCGGCGGGCAGGGCGCTTGGTGCTGCCCCCGGCGGCAAGGCCGCCCGGCGCGGCTGAACCCGCGGCTCCTCGGGAATGCTGGGAGTGTTGAGTCAGGGACTGGCAGCCCAGCCAGCCAGGCTCGCAGCTGACTGAGGGAGGCTCGCTGAGGCACGGAAAGACGAGGGACGGGAGCACGCCAGCCTCCCCCGACTGCAGCAGGTTCCCTCGCTTCCTCCCCTCGTAGGTGTTCGGCGGCTCCGGCTCTCCCTGCTGCCTCCTTCCTCTGCGCTACTGAGATGTCAGCTAAACGTGATGTTGTAAAATCCATGTGAGGACGAAAGACAGATGCAATGATTTGAAAGGTGAGAAGCTTAAACAAGAATATGGCTGTAATACATTACTGTACAGTTATTGTGATTAAGGAAATTGCTATACATTGCTTTCTACAGCTGTCTGGTAGCTGAAACTGGAAAAGAATTTGCAGAACAGGCGTTTTCTATTGCTTTAGAAATACATTGTAATAAATGGGACCAAGTGCACATCTTATTCTGGTAGCAGGGTGCCTCTCCCTATAGAATCGTTGACCAGAAACCTCTCTTTCAATTTCTATTAAAAGCAACCATAGGAGTCTCATTTTTTTGTGCCCAGTGTTTAAAGATATTATTGTTAAAGTTTTCTAGAACAGAATTGATGCGCTTTGGAAATTGCTAGCTTTATACCTAAATACTAGATAATGTTTGGTGTTTTAAAAATCGTGTCAGGAAAAAGGTGAGAGATTTCTGTTCCCTCCTAGTGGCTGGTGAATGGAAACCAGAAACTAACAGGATATTATTTTGCAGTTAGATAATTAATGAATACTTACTGGGGTCCCTCATTTATGATGCTGTGTGATTTCTTAATTTATATTTTTTTTAAAGATCATTTTAGGTTGGACAAGGCTGATGTATACGATAAAATCCATGCATATATTCATCAAGGATACATACATGTAATTTGCTGAGAGCACTAGAGTAGTAATGTGATGGAAAAGGAATATACATATATATATATTTTTATTAGTGTGTGATTGATCTCTAGGCGGCTACCTGCTAAGCCTTGTGATGGATGGATGGGAATCTACTCCCTTAGCAGCGAAGTGATATTTCCCTCTTGATGGACACACCAACCGACCACTTGCATTGGCAGATACAAGCTCGTTGCAAATAAGCACGGCCAATAAGTGCAGTCAAGAGGAGGGCAAATCTGACTTGTCAGGGTTAGTTTTCTGGTTGGCTTTTCGAATCAGTGGTTTCACTTAACTGTTTGTTTGTGATTTGGTTTTATTTCCGATTCCCCTGCCCCCTGCCCATGGGCATGTCCAGGGCGGCCGCCTTGCACGCAGCCCCTTCCCGGCAGCTCCTCCGAGCCCAGGCCTTCTCCGGCTGCCCCCTCCTTCGAAGGGCGGGGAAGGTTCCCCCCTCCATCAAGTCGCTTCTCCGCTGGCACCTCATTTCCCTGTGGCGAAGTCGAGGACGGAGAAGCTCCTCCGTCTCATGCCTGCCCCCGCCCGCGCCCGCCTGCTGGTCGCCCCGCTCTGAGGGAGGATGCTGTGGAGATCCGTTACCGCCCTCCTCCCACCTCAGGAAATCGTCAAACTCCACAGCGCTGGTTGAGCCGCTGTAAGCAGGGCGCGGGGAGAGGCCTCCCGCGGCCCTGCGGTCCGTCGTTTTCCGCCCCGGGGGCAGCGGGGGCCTTGGCACTGCCCTCCCCGTCTCACCGCTCGTCAGCAAGGAGCGAGGAAGCCCGACCACTTTCCTGGCCCAGCTCCCCCCACGGCTGGCGGCGTCAGAGCGGCGCGCCCGCCCCTCCCTGCGTCTCTACAGGGACCCCTAAAGCGATCGCTCTGCGGGGGGGGCTTCCTTCAATTCTCCCGACAGAAGGGACCCCCCCTGCCGCTGCTGCTCGGGCGAAAGGCACCTCTCTCCGCCTTGGAGCGGGCAGGCCAGCTCGCCTTCCTCCGGCGCTTACTGCGGGCGGGAGGGGAGGGGAGGGGAGGGGAGGACCGCCCCGCCCCGCCCCTCCCCTCCCCTCCCGCCTTGGTGGGCGGGCAGGCCACGCCCCGGCTCGCCTGGCTGGGAGAGGGCGGAGGCTGGCGCGTGCCGCCCGCCGGTCGCTCCTCAGGAGCCCGCGCGGGGCCTCCCAGGGGCGGGGGTCCCCCGCGCCCCCTCAGCGCCCTGCCGCCGCCTCGCGGGGTCAGGCCGCTCGCCATCGTGCTTCACTGCCGGGGTTTTCTTTACCCCTTCCATGGCAGAGCGAAGGCTCGTGCAGCCGCTGTCTCCTCACGGTCTCATCTGCTTGGGCAGGGCATTTCCCCATTGCTTCTGTTCCCTGGATGCGAAGAGGAGAAGGACCCTTTGCAGGGTCTGGTTTTGCACACAGGGAGTGTGTAATGGTAAGTTTCTCTAGTTCCCTTAAGGAATGTTTCTGTGGGGAAAGCTTTGTTAACGTTTCTTGATGCAAGAAATTTACAGTCTAAGTCTTGGCTTCGTGGGTGGCTGTGTTAAGAGGGGGTGTGTGAAAATAAGTCTTTCCACATCTCTTCAGTGCTTTAAAAGAAAGCTTTCCGCTACTGTTATTTTTGTTTGAAAGCTCCGTGTAAATTTCAAAGGCACCAAGGTGAGTTAGCAATTTCACTTTTCCTAGAGGAAACTGGGGTGGGAGGAGTGACTTTCTGTCCTGTGAGTGAAAGGAACATAATTTCTTCTTCCAAAGGATTAATGAGATAAGGGCAGTCCCTCAGATTTATGGCTTCACAGCTCAAGTTGAAACTAGATGTTTAAAATATGGAGAAACCCTGTGCTGCGTCTCTTACAGGTGCACCCAGGGTGGGGTAGATCTTCCAGTTAAGAACTGAGAGACTTCTCATTTGTTGTTTTTTGTAGTGCTAGTTCTATTGTATTATGTCTTCAAATAGACATTTTCTTTTATCACCACTAAAATTTCAAATGCAAGGGGAAGGAGCTACTGTTTTGCCAGTGAAAGAGAAAGGGAGTATGTGGACTGCCCTTGGCATTCTCTCAGAAATGCTATTTGTTTACTTGAGAGAGAAGATGGTAAAAATACTGACTCCAGAAAACAGTTGAGTAAATAATTTTGAAGGGTAGTGCTGGGGATTGAAAGGTGATTTCTGTGTTGGAGAAAGTGTGTTTAGACAGGCTTGGAGGAGACTTGTTTGCCGTTATATTTAAATAGCTCCTATTTTAATCCTGCTCAGTTAGTGGGGTACCTAGGTTGATATGGTGTCTTCCTGAATGTGGAAGATGATACAGTCTTGTTTTCCTTCCTCACTCTAGCATTGAGATCACGTGCTTTGACTTTCTAATTGTGTGGGGCTTTTTATTCCTCTGCCATGAAGATGGGTTTATGAATAGAAAGTATCTTCTGTCTTGAACTAAGATGCATCCCTTTTTCCAGTAGGTAGAGGATGAAATGGTTTCCGTCCTTTCCAAGCATGAAGAAGAAAGTTGTCATGTAGAGGCATCTGTTGTTCTTTCCCATCCTACTGTGCAAAATGGAGTTCCTTGCCTTAGAAAGTGCATGTGTCTGGTCTTCCTCAGCCTTGACCTCCTTTTATCTTGTTAGTGTTTGAATGCCTTATTATACTCATTATAGTTATGATACTTTCTCTTGTGGTTAAGCTGCATTTGGAGGAGACCCATTTTACCACCTCTTGTACTCTATCGGTGGTTCTTCAACTCCCCTAACCTACTGGTAGTCAAATTCTGGGTCAAATTCTGATGAATGGTAGTGTAAGATATAATTATCCATGCCTGTCGCCCCTCCTATTTCTTGCCTGCTCCGAAGGCTGTAGAAAAGTGGCAAGGGAAGGACTTGCCCATATTCTTAGCAGCTAAATATCAAGTAAGCACATTCAGCCATCTTAGAATGTCAAATATACCTGATATTTAGACAATTAGCTATTCAGCATGCATGTTTTAGTGAAAGAATGCCTAAGGTGATTTTCTTGCTTTAGAAAGATGATTCTTGCAGACCTTTGAAGGATGACTAACAGAAGAGTGGGTTGTTCACACCTCAAAGAGGGTGAGGCAACCAGCCTGTGTATCACTTCCGAAGACAACATATGTTCTCCCACCTGTATCTCTTATGGTGTTTATTATATTTTTATCTACTGTGATGCATTTGTTATCTTCTCAGTTTAATTTAGTTTGTAAGATGCCTGGGATATATATGGAGATGGTTAGTCAGATCCACCTAGGAAATATGACTGTGATACTGAATTTATTTTTTTTTTATAATGTGACTGCTCTTTTATTTGTGAGATTATATTTGCTTTCTTCAGTTTTAGGGTTGCTTTAAAATATTTTTGTGGTGTAAGCTTTAGTTTTTGAGTGATCTTGTCTGTAGTTAGCAATGATGAGGTTGCCTCAACTTATTTATTTTGCAACATTAATACTAGTCTATATTTTCTACAAAGTCCTGGCAAAAGGGCAAGAGTTACTTTAAAGCAAAATGAGATTATAATTTCTTTCAGAGGATCATAGTTGATCAAGAGAAAGTTTAGAAATGAAATTCTCTAAATGAACTGGATAGTGCTGCTGCTTCTTGGTGATACTTAGAGAAAAATGCAAAGGCAGATCAGCAGAAACATCAGTTAAATCTTTTTCTAGAGCACTTGATTTTAAATTGGTCATTTTTTTGTTATGTAATGGATTTTATAAAGAAATCTTTTTGAAATAGAGTGAGATGGATTTATGTTGGCTTGTTACTGCTTGTATGTAAGGTGTGATCAAGAAAAACCTTGCCTTGGACAATGGTTGTGGACTATTTGTGAGGTCTGAGAAATTTTATAAGCATAGATATCCAATGTTTGTATATGAAAATGTAAATGTCTTTGATGAATTAACATTGATAGTCTAGTATTTAAGTTTCTTGGCTGTTGATCTCTGGGAGTTCTTATGATTCATTTAGTGATAGCAGCTTTCTCAATGCCCAGCTTTGGACTATCTTAAATAGCCAGATTTTGTTTTGGAGTAGTTGTAACAATTAGGAACACCAACCTCATCTTCTTTCAGAGTCAGTCTGTCAGGTGCTGAGCTCTGACAAAGGAGAGAAGAGTAACAAAGATGTTTTAGCACTTCTCTGGTTAAGGCTCCACACTGTTTCTGTTCTCAGAATCCTGGAATTTCTTCACGATATTAGAAGTGTAGACTTTGAGATGGAAAGTTTACATGTTTGGAAAGTTGTATATCACTACAATCTCTTTAATTTGTAAAGAGAATAATGAGGGAGAACTGTAGTGTCAGAATTTCTGTTCTTTTAGGTTGGCGGATGAAATGTGTCTAAGAATGTGAGGTATGCTTAAGGGTTTTGAGTTGTGATTGGATGACTGGGAGCCTTTGATGTTTTAGATGTTTAGCAAAGCCTAAGGTATTCTGAGAAGTTTTAAGATTAGGTTTTTGAAAGGGGGATATCAGCTTTCTAGACTATCTTTTCTAGACTATCTTAGAAACTCACTCTTGCAGATTGCCATTTACTGGAAATGCTTCTGACTAGTTAACAGGTGGCTTCCTTAATGACCACTGTACTTTTTATTTAGTTAAAGTATCCCTCTTCCAACAAATACAGTCTTTTTTTAAGCTTCTCACTGCTTGTCATGCTTATTACCCTATCCCTCTAACTGAAGTCACAGTGCAGATGTAGAATGTAGCAGCTAAATTCTACAGAAATGGAAAATTATGAGACATTTATTTTGGAATTAAGTCACATTAAGAAAAATAGCTCAAATTCTGTGGGAAATGCCATGGAACGGTGAAAGGAGTAAGAAGATCAGTGAAAGATAAATGGTATAGGTATCTGTGAAAATAATGTGCTGTAGTTACTGGGATAACGCTGGAGTTGAGGTGGGAAGCTGCTAAAGAAAGCAATGTCTGTAATGATTGCCTAGCTGGATATAATGTGCAGTTTATTTTGAAAGATGTGAAAGAAATGTAATAAAAGTCTCTGCCATTCCTCAACTTAGTCCAACAGATCATATGTTGCACAGAGCATTGGTAATATGTGTGACAGTTTCCCTCCAAGTACATAGCTCAGATCACTTGGGATGAATGCTGATTTATTGGCCATACTGTTCTTCTGACTGAGAGGCTAACACAACACACTTTGGTGACTTCATTCCAATTGCTAAAGGAGGTTTACTGTGTCCATACTCATGGCTACGCTATTTGGCTTCCATTTGGATTGTCTCGTTGCAAAAATAACACATTGAATGGACTTGGAGACCGCAGTACTTGAATTCTCACAAAGTGATTTTTCTTTGTCAAATATTAGTTGAATCCCATTGGAGATTGTGCTGATGCTTCTTCGGCTTTCAGTATTGTTAACTAAACCCTTTTTATGGTCAGTAAAATTATTTACAGGTACTCTGCTAAGATACATATTATGTCTGTGGTATGTGCAATGCCTGAATCATTTAATAACTTCATAAAATATCATAGGCCTGTGTTATTTCTGTGACGGTGTGGACTTGACTTGAACAGTATCTTGTAGTGCGTCATTTTCCTCAAAATAGATTGTTAAAATACAGTTCTTGCCACTTAAGTTCTTTGAACAATTTGGGTTAGTGGATGAATATGACATGGTAAAGAATAGTTCTTTTTGTTGACCGATTCTAATAATAGTGCAAGAAATGGGTACTCTCAGGCGCTCCTCTGGAAGACAATTTGCTGTGTGAAGCATGTTTATTTCTGATGGCTAAGTATTGGCAGTCGTGATGTACCTTGGCTTTCATTTATGTATCTTTCACAGACTTCATTTGAAATCTGCTCAGACAATTTGTTTTTCCTTAAGGAAAGCAGTTACAATAACGTCTGTCATCAATGTCAGGTGTTCATGTCAGATGCTTATAAGGACTTATAAATTGCATTTGTGAATTGGCGTGGCTGTGCTCAGCTGAGATGGGTTCAGTATCAGCACAAAGGTGGAAGATTGGGTTGTGCTATGAAGTTGTTAATAACCAGCAACTAAGTGGTTGGGGAACTCTTTTCAAACTTTTCTGTGAATGAAGAAATAAAGAAAAAAGTAATTCCAGAAATGCAGTGCCTTCTAATGGTTCCAGGGTGTTGATTCTATGCTTAATTGAGAGGTAATCTGCTAAATCACTTGCATCACTTACAGAGCCTGTAAGTTCCTTGGAGAACTTTGATCTAACATGGCTGAGGCACAGCCAGTTTCTTTTTTTTTGGCATGAGCATACCATTTGAATGCACAAATACATGCTTTTGTTTTATAGTTTGAGTATGTATGTTACTACTCTTGAATCCAATACATTTAAAATGCATAGTGGATATTTAGGCTTGATAAATTGTAAATATCCCAATATTTAAGTATTTTAAGAAAATGCTAGAAGTTACACAGGTAGGCTTAATAGTTGATCCTATGGCTATTGTGTTGCTTTCTTATGAGAATGGAAGCTTTGTAGCAAAAAAAAAATATAGCTTTATTCTGCAAATACATAAGCCTGTGTTTAATAACATTCATGTGAGTAGCCTTAGTGAATTCAATTGAAAATACTCTATTGGGTAGAAGTATCTCTGGTTATTTCTAAGATAGACTTAAAAATTTCAAATGCATTTTGAAATGAAAAGTATTACATTAATGTAAATGACAGAACATTCTTAAACATACTTAATGTGAAAATAGACAAATTTACAGGTCTCATTATAAATTCAATCAATTTCTTTTGACGTTATTTTCAGTTCTGATGTTTTATTTGTAAAACAAATAATTGCAGTCTTCAAGGTGTGTTTGATATGTATGTGTTGTCAGGTAAACACCCTTATGTTTCAAAGACTGTTGGTATGAATGTTGACAGTATAGATGTTTGCTGTTGCATGAACATGTGTAACAAGTTTTTTTGTTATTCTACCCTTGTGGCCTTATTTGAAAAACATGGTTTATTTTGGCATTATCAGAATGTTCCTGATGCATCGGAAATGTGTCTTTTCCTATTGTAGACATAATTTGTAAGGAAATATCTGTTTAATATAATGATGTTTTTCTTCTGTCATTCCTGAACATTTAACTGACTCTGTTTTGTGTCTTTTATTGTTAATCTCTTATAACCTTACTTGCTACTATGTATAGCAAGCGGAAAGACAGATGATAGGTGTCACACACGAGTGTTTACAAAAGCTTTCAGTTTGAAGCAGTGTCTTTAGTATAAACACACATATATAAAAGCATTAAAAACATTTTTTAAAGTATAATTTTTATGAATCTCTTGTTTGATCTTTAAAAGTAATAAAATATGGTATTTTCAATACCTGAATTCTAAGAGCGCTCTTTTGCAAGGTATAAAGCTTTCACGATAGCTTTCCATATAGGTTCATCATTCCCAGTTTTCAGGAGTGGACCTTATCCTATCTTCTCTTCTTGCATGATGATGATGTAACAGTAGATGTAACAAACTTCTGCAATAATATTTGTCTTTGTAAGTAAGTGTTGCTTAAGACTCACAACGGGTTCTGTTAGTCCAGAGTGTGCGAATGGAAAAAATAAATGCACACAATTATTCTATAAGAAAAACTAAGGTTTCTATCAGAACTGCAATTCAGTGTCATTAGCATGCATACAATTTAGAATTAACTTGATTAGAAGATCTAAACTTTAACTTGTTTAGAGGATCCTCACCTCCCTCACATTTGACTGAAGGACATATTGGACCATAATTTACTTTGTCAAGGGTTCAAGTTTTCCTTGATCATAAACAAGGCAGAAGAAATGTGGACTAGATGATAAATTAGCAATACGAAGTTGTCAATGTGAATCAACCTACTTGGTTCACTTTTTATTGTCTACAACTTGGATGTTCCGTGAGCAAGGCAAATGAGATTGCAGCTAAGAAAAAGAAGCTTGGCTATTTAAACCATAATATAGATATATTATTTTTTTACTTAGTTTTTGTTAGTTTTTTTCCTTTGTCCTACTATTTTATTTACCTTTTAAAAATAATTATAAAAACGGAGATTCAAGATCCATTATGTTTTCATTTGGTTCTTTACGTATGTTTGTAATGAAATATGTGTAGTATTGCTAGAGAAAAAAATCTTTCAAAATATGTCTAGAACTGTCTCTTGTGTCCCTCTTGAAGTTACAGGTGCTCTGTAAAGAAGCTTTAAAAATTATGCTTTTGTAATTTATATTTTAAAATGTAAACAGATTGCTTAAAAGGGGAAGAAAGGTAGGTTTTGTTGATAATTAAAATTTAGAAATAATAGAAAAAACAAGACTGGTCTTCCAGTTTTTGCTAGAAAACTTTAAGGTTTTCTTAGATCATGCTTATTTTTAAACTCTAACTTCTCAATTGAAATAGAAAGGTAATTCAATGTCTAATACCATGTTTCTGTAAATTGTTAAATAGTCATTCAAATTGGGTAAATTTTGGGAAAAGCAAAATTGTGCTGCTTATTAGGCATAATTTTTAAGTAATCCTAAAGAATGGTGTATACTTTTACATTTTAATATTTTTTCCCCTAAACGAGACTATTTCAGTAAAAATTTAAGATGTTTAATTTTTTTACTGCTGCTTAATAGTCATTAAAGTAAAAATACTGTTTGTCTGGCTAACCCAATTCTGCTGCCTTAGAATAATCCCCCACAAGAGACTGGAGTTTGTAAATGCAGGCTTGCATTGATAAATGAGATTTCTTATTGAGAAAGAAATAAGAAGTGATTAACAATTACGGGATGGAAGGCACAATGAATACAGACTAGGATACAGAATTTAGCAAGTATTTAACAAGACACCTGCATACCTGCAAAGACTAAAATGTTAGGAGTTCTTTCTCTAGAAAGGCAAAAGCTTGCCAAGCTTTTAAAAATATCTGTGTACTCAGAGAAGGTCATTATGGTGCACAAAATTTGAGAAAACTGAAAAAAATGGAGAGGTGCAGACAGGGTTTTGGAACGTATGTGTTTCTAGCCCTTATTACTTGGGATTCACACCACCCACCCCCCAACAAAAAATAGGATCTTAACGTTAAAAGTTGCAGAGAGAGCAGATGGCTGGCAAAACAATGGCACAATGAGCTCAGGACTGAACTTTGATCAATTAAAACGGAGATATTTTACTTTGCATCTTTGAAACTCTTAACAACACTGTTAATGTGGGTGCTTAATATTTTAAACAAAGGATGATGCTATACATCCCTGCTTCTGTTGATTGACCATTAAATCAGAATAAATTTGGATAGTGATGTATAGTCTGCATTGGAAGATAATTTGTTGTGCTTGCTGGGATAGGGCGAGCACAGATAGACGTGCTGCCTGTAACTTTTTATAAAGATACAGTGTGTTCTCTGGCAAAACCAATGAAAGTTGTATGTGATGATTCTGCCATTGCTTGGCTATAGAAGCCTTTTCTTTTTTTTTTTTTTAAATGATCTATCTTCAAGTCTTTGATATTGGACACAACATAAGAAAAGTAAAATAGAACAAATCTTAAATTTCTCACCTCCCTTAAGCATCTTAGAAACCCCAGGGAGACTTTCTTTTCTCACATGCAGGACTGCAGGAAAGAATTATTTTAGTGGAAGTGTTAGAGATAAATTGTTAAGAACAAAGAGAGACCTACCTTAAAAGTTACAAAGTAATGGAGGTGTCAGTTGATGAATTTCAAATATTACTTTTACTTAAAGCCTATTTCTAATTGATATTATGCTTTAAAAGTGTTTTAAAACAATTACAATGTCTCTAGCATTGTAATAAAGAGAAAAAATCAGTGCAATGAAAAAATGTACCTCTGCTGGATGGTAGCCTTATTTTAAAACTGTGAAACTTGTATAAAAGAGAATTCAAAAGGCATTGTTGACTCTTCACTTAAATATATGTGAGTAATATAATTGACAGTCCTGATAACTCAGTCAAGAACTGCTTGTTTTTCAAGATTTTTAATACTGCATTTTGACCAAATATTTCCATTGCTGGAGTTTTCTGATTGCATGATAAGTATTAATTGCTGTCACTGCACCTGACAACATTAGAATGCCTGACAACTTAATTTTCCATGTATGTCATTAGATGCATATTCAGCAGCCATTCCTACCTTCTCCTTCATATACTATTTCTTTTGTATGAAATAGAAATGAAAGGCAGACAGGTGTGATGAATTAATCCTGTGAGGTGATAAATGCCAATTCTTTCATTTAACATTGATGGGAGTTCAGGGACATCACCAACTTGCAAGACTAAAACAGACTTGGAAACTAATTTTATACACAATTATATATGTACTATTTTTATAACTAACTACAAGAGAAAGTAGATAAATTAACATTTATTGACAAGTTAAAAAAAATTATTGTGCAGGCTATAGTAAAACTTACATTTACATTAGAAATGCAGGATCAGGACACTCTGAGGAACCTAAATGATGTTGCTTTTAATGCTGGTCATGTATATTTTGTTTTTCAAACTTCTAAGGAACAGTAGAGTAGTAGGAAGAAATGTGTGATTTTCTTCTTATGGTTAAAAAATGGTAATTTAATAAAAGCAATTTGATCAATCTGACAAGTCTGGTAAGTAGGAAAAAAGAATATTTTGCCCTTTTAATAAAAATAATGCAGGTCTTGTACTAACTCCATGTGAACCAGCATTTTGTTCATTATCTTTTTGTTACATCACTAAAATAAGACATGCTGTGCTGCTCAGTTGAATGGAGAAAGGAAGCATACTATACAATATCTAGTTTGCATCAGCTGGCTATTTTTTTTTTTTTTGTTAAAAATCAACATGGATAATAAGAAACATGCAAAGAAAAGAATATCTTCTTTTATGAGGATGTGTTGAGTCACTGTTAAAGCAGTCAAAAACCTAGGTAAAACAAAAGAATGTTCCAGAAATATTTCTGGCTCTCGGTCACTACTTTAAATACACATGCATCCCTGGACTTCTATGTACAGAATGTTTTTTCTTGTGATAAGAGAGTATTTAAATGATTCCTTTATTTTAATAAAATCCTTACTGTTTGCCAGGAAGTGTTTATGGAACAGAACTTTTTCTGTGGATCTCCTTCCTTTTGTGGTGTCTCAGAAAACATGGAAGATGAGCCCTGGTGGAGAGTATAGGAGTGTTATCTTCTACATCATCTCTTATTTCTTCTATTTTGTTGCTTTTGGCTTATATCTGGGGAGCTGTATAGTACTAAACAGTTTCAGACAGTTTGGAAGCCACTGAGTACTTCCAAAGTCAGACTGGTAATTTCTGCATTTAGCTGTCCTTATGTATTGTTTGGGGAGGATAGCTGTAAGGAAAGGGTTCCCTCAAAGCTTTTGGTAGTATTACAAACGATTGAGCTCTTGGCTGAATGTTAATATTGGCAAGTAGTAGCGCAAAGCTATTAAGTATTTGGCTAATATCCAAACTTACCGCTGACTAGGTGATTCTGGCCAGAGGAGGAGATACAGAAGCTAAATTGGCCTGAGCTTTCTAACCATAATTGTCAGGATTCTTCAGACACACAGCCGTAGCGCTGATCTGTATTTTGGTGGCTGTTCTGGCCTCACTATGTCTGCCTATGTAGAATGTGTAAATGGTCAGCAGGTGAGATATATTGACACAAAGTAGCTCCATGTTCAAATACTAGTTATCAGTTGATGATAAGGAAACAGTAACACTCACTCTAATGAAACTAATAGCGTGCCCTAGTCTGAGCATAAAACCAAAAAACAAAAGACCAGACCCCCCAAATCCAGGGGAAGTAAGAAGTCAAGTCTCTTTACCCTTCACTAAAAATGTTTGGCTGCTGTTAGTAATATGAATGATTTCTGTACGGTTAAGATGGTACTTTAGATTTAGTAGACAATGCACTTCCTGAGCATAGGTACTGAAATTTTTCTACATTTCTTGGTGTTTTCCAGCATAGTGTGATTTGATAATTTTTTTCAATAAAGTTGTTAATCTGCTGTTGAATTAGCTGCACTGTGTGCTGTCTAGCACCTGCTTGTTAATGAAACTTCTAATGTGAAACTGGTGAGATCTCTGTATGTGCTGTGGCTACATGCAGAATTGATAGCAAAGCTCAAACTGTTACCTGTTTTTAATGGCTTGGAATATCTGATCTGAGACTGCTGGGCTGCTTAGGCCCAAACATTTTACAGGAGAAACATGGAATATAACAACATATTGTGATTCTTCTGAACTGTATGAAGGAAGAATTTAATAATTTCATTAAAACTTATTCAGATGCCACAGGCTTTTGTCTGGCAAAATCTAGTTCCATTTTTTTCTGAACCACCTTGAGTCACAGAGCTTGGGAAACAAGCAGAATAGCCCCCAGTCTGTTCTGAGGCTAAACTAAAATGCCTCTATGCAATTCTTTTGGAATTGTTATGAAAAGATTGACAGACCCAACACAGAAAATTCTCACTCGCTTTGAACTTGGTGACACTGATTTGTTTAAATATCTTAACGAAATTAATTGTGGGTTCTTTTTGGGGGGGAGTGGGGTAAGAGTATGTAACCAGTGAGAATGAGAATGTAAGGGGTTCTGTGAAGACAGTATTTCAAGGAAACTGTGTAATTATGTAAAATGTAGAAGTAATGCATTTGGGGCGTAAATTGAGTGAGACAGACCTTCCATTAGCATCATATTAGAATCCTATGTTTTAAGTCTCTATAAAAATAGTTAAAAGGCAAATAAAATGCAATGTCAGAGACTTAAGTCATGTGGATAATGTGAATCAATGATGTTATTGTCTGCAGAGTGCAGGTGATGAGATGAGCAGAAATGTGGGAAATAAGCTAAGCCTAACTTAGAACAGCCATCAGGAAGTATTTTAGCATGAAATAGACTATTTCTTATTTGCTGAGATTTTCAAGGCTGATGAGAGCATGGGGGGAGTGAGGGGGAAGTGTCTGGTGTCATGCCTCTCCATGTCATGTCCATCCCCTCCCCCTGCCAAGAATGTATGCTTAATTTTCTGGATTCTTTCATATCGTTTTGTTTGCAACACAAAATATTAAAAGTCACAATTATAATGGCTAGCTTTTAAGTCATACATTATGTACATTAAAAAGTATTTTTTAAAGTAAGAAAATATTGAGACAAGAAGATGACCATCTGTTTTTTTTCTAGTACTATTAAGCTGATTTGGATTTGAAAACTCAAAATAACCTTTTCTGGGAAAATGCATGTGGTAGGTCTGCAGTCTGTCCCAAACCAGGTTGAATGAATCTGGGTGACACTTTGTCTCAGGGAAGAGGATATAATGTTCACAAGTTGTACTGGAGCTCCTCTGTGCTTGCTACTGCAACATCTACAGCTTCTGGCCTTCTATCAAGGGGGAGGGTTGGTCCCTTTAGTTGTAGGTATACTGTTCTTGTCTATACAGCTGTCCCATCCTCCCCATAATATATGAGATTCTTATGTTTCTGCTTGATTCCTTTTATCTTTCTCTCCACCCATTGCACTACGGTGCGTGAGGGTTATGCTTCAGTTCAGCAAAACCATCCTTGAAATATTGGGTGAAAAAAGATTGCTTTAGAGGAATAATTCCCCCCCTCCATAAATTAAAATAGCAATATAAAATCAATTTAGTTTTCAAGATAGAATCATCTATATCTCATCTGCCCACTGTAAGTTCACCTGGAAGGCTCTGTGTCAGCAGGTTCTATGGGAAGATGGGAGAAGGAATCTCCTCTGTTTCTTTCCCAGGTGGTAGATAATGATCTGTGTGGCAGTTGTTGAGGCCCTGAGGCTGATACTGCTTTTTCATGCCTCCAATTCCTGATGTGTTGAGACACACAATAAATCTTCCTGAAGCTAGGAAGGCTCTGTGTATAAGCAGTAAAGAGTAGAAAATGATGTAGGTGCCTTTCTCCCCTCTTCCATAAAGCAATGGTATATGGCTTCTACTGTGTCTGAGACTTTTCACAGCCATAACGGAAGGCTCAAGGTTTATCCATAAGATGTATGCACTTCCAAAAAGCACACTTTCACATGCTTTCTTTTTTCCAAGGTGTTGGCAAGAAAGCCAGTCTGTATAATTCAGGTTGTAGCAGGCAATGAAGTGCAAATGAAAATACAGATAAACTGTAAGAATTTCTTTAAATCGGGATTTTCAGCTTTTGGTCTGTGACCTATTCTTAGTAGCCTGTGAAAGTAAGAAAACCAAGCGTATTGTCAAGGTGCTTGCTCTTTCTACATAGAGGTCGCCATCTTGATTAGAACACTTTCAGGGGGAAAGTAAAAATAATAATTGAAAATGCTGTGGAGGTAATAACACTTCTTTGGTTGGTGGTGTTTTACTTCTCTTTTCCTGTTACTTTCAGAATTTTCACAGGCATATGAGAGTTACAGTGTTAAATCTATCTGTAAACATTATTATTAAAGGAGAAGTTAGCCTCCCTTTGGATGAGGGATGATGATTCCCTTTTTCAGTAGGGCTCAATGGTAAACATTGGAGTGCTAAGCAAGACAAACATGTTCTCTCTGTTGAGATGAGAACTTCTCAAAACTTCACACAAGTAGAGAAAAGAAGACAGATGACAACTAATAAACTCTAAAAGGCAAAACAACTACCTAAAAATACATATCAGAGACATAAACAAAAAGCCAAGTAGGATATTAAGTGACTCGAAGAAGCATAAATTGCTTATTTATCAGACTGTGGCAATGGAAAGCAAAAACTGTATCGATATGATGTAAAGGTACCTATACCTATATTTTTGAGGATCAACAAATCTGCACCAATCCCCATGACCTGGCCATGTATCAGGGCTACTGTATCTAAAAATATTTGATTGTATCCAGTTTGAAGTGACATTGACAGTTTTTATGCTAGCAATCTTAGTTTTTCACCAGCTCAGATTTTTTTGGGGGGGTGGAGAGAATTGCATCAATCTAGAAGACAGTTGCTTTTGTTCAGGATCTGCCATATGCTAGTGGAAGGAAAATGTTCTTCAGCTCTGATCTCATGTGAGATCTTTGACGGAGCTACAGAACTTTCTCAGGAAACCAGAAATATATGAGGATGGATTTCTCGGAGTGCATTGAGTGATGTTATTTGGCCAGAGGATGGCTGGCACTTGAGAATTAGGATAAGCAATTGCATTGCCCCCGGTCACCACGACGCGATACTGTTTTTATTGATCAGTGTGTTGAACTTGAAATGGCAGAAAAGCTGCACCAGTTTTTTGAGGAACAAGCTATAGGTCATCTCTTGAATGCTGGATGACAACTGAAAAGGGGGACAGATTTGGATACTTATAAAATGGTCAAAATTTGAAAATGCAAATCAGCAAGTCGCATCCGGTTCCTTTAAATCTCTGTGCCATGGGGCTGAATTCTGGAAGCTGTAAGAGGTTTTCGTGGCTCAAGAAGTTGGATCAGGCTTTTGCCTCTAGATTTAAAAATATTCATGTTATTTTATGAGTTATGTGATCCTGAAGTAGAAGAGAGTAGAATGTAATTTTGTATCTGTCTTCCTAAATAGTTAAAATCTAAATTTTCTTGTTGAAGTAGCTACCCCTGCTTTCCTTTATGCATAGTCTAATTGTTTGTAAATGGCAAAAAGTGGTAATGTTTTATGTCAGAATTACTGATCTTGTTAATATAGTTTGTATGGAACAATGTTGTTAGTTTGTTTGATCCACTTTGCCAAGGGCAATGTTTGCATTGAAATGAATTACTCTTTAATGAGGCATCCTGGGTGCAGTACAGGGTTCAGTGTTTCCAAATTATCAATGTTGAATAAATACCACACCCTTACATTTTTGCCCAGCACTCATAGTGGCATTGTCATCAGCATTTCAGTGTAGTGTAGTGCTGTGCCTTCCACTTCTGAGTCTTGTGATTCTTGACACCAGACTCTTGTGACCTCTTGGGAAGGAGGTGAAAATTCCCAAGAATGGCCACTGTTGTAGAATAGTCGTTGAAACAAGTTGCACTAGTTGAAACATCTCAGCTAATTCAGGTGCATGCTGGTAATTCAAATGAAACAAAAATGTTTTAGACTATTCTGGCTGTTAAACTTGATGGAAATGTAGCATATACCAAGCAGTTCTTAGAATTCACATAAGCCGTGTGGGATAATGAGGGGTCAGTGGAGAACTCAGCTTCTTTTTTGCTGACATCATTTGTATTGATAATATTTTAGGCTAATATTGTTGGTGAGAATTTAATATACTAGAGCTTCTTAATAAATGTGACATCAAATCATCCTTCTGCCTGCCCCTGCATCAATGCTTTTTTCACAGCAAATGTAGAACAGATGTTTTAAAACACAGGGAAATAATGCATCTGTAGATAATGAGGATGTCTTGAGGGTATGGTTAAAGATTAACAGATTTGACTGAATCCAACTTTTGATCTTCCTCTACTTACCTTTGAAATAAATGGTACTAGATCTGGTTAATGACCACCAATTTAATACCACAAATGTATTGAAATGGTCAGATTTGTTGGGGGGGAAAAAAAAAAATTCAGTGGACCTACCTAATCCTAAAGTCCTATTGTATGTTTATATTTATGCTATGTAAAGTTAATCAACTTATTTGAAACTTGATAAAAGTATAATGATAATATTGAAGAATTTGAAAACAGAGCATTGGTCCACATCTATCTGTTGTTTGGTTAATTAGATTACAAGGATAGTTCTATCAAAGTAATAATATGATATCCATAGGAAAAGAAAGAAAACTGTATTTCATAAGCACTCCTTCTATAAATGAAAACTTAGATTATGCAGTCTTTTCCTGATAAGCATATTAACAACAAATACTGGCGAGCTAGTACTTCACTGAAAAAATAATACTGTGTTGTAATATGTGATAATTGTTTAGAAGGAAATATTCACTCAAATTAGCTTAGTTTTATTGTTTTTTTTACTAAAATGTTTTTACTGAACTATTAGAAGCATTGTTTCCTTCATCATTTTTCTTATCCAAGAACGTCTTTGTTAATCCAAACAAAAATGAAAACCCCTGCCTATTTCCTTGTTCTGTCTTAATTTAATGTTATTAAAGAACATACAGAATTGCTGAATTGCTACTTTCATACTGTCTTTTGAAAATGTAATATCTTAGTTTGAGTAGTTCTTAAATGACTGACCATGTGGAATTATATAAAGGGAAAAAAAGAGCTGTTGACGTTAAGTCCATTAACATATCAGCTAAGATGTTTTTGAGCCCTTGTTTATTGCAACATAAAGCTTGTTAAATTAAGTAAAAATGTCAAGATATTTTCTAGCAAGAAAGAAATGAGCAGGTTTTTTTCTGAATGAAATTAGTGTGAAAATGCATTTTTAACTAGTCATCTGAAATACAAAACATATAGTAAATTTTATTTTTAAAGTAATTAGGAAGTAGGTTACCTTATTTTCTGATATATGCTGATTACTTGTAAACTTACTTCCCAAGATGAAAATTTACTTAATTTGATAATATCTTTTTTCAGGTCTCTGACTTTGGAGGAACAATAGATTTTTGCCTACTGGAAGAATGCAGTGAAACTGCCAATATTTCTAGCTGGAATTATAAACTTAATATTCAACTTTAGTGTTACTAGTTTCTTACTAAATAGTACCTCAAAGTAGAAGAAAAATGTATGGAAGTGCAAGAACAATCAGCAACTTAGAAGGAAGTCCCTCCAGGTCTCCTCGATTGCCAAGATCTCCTCGCCTGGGCCATAGGCGAACAAATAGTGGAGGAGGAGGAGGAACAGGTAAGACGTTATCAATGGAGAACATCCAGTCCCTTAATGCAGCCTATGCAACATCTGGACCAATGTATCTGAGTGACCATGAAGGTGTAGCTTCTACTACTTTCCCAAAGGGCACAATGACTCTTGGAAGGGCTACAAATCGAGCTGTGTATGGTGGTCGAGTCACAGCTATGGGGAGCAGTCCCAATATTGCTTCAGCTGGACTTTCGCACACAGATGTCCTTTCTTATACTGATCAGCATGGAGGTCTGACCACATCTTCACACCATCACCACCATCAGGTTCCTTCTATGCTGAGACAGGTTAGAGATAGCACCATGTTAGACCTTCAGGCTCAGCTTAAGGAACTACAGAGGGAAAATGATCTTCTCAGAAAAGAACTAGACATTAAGGACAGCAAGCTGGGATCCTCCATGAATAGCATCAAAACTTTCTGGAGTCCTGAGCTAAAGAAAGAAAGAGTATTGAGGAAAGAAGAAGCGGCCAGAATGTCAGTTCTTAAAGAACAGATGAGAGTTTCCCATGAAGAAAATCAGGTAAGTAATTCTGAAAGTTTCTTTCTGTTGATTTACAGCTAAGTACTTGATGTTTTGTTTATGGTACTGTGTCCTATGCTGGAACAAGTTTGTCACAACAAGAACTGGTATGTCTTGATCTATCTGCCTCTGGCTGCTAAATAGTAGGAGAGCACATTAATAAGAATCTGAATACAGGTTATAATTTTCTTCATGCAGCATTCTTTCACGTTATAGCTGAAAAGAATGATTGTTTGTCACTACTTCTTTTGAGACTTTCTCTAGTGCTTTTTTGCAGCAACAGTCTAAATAGACTTAGCAACCTTTTCTGAAGAGGTGAATGAGCCATCTCTGCAAAAGTATAAACATCCAGAAGCATATTTTGTGTGAGCTGCATAGGGATTTAGCTGACCATTTTTTTTTAAAGTTAAAAAAAGATATGCTATTAAATACCCATATGTAACCTTCTGTAGTTCTACGTTACAGAATGAAGTTGAAGTTGTGTTTTCAGAAAGGTTTCAGAGACCTGTGTCTTAGAAAAAGAGCATCCTTTAAATATGTATTTCAAATACTTCTATTTACAACATAACGTTCTTTTCCCAAAGTTCTAAAAAGATTAAAGTATTTTAATCTGGATGAATAAAGCTATAAGGTCAAGCTTTGAGACTCTATGCTATTTCACAAAGCTGTACAAAACAGTGGCACAGAATAGATCAAAAAATTCTTGTATTGCTGTCTCCACACACTTTTTGGCTGCTGGTCTTATTTTAAAGCTGCTCCTTTTTAGACCATCTGTTAACTTTCCCCAGACAAAAACACAATCCTGTGTTTCTCTCACTTCCAGATTCCCAATCTAAACTTTGCTGGCAGGCAGCAACAACTGAAATTTTTAATTTACTTCTGAGTTAGTGATCAGCAGTACTTCTCACCAAACTTTCCACCTCTTAGGTGTGTCGTGGACCTAAATATCTATGAAACTAACAAGCCTGATACCAGTTACTTCAGTGGGAAACTGACTGGGTCTTGATCAGGAATTCAGTGTAGTGAATTAATTTATTATTTTCTGTGTAATTTGTGTATCCAGACTGACAGTTACTGAATATTTATAGTAGGTGCACTAGGATGCTGCTAGAACCAATGGTATCAAAAACATGTTTGGTGGAGGTTCTGCTATTCCAAAGCTTTATTGGTTAGACATTCTAATTGTGATAGTGTCACCTTAGCAGTAGGAGGAATATTCTAATACACTCTGTTTTGGTAGCTTTTCTTACAGAAGTGTCACAGTAATATCTTGTATTGGCATTTGAAATCTGAATCTGGTATTTAGAGACTTTGTCACCCACTGAAGTGGTTTTGCGTTTGTTTTTTTTCTAAAAGGTATTTCCACATCTTGAGGGGAAAGTAAATTAGTAACTCTGTTATGAGTCATCCTATTCATTCATCTCATAGAATATTATAGCTTTTTATTTTTATCAAGTGCTCTTATTTTCTTGTAAGGGTGAACCTAACAAAAGAAAAAAAAATTACCCTATCTATATATTTAACATAAATCCTTACTCAATAATAAAATAATGTAAAGTCTGGGTAGCTCAGTATTCCATTGCTAACAATGTCCAAAAGTTCATAGACTAGATCTAGTATACGGTGATATCTGCACTGCATACTCTTTATGATCCAGCTATAGTTTCTGTGTGCTTAGCTCTCAGTGGACTTTTCTTTGAAGAACCACTGCTTTTCGTTTGTTTTTGCACTAGGCTTTGTCTGCTTTTGCTAGGATTTCTTGTTCGTTGTACTGGAAGAAGCATGAAATAGTTGATGTCTGGTGCCTGTCTCAGTGCCACCTGTGATTTTGTAGGACACCATCATCACATGCCTCCCTCGGCTCTTTTCCAGACAGGAGAATCTTAGCATGTGTGATAGTTCCTTTCATGAAACTGCAACATTTCTTTTTCAGAACTATTTACTTTTCTTTTTTTGAGGTGAGGAGACCAAAACAGCTCACGTTTTTCCTAATACAGGTGTAAAATGGGTTATGCATTGATGTTAAAGTGTTTGCCCTTTTATTCTGTACGTCTCTCCCAACAATTCCCAACACTCAACTTGCATGATCTTTCTAGCTTTGGATGACTTTTTTTTTTTACTGCTACTGAATACTGAGCTAATATTTTAATGTACATATTTATCACAGCTGAAGATTCTCACCAGTGTTTATAATCAGTTTAGATCCCAGCTTGTTACGCATGAAGATAGGATTACTTTCACATGTGTATAACTTCACATTTATCTCCCTGAATTTCATCTGCCAGCCTTTGCCTATTTGCTTAGTCTTATAAAATCCTTCTTTGCATTTGGCTTTTGTCTTTACTGCCCTGAATAACCTAATGTCATGAGGAAAATTAGTCATCTTACTGTTCACCCTGTTCTCTGGGTTGCTTAGTATATGTCAGACAGCACAAAGTCCAGCCACAGGTTCCAGCAAAACTCCACAGGGGCCTTCTGTTGGTTTTATGACTTGACCATGTGTTTCTGCTATTTCCTCTCTTGTAATCAAATATTTATGTATGAAAGGACCATCCCTTGTATCTAGTTGCTGTTTAGTTTTCTTGTGAGCATTTGGAGAGGAGCCTTTCTGATGGAATGGCTTTGGAAGTCCAAGCTGGCTGTGCGAGCTGGTTTGTCAGTCTTACCCACATGGTTATTGATTCTTTCCAGTAACTAATTTCAATTATCAAAAAGCTATAATTTTAAAGACAAAAAATTGATGCGATCTATCCCATCTACACTAAAAAGTGATAGACCTCTCCCTGAGTGTCTGAGGGTTACTGGCTTATAAATGTTCCTTTCGTAAAAGCTGAGATGTCTCTTATTAAAACACTAAAAACTGTTTTCAGATTGGCTGTGCATGATGAAATCGACCCTGAATGGGGCTCTTAGTCTCACAGCCAACTTTGGGAACTCCCAGGAGACTGGAGAAGGGCAAATCTAGCTGCCTGCCAAAAAGAAAAAAAAAAAAAAGGAGAGAAATGAGTGAATCATAAGTTTGATGTTTTCCTGGAAAAATACTGTTACGGACAATCACAGTTATTTGTCAAATGTACTAATTGTATTTTTAAAAAATCATTAACTAGTTCTAAAATATAAGGAGTATAGGTGAAAATATAAAAAAAAGGACTAACACTCAATATGGATTTGTCAAGAATAATGTCAAACAAGTCTGATTTTCTTAGATGACAGGAAAACAGGCTTTATGCATAAAGGAAAAACAGTAGTAACATTGACATTAGGAAAACTTTTTACATTATCTCAGAAGATTTTTATTAGCAAGCTGGTGGGAAGCATATGAGATGAAATTGCTATTATATGGATGCCTATCTGATTGGAAGACTGCGTCAAAGTGTGATTATCAATGATTCATGGTGAAATGGAAAAGATGTCTCATAGGATTTGGTAGGGATCTGTCATTTGTTTGAGGCTTTCATCAGTGTTCTTAATGATGGATATGGTTATACACCCAGATAATGTCAAGCTGGGAAGGGTTAAAAACATGCTGGAAAATAGGATTATGAATGAAAACAAATTTGACAAATTGAAGAAATAGTCTGAAAGAGTAGGATATGTTTCAACAGAAAACTGATAAAAATTAAACCTGTATGAAAGCAAAGGGAGACCCATGAAGAAGTTTCTGGACAGTAACTTGGACATTCCTAATTTTCTTCTGAAGATTATTTTACTTTTGAAAATGTATGCTTTGAGCACTAGTTCTTTGTTATTACAACCCAAAGTTAGTTGTCTTGTCTTTCTATTCTTCATATTCTTTGTGACGTATTTTCTCACAGCACAATTAGTATTATTCTATATGTGGATTGATTATATATGTAGGGACAGGAAGTACTCTAAGTGTTTTTATATATTTAAAGTTGTTCTTCATCTTGGAATCATCCATTTGCAATGTCTCAGAGATTTTGCATTTTTTTTTCCAGGTTATTCTCTCTAATCTTCTATATAGTTATTCTCTCTAATCTTCTATATAGTTATTCTCTCTAATCTTCTATGTAACACATTCAAGCAAGAGTTAATGTAGAAGGTTTCAGTGGAGAGCAGAAGACTGTGAGGTAGAAAGAACTGGGAGAATACAAGAAATTATTCAGCAGTATTCATTCCCAGGATTGTTGCCTGTCTGTCATAAAAGAGGGAGACCTAGCTTATCCATTTGGATTGGCTGGTTCTAAGGCAACATATTAATGTTTATCAGTTGACATGCTGCTTTTATGACATTGCAATAACTGAATTAGATTTACTGTGACATTTTAGCAATAAACTGTAAAATCAATTGCACAAAATAATGCCCCCTTTACCTACTTATAAATGTCATTATTTAATACTACATAATTAATACAAAATGAACCACTGTGTGCAATGAACAGTGGCTTTCTTTCATTCATGATATGGTTATATGTTGTTGGAAATAAATGGTGAGCTTGATCCTTTTTTTTTTTCTTACAGAAAACCAGGTAATTTTATTTTGCTTAATGTGTTCTTTGAAAACATATTATAAATTTTGATCTTTTGAAGTTTAGTTCCTGTCCTGATAATGCAGGAGTTTGGTACTGATTGAGATGAAGAGAAAGGATAAAAAGGATAGTGAACAGTTCCTCTGAGAGGCTCAAAGTTTTGAATACAAAACTATTTCTTGAAATAATTTTTATATATCTCTAGCAATATGAATAACTCTCATATGCTGCAATTAACAGAATAGAGCTGATAAAATAATCAGTAGATAAGGGTACGCGTATTCATGAATTCAGAACTGCAAGTAGCTACTCAAAGTTATTTCACATGATTTTCATTTTTACTTTGATTCACGACAAGTATCTAAGTAGAACAGTAGAAGAAAATACACTAAGATATATTCTGAAATGATGTTTCCCTTCTTTGTGTTAAAGTATATTCCTAGAAAAACTTTGATCAGGCTAATGTATGCATTCTACAAAAAACCCCCAAACCAGACCTGACATATATACTTATTTTGCTTTCAGATGCATTGCACATCGTGCAAAGCACACTCTTTTAGCCATCTTCGTGCCTTGTAAAAGTCAGGAAGCAAGGGCTATAATTTAATTTGCTGTAACTTTGCTAGCTTATCTGGGAACTAGTTGGTGGAGTTAAAAAAATTATTAAAAAGGATATAAATTATTTATATACTTGTAAAACTATATAGTTGAAAAATGTATTAATATAGTCATTATTATTATTAATAATATATGTTTAAAGAAGCTCACCACCTCTTAACTTTGCCCAATGGTTTTCATGGCTGGGATCAACCCTGCCTGCTTCCAAACTGGACAGTCCATTGTTTAGACCCTGCTGGCATCCTCTAAATGCAAGTCAAAGGAAGTTGAAGATCTGTTATTTCCTCACTCTGTCCATTTCTGAGACTATTCTTCATCTTTTTTGAGATGTTTATGCTCATTGACATTCTGGAGGTTTGATCCTAGTGGAATATGCAGAGCTGCCAGCAATTGTGTCTTCAGTTTGAGTTCCAAAATAGATATTTTCTTCCTTAATATGCATCAAAGTACACACTTGATAATTGGTTGGAAAGGTGGCCCCCCACTGTTCCTGAATAGCAGAGGTGGTCAGAGGAGTTTTACCTGTTTCAGCCTGTTTCAGGAGTTTCAGCCTGTTTCATTGTCTCTGGGTACATGTGTGCAACACCACAAATTTTGAAGCTTGTTGTAAATATTTGTGAAGTACAAGGTTACACACAAAAGGTAAAGCTAGTAACCTGAGAAATGGAAATGATTTGTTCATGTTTTACTGTGCTTCCTGAGGTATGTTATCACATTAATAAACTAATGCAATAAGAATAACAAAAACATTATGTGGTGGTTTTTTTACTAACTATATCTCTTTTCAAGAAAAAGTAATAAATTTAAATATTTTCAACTCAAATTTATAATATAGAATTTATGACCAGTGAAAGTCTTTTTTAAGGTATTTTAAAGGTAATAGGTTCAGCACATTCATTCACCTTATTTTCTGGTTTTCATTGTACTGTTTCCTGCTTTCTTCAGCTTTTTTTAATACTTCTGTCTTAAGAGCTGCATGCATACTTGTTGATTTTAACTTTATTTTGGATGTTTTCACCGTTTTGTTCATTTAAATTCATGTACATTGATAGTAATTTAGGTAAGTGCAAAATATTTCTTTTTTTAAAATGAGACAAAGTGTCTAAACATTTAAATGTGTGGAATAGGTGAAACATTCACTATAGTGCAAACCTTCATTATCTGAAGATGAAAGTATAATGAAACAAAAGTACATCAGTATTTTTGTTTTTTCTAATTTGAAAATAAAAACATTTCTGTCAAATGGGGGGAGCCTAAGATAGCAGTATTCTTCTGTTGAGAAGTGATGGCATATAGGTGGTGTGAAACAGAGGGAATAAGCCGTGCCAGAAGGGTGTGAGGTGGCTTTTGTGCTGCTGTTACTGAAGATGAGGAAAGGCTACTAGCTCTGTGGTGGGGGGGTGGAAAGAGATAAGGAGGTTGTCATAATGCTGTAGATATCAAAGGAAATTTTGAGAAAGCAATAATTCAAGTGTTTAAGGGTGAATGGGGAATGTAGTTGCTTTTCACCACTTTATGTTGATTTTTTTTTTTACGGGATTTTTCAATCTGAAAAAGCTTAGTAAGTAGTGAGCTAGAAAAAGAATAAGGGGAATGTGTGCCTGTAAGTGTGCAAGTAGTTGTTTAGTCATGACTGAAGCTTTTTGGTGGTATTCCAATTTAATAATAATAATAAACATATATACATTATGTAGTCAAAACTAATAGTTTAAGCCATATGAAAATTATAGGCCATGTTAATGGGTATTTGGAAAGGATAGTAACAATGCATTTTGGAGATATAAAGAGCTCTGAGGAAAGTAAACACTGATTTTATGTTCTGTTCCCTCCAGTATTTGAAAAAGATAAGGAGCGTGACTTCTAGTCTCTAGGATATACTATGTAAAATTCTGTCATCTGAAGGAGCACTATTATATTTCAGACAAAAGGTACTTTATTCATCATGTTAGAAATTAAAAGTTGTTGAAAAAGTGATTTAAACTTGAAAGAATATGAGCAAAATACCTACTTTAGTCAGTTAGGTCACCTTTTTTGGTGACTTTTTTTTTTTTAAATGCAGGGTATAGGTCATTCTCAAGTATGCCACTGCTGAAGTTATTTCAATTGTGCCTTGAAGTCTTAGAACGAGTGTCAAATAATGAGTGTCAGTGTTCTTTATAAAGAAGCATAAACAAGACCGGTCATGTTTTAAGGAAAGATGGATTGACTCTATAGCAGAAACAGCATTCCAATAAAAGGGGTTTGGAAGTGTGTAATGCTATACGATTCAGAATTGTGATCTCGTCAGTTTTGAACATATTCATATCCTTAGCTAACATTTGATGGTACATCCCTGAGATACTGCAAAAAGTGCTGCTGCTTCTGTTGTGGGTTGTTGGGTTTTTTTTTTGTCCTGTAATGGTGGTGATCATCTGCTGCATAAAACTTAAACCTGAAGTATTGCATGAGGATTTTTCTGAAAGCCTATAGGTTTATTAGTTGATGCTTTAGCTGAATTCAGTAATTCAATTCTGTTTGTTAAATTTCACTTGCAGCTTCAGATGGATGCTGCATTCTGTGTTCCCCATTCTGGTGTGCTTTGAAGCATTGTTCTGCTGTTCAACAGTGATTGTTATGTTGCTGTGTGGGTAAAACCCTTTGTACAGAAGCCAGGATCCTGGCAGGGTCTCAGAGATGATCACTTCAAAAAATGTAGATATAGCAGGAAATAGGTTGGATAAAACTACCTTTAAGTTATCCTTGCTTTAGGCTTGAAGCCCTGCTTGAAGGTATTCTTTCAGTACCTACGGGTAAGCTGTACCTCAAGCATGGCAGCTGCTGCTTTTTGCTGACTCCTGCCTTAAATTAGGGATCAGTCAAGAGTAGACATTCTAGTAGGTGCTTTATGCTGTCAGAATGACATCAACAAGGCGAAGAGAAAGGTAATTGTATTTGTTTATAAACAGCTTTGAGTTTTGTTAGAATTGGGAGGTATCGGATACATCACATAAATAGTAAACTATTTGGTAATGCAGGAGACTATTTTGAAAGCAAGGTTTACAAAGCATAAATAAAGTCTCCTGAAGAAGTTAACTGAACATTTAATCTCATGAATAATACAGTTTCTCACAGGTATCATAGATAATACATCATAATACATCAAACATTATCCTTGGTGAATTTCTTTTCCACTGATTGAGATGGAGCTTGCAGTTTATGGGGTGTTTTTTTAAAAAATATTTTTACTTCTCTGTTAGCTTCTGTAAACTGGCTTCCTTCCTGTCTTTAAACCTTGAGGCCTTACAGTTAATTGAAAAAAATGCTGGAAATGACTCTTCAGAATTTTTCATCATCTGAAGTGGGGGAGAGAAAGAGGAGGAAGTATTAAAATAAAAAAATGAGTCATTCCTTTCTCGTTATACATTTTTAGTCTTTACTATTTCAGACATTTTCCCTCATTTTGGTTTTTTCATCTTGAATTTTCTGAGAGTTGTCCCCAATTTACCTACCAGGCAGTCGATAATGCCATATTCTATTAGCTTGCCATAGGGAACTCCATCCTTTAGGCTGTTTCTGAAAAACACAACCCTTTTGGCTGTGCTGCAAAGCATTATTTTTATTTGTTTTATATATTTATATAATTTGAACATAAACTTGCATGACACTTTCTAATCTTTTCTGTTATGTTTCTGTGTTATTAAGATGCATTTCAGATTGTGTCAGGGTGAAGGGAATGTTACGATGGTGACTTAACCTGTTAGTCACTGATTCAATTTTCTTCTGAATTTTTGCATGTCTGGGAGTTACGGTTTGTTGATGTCATGCAGGGTCAGATTCTGACTTTACCTGTCGTTTGCTCTGTTCAAGGTGTCTGGCATTCCTGATTATAGAACTGTGTATTTCCCTGATGCCAGAGAGTCAGTTGTAAAATCTGTCAGTTTCAAGATATTATTTGCTACTTGAATTTAATGCTAGAATATCTGTCAGTTGAGTTAGCAAAGAAATTAGCATTCAGGAGCCCTTGGTATACTTTATAGAGGATAACTTTGGTTCAGATTGGATTGCCTGTAGCAGGAGCAAATAACTTCTGAATTTAGTAATCTTAGAATATTTGGCCTGTGGGATGGGGAAATGTTATTTACTTTTTGAATTTCCTTAAGCATCTGCCACAATATAGTTATTGCTCTTACTCTTGGTGTTTGAAGATGATATACAAAGCTAACAAAATACATGTGAAAAGAAGGCAGTTAGGTTTCATGTGAAGTGCTCTTCGAACCCTGAAGGGAAATGAATAAATGATGGTTTTTGCCAAAAGAAAAATCCTGAGGCAAATCAATGTAAATATTTCAGTGTTAGAGACTCAGAGAACACCGAGGTCTTGTAAGGTAATCTCTATTCCAGTTCCATCTATAATTAAATGAGAGTATGAGGTCTCTACCACATCACATTTCTGTAGAAGAAAAGCAAAGGTCAGCAGAAACTATAGAGAAAAAGCGTAACACACATTGGGATGCAGCTTCAGAGGAGCAGCAAGCCCTGAAAAAAGGTCTGCTTTTTGCACAGACTCAGGTTTTCCATTTAACTGACTACAGTATTTAATTGTACAGAGTACAATTTTCACTGCAGAATCTGTTTTCTTGAAAGTAAAACAACACAAAGAGGCAGGAAGTTGTGCTTTGAAAATTAAATACTTCCTATGTATTTTGTTTTAAATTATGTGTAAACTGATGCATAGCTCTTTCAATTTGTAGGTAGAAAGTCTGAAAGAATAGTCCTATTAGTGTGAACTTTTTCGTTCTGTGTGATGTCAACTCCAGATAGCTAATAGTTACTGATAAAGTGTAGTGCTCTTAACTAATTCAGTGAAAAAATGCCTAAATATCATGATACAGTATTCCTGCTGGATACAGTAGAAGGTGGAGGTAAAATACTGGGTTGCGATTTAAATCTTGCTATACTAAAGCATTAATAAGTTTGGATTGAAACAGTTTGAAAAACACTGAAATCAACAGGTCTGTGATAAAAGCCAACTGGTCTATTTATATATGTAATTATACACATAGATACATATACATAAAAAATTATACATATGTTGGGATATTCCAAATGTTTTCCATTCAATGATCGTATTAAATTCCTTCCCTGTGTCAAAAGTTTCTACTGTTCCAAATGATAGAAACTAAGCTGTATCTCTTTGACTTTTGAGGGAAACCAAAATTCCCAATTGCCCTTTATTCTACAGCCAAAATTGTATTACTTCGCATGCCACTGCAAATGTACCTACTTGTCAGCCCAGCTCTCTGGAATCTGGACTGTGTTACCTACATAAAAGCTATTTAAAATAAAGGCTTGTGCTGAGTTTGATGTTAACATAAATACATCTAGCTACGCGGTATATTGTCTTACTTGTTTTGATATAGATTGTAAAAACCAAAATGAAACCACAGCCCTTTTATATTTCTGGAGATGGTTAATACTGCCATGAAAATTGCAATATACTGCTGGAATGATTACAGTGTTCTGGAAGTCTGAAGTTCTTCCTACAAAATCTGTGTTCAGGAAGACATTGTGTTTTATGCTAGTATAGGGTTTACTAGGAAGTTTCTGATACTTAAGAGAGATTTGGATAATTTTTAATCATTGGTTAACAATAACTGCTTAGAAGGCCATCACCCTCTTGTGGATAAAATTTATTCATTTTCATTTTATATTGTTATTGTTTTAGTATGTTTATTGTTCTGCTTATAAACATAACATTCTTAGTTTGGTCAAAATGTGGAAATGAATGAGCTGCATAACTGTGTATGAATAATATAATACTTTCCCTACACTAGTGATATTTTTTTTTTGTCTTCAGATTCCCTAGTGGGTTTAAGGAAGAGAGGAGGGAACTATAGAGTAGAAAGCACAAAAGTTACTTAAGAAAGCAAAACCAGGCATTCTTCATGCAGTTTGGGCAGTTCATCCACTGAAAAGGGAGAGCTGTCAGAATGAGAATTTGAGCAATTACACAAGAATACTCATGATAGGCTTTTCCACCTGAATACACTGCGTTATCCTGACTTCAGGACTGCAAAATGAACAAGCAGTGCCGGTCTGGCAAAGTCCAAGTAAAATTATTTCTAAATAATATTTAACGGAAGAGTTTGTTTTCTTAAATATATAGTTATAACCGTAAATCATGAATTCAAGCCACCAGTAATAAAGATTCTATGTTAAACAGGTAGGGCATTATCCTTTTCAGAACTCAGATTTTGTATAAAGGAGTGCTTCAGTGTGTAGAGAACTGGTGCCATCAATGGCTAAGCATAGAATGGAATATCAGAAAGAAGATTTTGCAAATTTACAAGAAAACAAAATAATCTTTAGGAATATATTTTTCCATACTTGTTTCAACTAGAGAGTTTGTTTTTTCATGTCACAGTGGTCTCAGAAGAAATTGGTAACTTGATCCAGTTGGAAACTCTATTTGAAAACCTGTGGTTCCAAAATCTTTGCACTTTCCAGATATGTTCAGTTGAGTCATTTTGTTTCCAAATATGTGAGCTAGAATCTATTCTATTTGATATCCTTGAACTAAGCTTTTGGAATAACTCGGTAAAATATATGAAAAAACTTGTTCCCACATTTATTAAGTATTTTATGGTAAATTGTGTTACACAGTGTTGTGTTATTAATATTTCAGATATTTTTAACATATCTCAATTTAAAAAAAACAACCTACAAAACAGTAGAGAAGTAGTTTGGAAATAAGAAGGCATCTTTGCCTTACACCAAATTGGTCCCAACTTCCATTATTATTATTCTGTGTGGGTGTGTTTTCCCCACTGCCTTTCTCCCCTCTCCGCCAATCTTTCTCTGCATTTGCTGCATGTATCTGCCAGTTTTGAATAATGGTGTTCATGTCCAGCTGGCATTGTTTATTTCAGGGTTACTTTTTCAGTCCTCCTGTGGGTGCTAGATAATTGAAAATTTGTGAAACTCCGCATTGTATATATGCCCTTTTGAAAGAATTCCCATCGTGTGTAGAATTTCTTTACATTCTGATGAAGGCTTACTCTTAATAGCTTTCAGGACATTCTTCTACCTTTTGGACATCCATTAGGAATGGGTGATCCAACTTGCAGAGTTTTGTCTAGAGAAAGTTTCATTTATTTCAAATTCTACTCGTTGTGGGTTGTGACTGTGTTTCCCCACTATTTTAATACCCAAACCTGAAAGTTGGCAAATGTGTGTGGTTTAATGTCTTCTGACCTTGGCTATCATTCTTTTTCTGCAGGACTTTGGATCTTAGTGGGAGGGGTCACAGAGCACCGAAAAAGTCACTTTATTTTTGTGCCAACTAGCAATCTCGCACATTGTTCTCCTGATGCTTTTCCCAATAGTTATTATTAGAATTTGTATGTCAGAATAATGTGCTACAGTAGAGACAAAATGCTTAGGTTTTTTTTTCCCCGGGTTAATTTTCAGCTGGATCACTTCCCTGACTGCTCACATCTAGTCATGTGTTGGTGTAAAGCAGGTAGAGGGTCAAGTGGCCGAGAGTAGGAGATGAAGGTGGAATCTCAAATTCTGGCAGCAGCTCAGATTCTGCTGCTGAGCCTCTTTGCTACTGAGGTTTGACTGCTTTTGGCACTTAGGAAATTTCGTTAAAGAATGCTTGAATATCTGTACTATACTGCAGTCTTTGTTTCAGACATACCTCAATGGGTGCATAGAATAACATTTAGACTAATTTAAGTATTTTGTACTTGCATACTAGCATCATGAGAAAATGGTGAATACTGATATTCTTATGACTACAGTGTACAAGGCAATTTGCCGTTAAATTACATTCTCTTTGGCAGGTCAGTATTTTAGCTCTGCATTTTAGCTCTGATGTCATCTTTGGTGTTTGCCCTGAACAATTTATTTTCAAATGTCCATAAATATTTTTTTATTCTATCTTGATATAATCTGAAGAGTTGGGTTTTTTTCAGTGACTTGATTAAGATCAGTCTTTCCCTACCACCACGAGAACATTTGGGTGGTTTTTCTTTTTTTCTTTTTAATCTTGGCTTAATAGTGTCTACAACAAATTTAATTCTTTGAGCTTTAAAGACTTATTTTCCTCTTTTTTTTTTCCTAGAAATAAGTAATCATCCATTTTAAATAATTATCTTAACAGATGAGGAATTCTAAAATGTGCAGAAACACAGTTTTTAATGCAAATAAAATCTAGTAAATATATTTTGTTATGAAGTATTGATCCTCTTCCTCTCATTTTATTGCTTAACTCATTTTTACCAGATGGTAGAAAATCCTGGAAAACATAACAGGGTTTGCTGCTGTTCTTGTTTTTATTTCAGCTCACAAAAGGCTACTGGGAAGATTGTGTGATCAAGAAGAGTGAGTCAATTTGTGTAAACTCCGTATTTATACCATTTACACATCTTACACAGTCAGTATTACCCTGCCCTTTTCTGTTGTGCTGTTCAGCTGTGACTATGTATTTTCTTTGACTCCTAAATTTAAAGTCTGCAGTATCTTGAGGTAGTAATTCCACACTCTAGAGCATGGCTACTCACCTACTTTTCTCAGATTGACAAGCTCAAGCATTTAAATACCGAAAGAATAACTGTGTTTCCTCTTCAATGATGCTTTGAATAGTGTGGTCGTTAAAAGCAATATTTCCTTCTGTACCGGGCATCAGTCGCATCTGGGAGGATGAAAAGCTCAGGTGTGAAGAGCCATGAAAATAAGTGAGGTTTCCAATTCCCCATATAACTGTGCTCCATGAGTGAGTACATGGAGCGTAGTGCTGTGCTGCAGGATCAGTTTAACTGAAACAAGCAATCATTTGGGAACATGGATGTGGACATAATGGAGAACTTTATTTCTAAGCCATTATAATGAGCATAACAATTGGTAAACTATTGTTCAAATTTAAAAGTGGTACTTTTTTCCCATTGGCAAGCTGTCGTCCAATCAAAATGGGTTTACATTGCCTTTGCAATTCGGGAAGGAGGAACATCCCTTTCCTGATAATCTGGAGCAAGTCCTCCTTCTGAGTCAGAGTGAATTTACCTTCTCTAATAAAGAAATATGAGAAAATAGATGGTATCTGTTCAAGTTGTTTAACTTGCTGCTTATGGCATGAACTTTCAGATATACACAGATTATTTAAATACTGAAATCAAGCTTCACTTTTTTTGGCTGGATAAACTTAAAATCTACAGATTTATAAGCTGTAGATGAGGGAAAAAAGATTCTGATGAAAATTCTGGAAAAGCTAAACCAGTATTAATTAAAGCCAATTAAAAAAAAGTGACATCCACCCCCCCCCACCCCCACACTCAAAAAGGCAATAACTGGTATATAAAATAACCATGGCTTGAGATGTTCCTTTCTTTTGTTTTGAATACTAAGAAGTGTAATTGTTTAACTAAGGCTCTAAACAGTATGCAGCAGATGAACATTTCCATTATAAAATTATTCTGAAATTCAGGCTTTAGATGTGAAGCAGGAAAACCCAAGCAAAATCAGTAGTTTCCTTTTGAGATTAAGAAGTAGTTCTGTGTTTGTGCATGAATCTTGCATTTCCTATGGTTATTATAGGAGAACAGCGAAGGTGGATATTCTTGTGTCACTTGCAGAGGCAAGCAATGAACTTTAGATCAATACATTTGCAGCTGTTCAATACCTAGAAGCAGTGCAGACCATACCATTAAACAGACCTTCATAATTCAGGATGGTTAATTTACCTACTGTTTTATAAAGTCACTTTCTGTTGCTTTTCTATTAAATTTTAGCCAGAAGTGCATTGATTTTTAGACCAATGTGTATCACAACTCTGCTGCTCTGCAGGTAAAACACTGGGTAGATTACAACTTCAGGTTGTTTCAGAAAGGAGAGGATTTCCTGTAATACCAAATTTGGATGAAGCTTTATTTCAAATAAGCTATTAATTTGCATTTCAAGAGATTGTAGTGAAAAATTTACTTATGCTTCCATGAACTCATGTAAAACAAATGAAAGAAGAAAAAAGGTGGGAATTCAGGAGAACCCAGCAGTGGCTTTGGCACATTACATAGTAATGCTCAACAATTCTAGTATCACTTATAATAGTGTGCAAAGGTAGGTAACTGTACACACTTCTGCAGTTTATAATCTCATTTACCAAACTGGCAGATAAGAATCTTAAGGAAAATAGAGCAATTTGTGATAAATGCTATAAAGAACAAGTATACACCTGCACATTTGCAGTACTTGTATTTTAAAATTCTGCCTATGCACAACTACATTGTTGAACTTCACATTTCAAATTGATAATTCTTGTATATGAAGCAATTCTCCTGACCTCCCTACCTGTTATTGAGATGTAGTTTTTTTTTCAATATCTTTTAATTTTCTACTATTTTTCTTGTGACTTCTTTTACTTCAGCAGTCTACTCTTCGAATTGAATAGTATTCAAGCAATGAGTTAAGTGATTCTGAACAGTCTTACAGGTTTCTGTAGTGCTATTCTATTTTAGTTTAAATTTTCCTTTAAGCCAGGCAAAACCTGAATGACACAGCAAACTGAAAGGCCTTAGTAATGTTTCTTATTGAAAGTGGAGTGTTTCAGTTCTTTGTACAGATATCTTCAAAATAATTTGCTGTGCTGTAGGAAGTATTTGAGAAACAAATGTTTTAGAAGATGTCTGTATTTCTGAGGACTGTGGTGGCTTAATTCCAGAAACAAAAGGTACAGCTGTACAGCAGCTAAAGAAGTTCATGCTCTGTTGTCTGTGGGCAGCTGGAAATACTCACTGAATAAACATGCTCTTTTTTTGGGTTTGGCCTGCTGGATCTAGTGTAAATCTTGCAGTTCAGAAGCCCTATTGTCAAAGGTTTCATAGCTTCCAAGCATATGATTTTCATTCCTGCATTGCTTTTGAATATGGATCTCTGCCATCAAATCACTTAATTTGCCTTCATCAATCACAGAAAAGTATTTTTATACTTTAGTGACTGAGGATTTGATTTTTCTAGTGTTTAATACCACATCAGCCTTACATCAGCTTAGACGATGATTCTTACTGTTTTAGTTGCATGGATTCTTGCTATGCTGTAAGGGATTTCATGATTAAATATCAGGAAAACTGAACCCAAATCTGACCTTTAAGACTACTAGAAATTTTGCTAAATATATATTCCCATTAATCTTTTACTACTATTACCCTGTATTTAAAAGTTCAAAATTTAACTCCTTATAGTAATTGGTTACCAAAATATAAATCAGGAGGTTTTGTATCAGTAGAACACATGAACAGTGATTGTACCTAAAGGAATACAAATACTACTTTTCTTGGTGTATCTGATTCCTTACTGTTAATTTCATTTCCATTTTTCCAGTTGTAGCTGATGATCTGGAATAATTCTGTAGAGTAATTCAGTGCCTTCAAAGTGAAAGTGTGAAAAGATGCCCTTTCACGCCCCCCTTCTAAAATGTCTGTCAGTTCTAGTTCTGAACTCTGTGCACTTGGTAGTGAACCCAATAAATTTTTTAATTTAAAAAAAAATAATCTTTAATGGCAATTCTGGACCAGTAATAAAATTAAGGAAAGGTGGTGGCCACTGATGCCATCTAGTAGGGGAAAATGGAGATTATAAAACAGACAGCCAACCATTTCTTTCAGAAGAAGTGGGATGCACGTGGGGGAAAAGGTTCTGTTGAGGAATTCCTCAAATCAGAATCACAGGATTAGTTTTGACTAGGTAAGGAAGTCTGGCTATTATGTAAATATCTTTACTTCATCGATAATATGCCCTATTTGGCATCAGAGCTATAGTCTAAATATTAATTTCAACATAGATGTCGTTTGACTTTCATTTAGTCTTCTGGCTAGACTATGGACGTATTGATGGATACTGTGCTTGTTAAGCTATGTCTGCCACTTTGCCAAGTTATTGTTTAAATCTAATTAACCAGGTTGACTTAGAACAGTTGTGGATTTGCTGAGTTGTGGGCTGTCCCTTCCCTTCTGTGCATGGGGCACAGAAAGGGGGAATAGATGAATTTTCCTGCAACCTCAAAAGCTTATTTAGATTTTAGTTCACTTTTAATTTTAATTAAAAAAAAAAATCTTAATGTTGGATGAGTGATTCTGTGAGTAGATTATTCTCCCTTCAGAAAGTTGGGCCAGTAAGTTTCTCTTAACTGAGGATGAGAAACCAAGACCTGAAAGGGAAATTGTGTTATAAACTACCCTGCAAAAAATTAATGGAACAGAATATTTATTAAAACGTCTATTAACAGAAGCACTAAGAAAATTTGCATTTAAGAGTGCATAATGCATAGCTGGTAAAGTAATTAAGAACTGGAAAATGCAATATTCATCACTAATTTGATTTTTAATGACTTTGATCATTATCAAACCTGTGTTTTCACAGAATAGCTAAAGAAGCTATGAAAAAAGTATTTAATGCTCTTAAAATACATTTACTGATTAGGCTGCTCTTCAAACAAACAGTTCCATGCTGTCCCTATATGCCTTCAGCTATGGGCCTATGTTTAACTATATCAAAAGGCATACATTCTGGGAAATGTTTTGTTCTCTTTGATTCTTTGCTTTTAGGAGACCGTTCATAGTCCACTATTTTAGTTTAGCATTTAGTGTTAAAAACCAGAGTTTATTTATGCTTTTAGTTACTTAAGCCTCCAAATGTTCAATAGCCCAGATACAGTGTACTCTAAATTCCTTGACAACTAATACTCGATCTGTGGTCACATCTTGGCACATGTCATTACCTGAGCGACATTCAAGTTATGCTGGCTTTCTTCTGACCTACGCCTTGTACCTGAGTTTTCCATGGATCAAGAGTAAAATATACTCAAAAGTAATATTAACCCCCCCACCCCCAAGCTCACTTTATATTTGTTTTTAAATAATGTAGAGAACCTTGTTCATATAGTCTCTTTTAAATAAAATAGCATCTGCAAAATATAAATACAGGTTATAAATACAGATACGTAATAGAAGCCAAAATTTACAAAGGAATTTAGGTTAGCACAATAATTAATGGGTCTACTCTATTTTTTAGGCACCCAACACATAAATATATATTTTTTTTTTCTTTATTCTTGTGTGAAGAATCCCTAATCAATAACTGTTAAGGGACCAGGAATTCCCTTCCTATTGTCAGCAGAACACCTCTGCAATAGATTAGGCATAGTTCCTTTTATTATGTTCTTTCTGGTCCTGTGAAATTTGCATTCTTGGTTGCACAGTGGCAAAGCTTTACTGTATTTCCTCTAATGACTTTTACATTTCTCCCATTTTCCTTCAAAAGCTTTAGTAATGAATAACCCAATAAAATAATTGGCATTTTTTTCCTAATATCTTAATGGAATTGTGTCCTTATCAGCAACATAAAAAGTATACCTGTTCTCTCGATAATTAGTATGGAATATGCTATTACACTGTATAATCTCAGATAGATACAGGTCACATTTACCTGAGTAGTAGGGGGAATTTTTAACCATATGGCTATGTTTTTATAAACTGTGACAAAGAATGCCTTGCGCTGTTTTCCTCGAAGGTCACAATAGGACCCTTAGGACCACAACGCTCAAAATTAACAAAAATTTGAAGGGAGAGAGGACCGTCTGCCCATTCCTCTTTTAGGATAAAAGCTGCAGAAATGCCTTTTAGCACAGATGTTTTCTTAGGAGGTTTTGTAGCTCAGTAGTACCCAGCTACAAAATATGTGTAATTCCTCTCTTTCCAGTCAGGTTCAAGACCCAGCTGTTGCAAACCTATGTGTATGCAGCTTGTTGTCTAGGATTCTGACCAGCATATTTAGCAAGTAGTGGCAACACATGAATGGATATAATTTAAAATATATAGTTGAAATATCAACTTATGGCCACTTATTTCTAATGGAAGTTCATGAAACAAGAAAATTGGAAACTTTTCCCATAAATGAGCTACTGTTACCCGTTATGACTTTCTCTTTAGACACTGAAACATAACAAAAAATAGTGGCAAGAACAGACCATATGTTGAAATCTTCAATATACTGATAGGAAAAGAATGTTTTACTTCCGTTTTCTCAGTCTTAATCAGATGAAAGCTATTTTTGTTTTACCAACTTTTTAGTTATGCCTGAGCATACATAGCTTTCCTCTTGATAAGAGAATTCCATCAATATCAATAAATAAATACTCAAAAGGTCTGGAATAGCTGCTGGTTTAACATATTGGATGCCTTTTCACAGCCCTTACAGCATATCTGTTCTTATTCATGGTGAGCCACTGTGTTTTGTAAACTGAAACATGAATGTGTTAATTACAGTATGAGTGACATATCATTATTTGCAATGAAATGGACCAAAATAATAAGATATGTCTTCTGACACTTCTCAGGATATCATAGAAATATGGAAGCACTTTTCAGATGTCTGCTGAAATCCAGTTTTACATTGGCTATTTTGACTTAGATATCTGTACTGCTCCTTGCTCCCATTAAATAGTTGTCAGCCTTTGGCAATTCCAGAATCCTTCTTTGTGAGACTAAAAATACCTTGTTGCACAAGTAGTTTGAAGACTGACTACTGCTTCCTTTATTAGGGAAACTAGCAATCTGGGGGATTTGTTTTTTTATTTGGTTCCACCCACATGCCCCGTCTTGTGTAACATACCTCTTTTATTCTCTAAACTGTTATGAGATGGAAGATCTTGTTTTGTTGAAACTTTAAAGATTTTCAAATTTTGTGTAAGAGTGCTAAGTAGTGATTTGTGCTTGGGTGGCTGCTGTATCAAACAGCTGCAGAAAGTGAAGATAGGAGTTTTACATTTTTATAAAAAAATACAGATCTATTGTCTTTGGAACTGATCAAGTGTACAAAGCAGCATCCACATTATGAAATGTGCAGATCTAAAATCATCTTCCTTAGGAGAGACCAGTGAACATTTTGGGACAGCAATGGCAGTAGTCAGGCCTGTGACATCTTCTGAAGGAGCCTGTAAAATGAACAGTTTCTCTGCAATTAAACTTGTCAGTAACAACAGCATATGTGGAATTATGCATGGATCTAAATATGCAAACATGTTTAAATCTACATTAAATCTGATGTGATAGAATATCTGAACTACATACAATCTGAAGTAATTCTTAAAAAGCATATCTTGGGGTTAGGAAATAACTTAATCCAAAGACCCTGTTTCTTCTTTCCAGGTTTACATTTAGAAGTAACTGGAGTGTGTTAAAGATGACCCTAACTGTGGCTGTCATGGTTTAAGTCCAGAGGGCAATTGAGCACCATGCAGCCGTGCTCGGTGGGATGAGGAGGAGGAAACACAACAAAAGTCTTGGGGATATGGATGAGGACAAGGAAGGGTGACTTGCCAGTTATGGTCACAGGCAAAAGATTTGGGGAGAAAGAACATCAATTTAATTTGAATACCACCACCACTAATTTACCAATCAAATCAGAGTAGGATAGTGAGAAATACAACCACATCTTAAAAACACCTTTGCCCTACCCCTCCCTTCTTCCTGGGCTCAGCTTTGCTCCTGATTTCTCTACCTCCTCCACCTCCCAGCTGTGCAGGGGGATGTGGAATGGAGGTTGTGGTCAGTTCATTACCTGCTCCTTCCTCCTCAGGAGGAGAACTCCTCACACTTTTCCCCTGCTCCAGTGTGGGGTCCATCCCACAGGAGACAATCCTCCATGAACTTTTCCAGTGTGGGTCCTTTATACAGGCTGCTATCCTCCCAGCAACAGACTGCTCCCATGTGGGCTTCCCTCAGAGTCCTGGCTTTCTTCAGGTGCAGCCACCTGCTCTAGCATGGGGTTCTCCATGGGCTGCAGGTCGGCATCTGCTGCCTCGGTGACCCCCATGGGCCGTTGGGGGGGCAGCCTGCCTGCTCACCACGGGCTGCAGGGAAGTCTGCTCCAGTGAGTCTCCCCCTATTTTCTTTCTTTTCTTCAACGGACCTCAGTGTTTGCAGAGGTATTTTCTTCACAACTCCAACTCCTTAAATACATTATTACAGAGGCTGATCACTGTGACTAATTGGCTTGGCCTTGGCCCCAGGTGGGTCGGACTTGGAGCTGGGGGAGCTCCTTGAAGCTTCTCACAGGGGCCACCCCTGTAGCCCCTCCCCCACTACCAAAACCCTGCCACATGCAAACCCAACAGAGTGGTTTAGGGAAAAAAAGAAGTTACAGATAAGCACTCTTTATAAAGACAAATCAAATTTTGACTCGCAACACTGTAACTGTAGCTTTACATTTTTAAACAAGAATTTAAAGGATTTTACTCAATTTTCTCTATTTTAAAATTTGCATGATTTCTCTGAGAAAACTTTGAATTGATGAACTAAAGCAAAATCTATAGACTTAAAAATGATAATACTTAAGTATTTTCTGGTTGGTAATTTAACAGAGAAAACAGAAAAGGATTTGAAACTATTTCTTTGTTAGTACAACTTTCTACCTGTGCATACAAGTATAGAGTTTTATAAACAGTAAGAATAAACTATCATAGTAAATTTAAAACAATGTGAAATGTACTATATATAGTACATTCATCAATAGCATAACTAGAAAACATAAAACTGTTTCTGAAGCCCATTTGAAATGTTGTTTATAAAAAAACCTGAAACAAACCCACCAAAAACTCATGGGGAGAGTAAATTTTATTCCCCAGTGTAAGAGAAATTTCTTGGCCTACCTTATGGTAGAGTCTGAAGTAGTAAAATATTCAAACAAGCCATATTTTTTAAAAAAAATCTACTGTTAGTGTTTTGTCAGTGAATCAATGGGATAATCAGGCATTTGAAGGGAGGAAAAATGTAGCTGAATATAGAAACAGCCAGAACTACTTTTTCAGGATTCGTTACAAACTCGAAGAGGTTTTCCTTAGCTCTTAGTTGTTTTCTTAAGTGCCATAGGTATAGGACATTTTTTTCATGTATTATCAGATTTTACCCAATTGGTCTTTTAGCAAATCAGTTAAGTAGTCAGATTCCTGAACAGATTAACTCAAATGGCTAAAATCATGTTGTTAATGACTTTTTAATGTTGTGGATTAGATGGAAAGCACTGCAGTTGGTTAGATAAAATGCTAGTTACAAGTAAATGTAGCATCACATCTGACCTCAGTACTAGTGCAGGGAAAGACCATGAGGGCACACACTGATGAAAAGAAACTTGATCCTAAATGCCTACCTTGTACTTTCAGAGAGATGCCAGGAAAGCATAGTTATCTTGATTAATGCCAGCCTCAGATGTCCTGGAGACACAAGCAAACTCGAGGCTCACCTGAGGGGAATATTAATTAGCACTAGCACACCTGCTGTTCTGTCTTGAGTACTTAATTGCTTTAGCCCAGATGAGAACAGTGATTCATAAAACAGATTTTAATGACTGTATTAGACAAATGGTTGTGAATATGAACATAAATTAATCCCTAGAGTAATTTCCTCTATAACATGAAATAGGGCCTGTTTCTGCAAATTTAACTTTATATCTCACATACTAATTTAACTTCCTTTTTACAAAATATTAATGCAATTTGATTTATATCTTTAAAATGCATAACTGACTTTTTCCAACATGTTAGAGTAATATTAGAATGTTCATTCGGACATTTCATTAGGTGGAGAAAGAGGTGTGTATTTGATGGGTCAAATCTCATTGTCCCAACTAGTTTCTATTGGGTGAGGTCATGTCTACAACTAAGAAATTTTATCACCCAACTTTTGTCACCTTTCAGCTGCCAGCTCTGCTGTGCTGCTGAAGCGCATGCATGCTTGGCTGCTTTTGCTGGTGTCTCTCCTCACTGAGACGTTGCATTGGCAAAGGCACTGTGCATGGTGGGTAAGAGCCCAGAGCTTACAGCTGCTGACATCGCTGTATTACTGGAGCATGTTCAGGCTGGCATTGTGCCAGAAGCTGAATGTCAACTGAGGGTTTGTGTAATTTCTGAAGGACTGGTTTCTGCCTGCCTAATTTTGAGATATTTTGGATGTTGTGGAGGCATGGCAAAAAGAAGGCAATATCTTACCACAAAAATTGGCAGTATAGGACCCATCTGAAATCCAATAAATACTAAGTGATCATTTTGAACCGTTACCTTACTTTAAAAATGTTCATAATATGATTACAGAAACATTTATTTTTAAAAAATGTAATTAAACAATGGAATTGTTTCATTGGGAATACCATGCTATATTTTAGATGCATGCCTATAACTGAATTTAGTATGCCTGAGACTATTTGGATCATTCTTACTGTGCACTGAAGTTGGTGACATAAATGAATGTATGGTTGAGGAAAAACATGTCTGTCATTACTGAATGAATGTACATTGAGGGATGAGGGCTGTGGCTTAAAAATATTAATGAAGCTATAAATGTATTCTAATAAAAATGAGAGTTGAAAAATTGTGAACATGATTTTTTGGTAATATTTAAATATCTTTTGTAACTGCTGCTTGTGCCTTGGTAAAAGAAAAACTCAAATCTAATAGCAGATAGTAGGTAACTTTTGAGTACACCTGGAATGTGAACGTAGTCTTGATGCTAAACACAGTAAGAAAGCAGTAGTGTATGAAGGACCTGGCTTTTTATTCCTTGAAGTGGAGTGAATGCTACTCATACAATGCCCCTGTTGGCATAAGCAATGTATTTTGATATATCTTTTCTTGAGATAGAGAAGAATGTTCATTTTAAAATTAGTTTGTGCAAGGTTGTACTTAGTGCTTTGAAGGCAGATTGTGAAAAATGCCTGGGGAAATAGGGAGCAGTCCTTGCTAACTTTAGCCGTTGAATTTGTGCTGTGAAATTCTTTTAAGGTCTTGAAAAATCCCATCCTCAAGTAAAACATAAGTTTTGAAAAAGTGATGCAATACATACTCTATAGCACTTAACCTTTCACAGTCATGAAAACGTAGCAGTATAGTAACCAGAAGGAATGAAGTTGCCAATTGATTGCATGTTATACATTAGTAGTGCCTTGTTCACTTGCTGTTAGAATAATGCTGAGAAAGTATGACCCACCTCTCCTTTTATCAGTAAAAATTAAAATCTTTTGGAAAATTGTCTGTACAAGACTCAAATATTTATTGGAGTTTTTGTTTATAGATCTCCCTTTAAAAGCTTTTCTACTGCTATCCTTTGTATTGGTATTCTGAATCATCCTATAGAAGCAATTTTGTAGGATTGTATGTTCTGTTTAAAGATGTATAGACGCATACTCTGTTTCTTTATACATAAAGTACTTTTCATACATCAAGGAAGCATATTGATATTTTTATGTTTTAGTATATGAGAAATTGCTTTAATATTTCAGTTTAGTGTAGTGCCAATGGCATATTTGGAAAGCTTATTCTTTGTCAACAGTCCAATTCATAAAACAGTCTACTGAAAACCATATGTTTTAGTTCTATCAAAATATGAAGTATGATATATGATATCGCATCAGTATTATATCAGTTGGATCAATGAATGTCTAAACAACCTTTTTGTCCTGTAAGTAATACTGTATTCTATCAACAGGTACCTAAAATTGCCTTCCTGATGAGAATATTTTTTCTTTTTTTTTGAATATACATGTGTTAGCTTTTTGTTAAAATGCAGTTATTTCTGTGGTTATGCAGCAAGAGCAGTGAAGAAATGGTAAGGGTGCCTCAGAAGTTAGAAATGGAGTTGTTTATTAATTTACGGCATTTACAGCATGTTGTAAAATAGGTTTAATAATATATTGGCCCAAGAGGAAACTATTCAGACTCTATAATGGTGAAGTGGTCTGAGAGTTAAATGCTCCTTTAGCTTCACAGATTATGATCTAATTCATAGATTTGTCTTTCTCTGTGACAAAATTGAAATGGAACATTTTCAACTTCCAGTGCCAATTTTCAATGTGCTGAATCTAACTACCTCCAGTCCTTCACTTTCCAGCAAAACTACCAGCTGCTCCACAAAGAAATAAAAAGGGCTGAAGTATTGCAATTAAAATTGGCATTTCAACAATAGTACTGTATTATTTTTATTTAACATTTATTTATTTAACAAAGTGGTAGTCAGATTTGCCAATCAGTGCCCCATTGTGTAACGTGATATAAAGCCCATAGGAAAAGGCAGCCACTAAGAAGTATTTAGATTTTCTTGGACAGACTGGAGAAAATATATTTTTGGCAAACTAACATTTTTTTGGTTATATTTATTGCTGAGTTTTTGATGCGATCATCAACTTCCAGTATCAGATTCACAAAAGATTATTACTAATTGGTTTCTGTTTCTCTCTATATCTTCTCTTTTGCCTAGACTGTTCTGTATGTATGCAGGTGAGAAAAATTGGGTGTCTCCATTATTTTTGTGCTCAAACTTGTTATTTTCTATCTTGACTACTTGCGTATTCACTGCTCTGTATTGGCTCTTATCTTGCTTCCCCGGTTGTGTCTTTTTATGCCTCCTTGTAGGTCAAACTCTTTTCCACACATGCCATATTCTTTCTCCCTAGGTTTATTATTTCTCAGTAAGTTTCTATCTGTAAGTCCACCCTATAGGTAATATCTCTTCTGATTATCTATTTATTTTTCCCACTTCACGTGCCTTTTGCCAGTTAATGATATTTTTCCAGTTTCAGTTCCTTTACCATTCTTTTCTCAGTGCTTGTTTCTAGCTCTCTTGTCATGCTTTTTGCCTCACAGACATTTTAGCATGGTTTTTGTGCCTGAGGTTGCCTATACAGTTGGAGAATGTATCTTTGTACAGACCTGAACAAGTGTTAGGGTTTGCTTAAATGAGTTGTAATTATTGTTTCTGTTAGTGTCATGTTCTTTCTATTGCTATCACTTTCCCTGTGAAATGCAGCGTAGGAGTGTTTGCAAAAACAAGCTTCTGGAAGTAAAGGAGTATAAAGTATTTGATAATACAACTCCTGGTCTCTCTTGTCTTAATTTTGGTTTTGCTAACTTAATAATTTACTGTACATTTGTATGAGGAGGGAGGGAGGAATATGTGCTAGGAATGATGGTAGAGGTAGGCTGTGTTTCATATGCAGTTTAAGAATAATTATTATGAGTCAACAGAAGTGTGTTATTGAATGTTGAGAGAAATAGTATGACAGCAGAAAGAGAAAATATGAAACAGATGTACTATATGTTACTCTGCATTTGTTTTCTATAGTACAACCACGGGGCATGCAAGAATACATGTATTATTCATAAAAAAGTAAGTTTTATTTCTTTTTGCAAGGGTTGGGGAAAGTCCTAAATTTGTATTTCGGATTCATTCAGAGGAACAATCTTTATGCTTGAGCATAGTGTTTACTGTATCATAATTGCTGATGATAATTTTTTTTTTTGCACTTTTTTCTCTGTGCTTTTTGGCAGTTGGGAAGGGCCTAAAATGGGTCTCAAATGCCCTGAAGAGCTGTACTAAATATTATTTGAACAAGAATGGACTTGCTCTTAGGTGCAGAATTTGTGGCCAAATGTACGTGTATCCCAGACTATATAGGTGTTGCTGGGGAAATAATAGGTTTTAAAAGGCTGTATGGCTATTATGCACTGGAAAGTGGATACATTTGCTAAGATTTCCCTGCTGTTTCTGTCAGTCTCCAATTATTTTGCCATAGCATAGACTAGATAAAGGGTATGAACATTACTCTTTAGTTTTAATTCTGGGAATTACCTAAATAATACAGTATATTTACTTTAAAAATATTTTCTTACCTCCTACCTGGAATTAAAAAAAAATATATTGTTTTAGTACTTCATGCAGACTGACCCACTCGTTCAGGAATAACATGTATTTTTTTTTTCTTTGAAGGGAAACATGATATTTTGTTGAACACTGGATTTAAGAGTGGTTATATAAGTTTCTCTATTTTCTCTATCCAGATAATATAGAAGTTTCACTGATTCACAGTCTATATCTGAAGTTCAGCTATATGATGTGTTTAATTAAAACTCACTTGGTTTTAGTTTGTGTGGAGCCTTGGGGATTGAATTATATGTGAGGATATGATCCCCTTCTCTCTTGTTTTCCTTTGTGGTGTTATTCTGTAGGCTTCAATGAAGCTACTCCAGATTTGCAGAATAATGAGTATGAGAAGAGTTAGGCTCCGGTATTGTCTTTTTTAACCCACAAATGTTCCCATTTCAGTTGGTTTTGATGGGATTGTAGCTGTATATTAATCCTAATTATTCAGTTATCTGCTAGAACAAGTTTTGAATTAACAAGGTAGACCACCCAAAACTTTCACGTTTAGGCAGAAATAATTAACTTCTGCTTCACATCATAGAATGGTTTGGGTTGGAAGGGATCTTAAAGATCATCTAGTTCCAACACCCTGCCATGGGCAGGGACACCTTCCACTGGACCAGGTTGCTCAAAGCCCCATGCAACCTGGCCTTGAACCCTTCCAGGGAGGGGGCAGCCACAGCTTCCCTGGGCAACCTGTGCCAGTGTCTTACAACCCTCATGGGAAAGAATTTCTTCCTTAGATCTAATCTAAATCTGCCCTCTTTCAGTTTAAAGCCATTACCCCTTGTCCTATCACTACATGCCCTTGTAAAAAGTCCCTCCCCAGCTTTCCTGTAGCCCTCTTTAAGTACTGGAAGGCTGCTATAAGGTCTCCCCAGAGCCTTGTTTTCTCCAGGCTGAACAGCCTCAGCTCTCACAGGCTGTCTTCATAGGAGAGGTGCTCCAGCCCCCTGATCAACTTTGTGGCCTCCTCTGGACCCCCTCAAGCACGTCTGTATCCTTCTTATATTGGGGCCCCAGAGCTGGACACAGCACTGCAGGGGGGGTCTCACAAGAGTGGAGTAGAGAAAGAGAATCGCCTCCCTCGACCTGCTGGTCATGCTTCTTTTGATGCAGCCCAGGATACGGTTGGCTTTCTGGGCTGCGAGTGCACATTGATGGCTCATGTTGAACTTCTTGTCAGCCAACACCCCCAAGTCCTTCTCTGCAGGGCTGCTCTCCACCCAACCTGTATTTGTGCATGGGATTTCCCCAACCCACATGCAGGACCTCGTGCTTGGCCTTGTTGAATTTCAGGAGGTTTGCATGGGCCCTCTGAAGCCTGTCCAGGTCCCTCTAGATGACATCCCTTCCCTCCAGCATGTCAACTGCACCACAGAGCCCAGTGTCATTGGTGAGCTTGCTGAGGGTGCACTCAATCCCACTGTCCACATCACTGACAAAGATGTTAAACAGCATCGGTCCCAATACTGGCTCCTGAGGAATGCCACTTGTCACTTGTCTCCACTTGGAGATCGAGCCATTGACCGCAACTCTTTGAGTGTGACCAGCCAATTTCTTACCTACCGAGTGGTCCATCTGTCAAATCCAATTTAGAGATGAGGATGTTGTATGAGACAGTTGAATGCTTTGCACAAGTCCAGGTAGATGATGTCAGTTGCTCTTCCCTGACCCTGTTGTAGAAGGCCACCAAATTTGTCAGGCACAATTTTCCCATAGTGTCATGGTTTGAACTTGGCTGGTGGCCAATCACCATGCAGCCAGTCACTTTTTCCCCCCTCCCCAGTAAAATAGGGGAGGGACAAGAAAAAGGGAGAATTTGTAGGCTGAATAAAAAAACCAGTTTTGTTACCAGATGGTGACAAAACAGTAACAATAGGAAGTCCAAATGGGTAATACATAATGCGGTTGCTCACCACCCGGCAACGGGTATGAAGCCTTCCCCCAACAGCGATCCTGACAGCACGAAAGATCCTGCCATGCCAACTGGAAGTGGAAGAGAGAGCACATCCATCTCCTTTATATACTGAGCATAACATCACATGATATGGAATACTCCAGTGACCAATCCGGGCCTGGCCCTCCAGCTGTGTTCACTCCCAGCCTAAGGAAAGTTAACTCTATCCTGGCTGAAACTAGGACAAATAGTAAAGCCATACGGGCTGTCACCAATCACCTCCTTATTTCCTATGTGCCCTAGCATATTTTCCAGGAGGATCTGCTCCATGATCCTGCCAGGCACAGAGATGAGACTTCCCTGGGTCTTTTTTTTTTTTCCCTTTTTAAAAATGGGGGTTATGTTTCCCCTTTTTCAGTCAGCTGGAACTTTGCTGGACTGCCACAAATTCTCAAATATCATGGATAGTGGCTTAGCCACTTCATCTGCCAGTTCCCTCTGGACCCCTAGATGCATCTCGTCAGGTCCCATGGACTTGTGCACCTTCAGGTTCCTTGCATGGTCTTGAAGCTGATCTTCTCCTACAGTGGACAGTTCTTCATTCTCTGAGTCCCCACCTTTACCTTCTGCAACTTCAGTGGTGTGGCTGGAGCACTTGCTGGTGAAGACTGAAGCAAAAAAGTCATTCAGTACCTCAGCATTCTTCATGTCCCAGGTAACAAGGTCTCCTGTTTCCTTCCACAGAGGGCCTACATTTTCCCTAGTCTTCCTTTTATCAGTGGCGTACCTACAGAAGCTTTTCTTGTTGCCCTTGACATCCCTGGCCAGATTTAATTCCAGCAGGGCTTTGGCTTTCCCAGCCTGATCTCTGGCTGCTTGGACAATTTCTTTGTATTCCTCCCAGGCTAGCTATCCTTGCTTCCACCCTCTGCAGGCTTCCTTTTTATGTTTGAGTTTGGCCAGGATCTCCTTGTTCATCTATGCAGGCCTTCTGGTGTTTTTGCCTGACTTCCTCTTTATCGGGATGCATCGCTCCTGAGCATGGAGGAGATGATCCTTCAATATTAACGAGCTTTCTTGGGCCCCTTTTCCATCCAGGGCTTTATCCCGTGGTACTCTGGGAAGCGGATCCCTGAAGAGGCCAAAGTCTGCTCTCCTGAAGACCAGGGTAGCAAGTTTGCTGTGCGCCCTCCTTCACTGTCCTAAGGATCTTGAACTCCACCATTTCATGGTCACTGCAGCCAAAGCTGCCCTGGAGCTTCACACTCCCCACAGGCCCCTCCTTGTTGGTGAGAACAAGGTCCAGCACAGCACCTCTCCTCGTTGGCTCCTCTATCACTTGGAGAAGGAAGTTATCATCAATGCATTCCAGGAACCTCCTGGATTGCTTATGCACTGCAGCGTTGTCCCTCCAACAGATATCAGGGTGGTTGAAGTCCCCCATGAGGACCAGGGCTTGTGAACGTGAGGCTGCTCCTACCTGTCTATAGAGGGCCTCATCTTCTTGGTCTTCCTGGTGGGGTGGCCTGTAGCAGACCCCCACTATAATGTCTCCTGTCCCTGCCTTCCCTTTAATCCTGACCCATAAGCTCTTGGTCAGCTCCTCATCCACCCCCAGGCAGAGCTCCATGCACTCCAGCTGGTTGTTGACAGAGAGGGTGACACCCCCCCCTCCCCTGCCTGTCCTTCCTAAAGGGCCTGTATGCTTCCATTCCGACATGTCTCCATGATGTCAATAAGATCGTAGTCCTGCAGGCACGCACACGTCTCTAGTTCCTCTTGTTTATTCCCCGTGCTACATGTGTTTGTATAGAGGCATTTAAGTTGGGCCCCCGGTGAAGCTGACTTACTGGCTGGAATTCCTTTGTGCTGCTCTTTAGGTGCTCTCCTGCTGCCCTGTGAGCCCTCTCCAGGCTCTGGGCATCAAACTGGTAGGAGTGGGATGGACTGAGGTTTCCCTCCCTGGCAACTTTAGTTTAAAGCCCTCATCTCCAGCTTGGCAAGCCTGTGACCAAAGATGCTCTTCCCCTTCTCTGACAGATGGATGCCCTCAGCCCCTGGTAGGCCAGGTTTCTCAAAGTGAGTCCCAAGGTCTAACTAGCCGAACCCCTGGCTGTGGTTTTTATTTTAAAAAGGGTTGATGAAGAAATTGGAAGTTAGGAAACTTACTCTTCTGTCTTGATTTTTTTAACTGTAATTACTGCTTTAAATCTTGCATTAAATATCTTTTCATTATGACAGCACAATTAAATTTCTATAACCAAGTTAAACTGAAACTTGACAGAATAACTTAGATGTTTTTCAAGCACTGAGGCAAGCACATACTTTAAAATCCATATTCATTCAGACAAACCAATATAGATTACTAGGAAATAAAACCCAGCATTTTCAGTTTTGCTGTGAGTCAAAACTTTAAGTAATTTGGAATTTCCCTTAAGTAGGAAATTGAGGGCTACATATCCTTTTGCTTTTCCTCAGGGAAAATGGAAAGGAAAACCCCCCAACATCTGGATTCTTGCAAACAGGAAGTGATTAATATTATTCAATGTTTTTTAAAAAGAGGTGTGGTGATGGCTGCTCACCCTCCCCATCTCTTGACTCCATGGAAATCCTTCTTTACATTTCCATGGATTTTGGATTCCAGTATGTAAGAAAACCTGGGTTATCAGCAATAGGATTGTGCTATATATTCCTAGCATTTGAATGTTCTAGATTAAGACTGAAGCTATTCTCAGTTATGATATTGGGGTACCTGGGCAAGACAGTCATAGGCATCTAGGTCTGATTACTGTTCCTATCACTACTTTCTAAGATGGCCTCTTGAAAAGGATGTTTGTGATAGCTCCTTTTTAGCTAATTTTCTAGTTGCTATAGAAATGTTGATTTGCATTAAAATGAAGGCTCTCTGGATTTCTGTGTCTGAAAATGAAAATAACAATCTTCTGTGAAATCTTCAGGACACTTTCCACCTGGAAAAGAAAGGAAAGCTCCACAATTTTCTTTCTACAGCATTATAGCTCCTAGAAAGCTCCACAGAAAAGAGACTTTAGTCTTGAGTTATTTCTGTAGAGTTTAGTTTTCTGTGTTTTATAAATTACATATGTATTGAAATAGCAGATTAGAAACATGTTAAGTAGTGTCACCATAATATAATTTTTTGTTCCATCTTAATTTTATGCTCTGTGTCACAGTAATTTGTTAAACACCCACATGACTCCTTTTATGTATGAGCAAAATAACTTGTTCAATATGTGCCTCCCAGTTTCATAAGAGATTACATTTCTGTAATTTTTGTTGAAATAATATTAGAAGAGCTTCACTTATTTAATGCTCTTGTTTTAATTGCCTGTGAATATCCCAGTGTGCAGAGTGATCTTGACGTTCATTCAATGTTTAGCTTGATAGCCAAAGAGAACTTAACTCTGAAATAAAATAAAATAATCTTTGAAAAGTGTTACAAAGTACCTGTTAATATGGGATAGTAGGATTGATACCATTATAACTCTAAGAATTTCCTATATAGATAGATATAGATAGGTTAAATTCAGTAACTAGATTATTTGATGATGTAAGTTTATACTAGAAAATGTAATCAAGTTTTCAGTGCTTGTAGTTCAAAATAAGGAGTAGCAGAATACAGTCAAGGCGATTCAAAGCAGGAAAAGGAAATTAATTTTTTTACTAAGTATGAGCAAACCTTGCTTTGAGATTTTATGAACCTTGTGTTTATAATTTTTTGGGTGTTTTACTTTTGTGAATGAATTAATATTGGCAGGACTATGCATTTAATCAGAATGAAGAGAGGGACTGATCTGTTACCTGTTGATGCTGCTCTCTGCTGCTTCTACAGTACTACATAAAGTAGCTACAAACTACTTCACAGACTCTTTTGAGGCCATGGAATTCAGTTGAAGAATTACTTTTCCCAACCTTTTTTCTAGTTATACAGAATCTTATTTTTGAATAAGGGCATAAAACCTTATTCAAATTGGCATATTTTTTGTGTTGTTATGACTACAGTTTATTTCTGTAAAATTTTCAATTTCCTGCTAAAAGCAATGAGATAAGAGTAAAATTAAACTTTGAATTTTTGAACATAGGAAGTTTGAATGATAGTCTTACTGCAGGTGTTCTGCAGTACCTCCAGGTCAGAGATAATTTTTACAAAAAGTGAGCAAAAGGGAGTCTATCTTTTCTGTTAAGAGCATTTACCGAAAGTGGAGTCAAAGCTTCTGTACTGAATAGACTAAAATGTCAGCCTTTGATACGTGTGTTTTGATGGGTAAAAATGAGGCCATTATAGCAACCCCCTTGGGAGCTACAAGAGGTCCTTCATTTGTTATCGAAGGAGATCTGAATTTTTATCTGCTTAAAAGATTTTCATGATGTGTACTTATTTATATACACATGTTATGCTGTCTAGCTGCTGTGCTGATTGGCACAGTAAAATAAATAGAAAAGAAAACCCCCTAGTTTTATAATATTAATTTCATTTCCTGTATTGCTTCTGGTCCACTTTTTAGGATCAGCTGAGATTTCTAGTCTGAACCTTGCTTTTTGTTGGGTTTGTGTGCTTTTTGGTCTGTGTTGAGACCTAATGACTATTGTAGCCGAGTATAAAGCTTGTGATGACTTCTCTTGCCTATTAGTTCCTATTATTAGGAACAATGAGTTGAGAGCTTATGGCTTAGCTATTTCGTCAAAGGTTACTGGTATTCCAGTTATTTAGACTGTTACTTGCTGGGTAAGCAACTGAGACCTATCATCTAGGAAAGAAAAAATAAAAAGAAAAATCTGTTTGTTTTTTTGGTGGTGCTTTTTGTTTGGTTTTGGTTTTCCTTCAGAAAACTGTTTATTGATATTGCTCTGGCATAGTGTTTCAAGAGAGGATTGTTACACCATCTAGGAATCTAGTCTTTCTACTCAGTTGAGCAGAATAATTTTATTTATTAAATGTATAAAATATGTAAAAATATTTTGCTTTGAAGAATCCTATTTTGGGGATTACCTTTTGGGGGTTCTTGAGACTTCACAGGCCTCCTATTGATCTTCCTAGCTCACTTCTGGGAAGGTTAGATAGTGCACTGCATTTACAGACAGAAAAGCTCCTGATAATTTTACTTGAGAACCATTTTTTCATATTTAGTAATGACAAGTTGTGATTTAATTTTCACCAGTGATGAAGTGGTCAGGAGCAGTATAAAGGAAAAATACAGTTTCTGTATGTGAAAGTATGCCTGAAAGACCTATGGCACATCCTTACTTTTTCAGTTAAAATTAATTTTTCTCTACTGTTATTTTCCCTCTGATGTAGTATCTTATGAATAGCTGTTTCCTCCATGGACAGTGTGATTGAAAGCTTTGTGGTATCATCTGTTCTTTACACTCTTCTCCCAGTGTATTTAGTATGGAACAGCCATAATCTAACGTAGGAGTAGGTGAATAGATGGAAAAAAATCAAATTGCATTCAGTCTTCCAGTTCTTATTCAGGGAAAATCACTGTGAAAGAGATATGGGTTCACATAAGAATTTTTCATTGTTGTTACCATATTGCTGTAGTCTTTAATAGGAAATGTGTGAAAAAACTTTAGTTGATATTTTTGAGAAGTAGGATTAAATTTCCTGGTGACTGCAAAGAGTTATTTTCCTGACTTATTAAAAATTACTTTCATTTGTATGTCATTAAGATGTCACACATTCCTATTGTTTACCACCTGTGGAAATATATAACTAGCATATATTGTTGACATATTGTAAAATTAGCTTAGTATATGTGCGGTTAAAAAGTACAAACAAATTCAAATGTAACTCGTGCAGTTTTAATATCAAGTTAGGAAATCTGAATGCAGTATTAGCTTAAAAATGACACAAATAATTCATTTAGAAACTTGCAAATTATCCCAAAGTGTCAGTATGTTTCAACTAAGAAGTAATAGATGTAATATATTTTGATAAATATAGAAAACAGGTACATTATGACATTTAAACAATTTTAGAATTTTCAGTAACGGACTTACAGTATAGGCTGCAAGAAGAGAATTATTTATCTGCATTCCAATATTGCTGAGAGATTCCAATTAAAACTGAGGTTTGCTTGTGAGAGTAGTTGGGCCAAATAGTTTAGGCTCTCAGTTGAAAAATATACAAATGGTGAAAGATAACATAGAAAGATGGGGAAGAACTAGTTTTGTATTCAAACTCGTCTAGCCCCCCCATAGTTACTGGTAAGCATCTATTAGAGATTTGGTATGGAAAGGTCCCAAGAGGATACTCTATCATGTACTGTTTCTTATACGTGTTATTTTGTGATTTGGAGTGCTCTGTGGTTCAAGCATCATCCTTGCAGTCTTTTAATCATTTAAGGCTACAACTGAGTACCTCAGATCTGCTGTGCAGGAAGCTGGTGAAGAGCGGACTGCGTAGGAGCTCTACACATCACCCCTTTATTGGAGAATTCTGCTCTGCAAGCTATTGTCTGCTAAGTAACAGTGGAGCAATTTGAGAGATGCTAAAAGAAGCAAAAACTAAACCTGGGTCTATGGATTCAGGTCTAGTTCTCAGGTGACATACAGGAAAATGGGCTGCTATTGTACTCATTAACTGTATCTGGCAGGAGGGTTGACAAAAATATTTACATACCCTTGTAGGTAATTCATTGGTTCTGTAGCAAGCTGATCATAGCAAATTATTTTGTATAACCTGTGGTCTTTACTGTATGAAAGAAACTGTCTTATTTTAGCTGGAGGCATAGAATTATACCTTATGTCAACATACTATAAATTCCTGGCCTCTTCATGGTTCACTGGTATACTAACTTTCAGAAAAAGTGGTTTAGAGATACTTTAAAAAAATTTATTATTATTATTTTTCATGTTACAGTATGAGGAATGTTCCATGGCAAAAATTCCACAAAATATGGAAAAGTCTGATTAACTCTATAAGCCTACAATTATTTTTCTATCAGATTGAGTATAGGAGTAATTGTATTTCTCCAGTCATCAGAGTCCAAACCTGATAGAAACTAATTTGTTCATGCTTATTTGTATCATATTATTCAATCACCCTTGTATTTGTGTATGCCAAGGAGTCACTGATTACCTAGATAATGGTGACATAGTTGATATAGTCGCATAGGATTTTGAAAAGCTTTTTCAAAGTCACCTGTCAAAGGTTCTTAAAAGAACTAATCTCATGTGAAATGAAAGTTCCTTCACATGCATTAATCACTTGTGGAATAACTCTCATGGAATAATAACAGGTTGAAATGAATCAGGGAGATTGCTTATGGAGTCCAAAGGGGATATCCTCTGTTCAATATCTTAATCATATGAAAAAGCAGGCAAAGGGTATGGTGGCATCTTTTGTTGATGTTCGTAAGCAGGTTAATAACAGTGAATACTGACTAGAAAGAGTGCAGGAGTGTACTGAATGAATGTATGATAAAACTGTAAATGAAATTCAGTATTGATAAGTGAGAGGTGGTGCACCTGAGGGAAAAAACAATCCTAAAGTTACATAGACGATGCTCACTGGGCTATTAGCACACAGAAAAGAGGTTTTGGGGTTATAATAGATTTTGTACTGAAATGTCAGTTTGCATGCTCAATACCATCAAAAAAGCTGATTGAAAATTAAAAAAAAAAAGGGAAAAAGGAATTACATGCAAACTAGAGAATGTTGCAGTGACAGTTTATATATTGTAGCTCATCTATGTCCTGACTTCTCTGCAAATTCAGATCTCTTTCATCTCAAGAAGGACATAATAGAACTAGAGAAGGTATTACTGAGAAAGGAAGGAAGGGTAAACAAAAATATGGAAGGTCTACTAAGGTTAAAAAAGGGATGACAGAAGTAGGATGTAATAGAAATCTGAAGAGTTTGAGCAGCATGGGAAGAAAAAAGAGTGAGAAATAACTGATATTTCTCATAAAATGAGAATTGGAAAATACCAGATGAAGGTAGCATGATCAGAATTAGCAAGAAGACATTTAAACAAAAAATGTGGAGTTTAGCTGGTAGCTCATTGTTGCAGGACTTTGGCTTCCACAAATTCAGAAATTCATTAGATAGATTTATTAAAGTCTTTCAAGGACTATTAAGCACATAGATCTCCAATCTGGACCTAGAATTCCTTGAGCTGAAGACTACAGGAACCTGCAGCCCCCTTTGCTTATGCCTCTTATGCTTTTCCTTAGGCATCCAATATGGGCTGGTTGTCGGATCCAGTACAAAAACATCCTGTAGTGTCTGACTTAGGAGCTCCACTGTTTCTTGCCCTTCTCCAAAAGACGGTTCCAAGATTCTTTTTTTTTATATGTAAGATATTTTCTCACTAGATCACGCAATCACAATCAATTGTATAAAAGCACAGAAAAAGAAAGCACATAGGTTGTACTTGAACTATATTTAAACTGTGGTTACCCCTCTCTGTCTGTGAATTTAAAAGATGAATCACCTGTGTGGACTGCATTCCAAACCTCTTGCTGATCTTAATAAGAACAGAGTGATCGTAGTCATAAATAACATAAGGTCATCAATGAACGGTGACATCTTCTGGGCATATACATCAGTCTGTCTTCCAGACATTCTTTCATCCTGGTTCTCTCAACCAGGGATTCTGTCTCCAGATCAAAAGTGCCAGAAGGACATCTCTATCTGGAACCATGCTCACCATCAAACTAAATTAATTGTCAGCAAACTCTTGTTCACAGGCAGATAGTGTTAACTCACTTCATAAAAGCTGTTCAAACACTAAAAAAATTACAGTCTCTAAACAAGAGTTGCAACTATAAAATATATGCTTAATATCAAAACTGACAAGTAGATCAGTTGCAGAATATTTTAGGAGACAATACATTTGGGTTTAATAAAGGTTACATTTTAATAGGGAAAATAAAGTTGTTGAGGTATACCATCTGGTCAGGATTCTTCTGACCTTTATAGACAGAGATTCCTTTAAGTGGGTATTAGTTATCTTAGGAAGCACTTAAAATCCAAGGCACCAGATATAAAGTACCAGAAATGATTCAGATTTAACATAGGAGTTTGAATTAAGAAAGTAATATCCTGTTCAGAGGAAGGAAGACTGTCAAAAGGGTTGTTAAGTTTAAAATCACAAGACCAAAAATGCTTCGTTTTCCTGTAACTTTTAAATAAGCACATTTTGATGTTTCTTTCTTATGTCATGTAAATTTAGATTTCTCTGCTTCCCAATGAGGAGTAAGAGCCAGCAAAAACATCAATGTTCTGAACAGTCTAATTAGCCTAAACTATTGCGAATATTCACATTATTTCTGCTGAAAAAAAAAAATAGAGCACTGGCTGGTGAAAATGTGCTATATTTGGGTAATATTTTTTAACTAGCTACAGTGAATTGATTTATTTACTGAATAGTTTTATTAGATGCTTGCAATGAATCAGGCTTCAGGACCAGAAAAAATATATCGGTGCATCAGCAATAAGATAGCCTTCTGCTATTTTGTCTCATAGAATTGAATTTTAACACAATAAAAACTACAAGCACACTTTCTTTTGTAGGTACGTATGTAGTTATAAAACATCTGTCATTGGGATAACTTTCAGCACAGTTTCATTTTGAACAAACTTTTAAAAATGGATTTAGTACACACAAATGAAGTTGCACAATAATTCTAAGTAGAGATGCTTGATTATTAGGGTTTATTCTTACACTCTTGGTTACACTTAACAGTTAATTTAGCTAATTTAGCTAAGCAGAGCTCTAACATCTGGTTCCTGAGACGTCTTGTCAGACTACCCGAGCAATTATCGACTGGTTGCCCTGAACTTATAGAGACTGTTGCGTTTTCTTTCTAGATATTATGAGGAAAAAAGGTGATAAAAGATTCTGCAGAACAAAATAGTATTGTAAAGTCTATTTGGTTATAAAATAATTAAATGTATCATTTTTCTTCATTTTTCTGAAATGTTTGGAGCCACCTCCTTTTTGATTCTATTTAGTGATAGTTAAAAATAAATGATCCAGCTGGCTGAAGACTTTTCACTTGGCAGGTAAACAGTTGGTATTACTCTCCAAGGAGGTCAGGATATTTTGCATTTCATCATTCCTGGAATTTATCTTCTATGGTAGAGCTTGATTAAACCTCCAGTGGCACTGGAGGAAAAAGAAGCAAAGGTCTTAAGGCAAGAAAAATGTTACTGGGTAATTAGAGTTTAGGACTATGCAAATTTAACTTCTTTTTTCCCCCCCTCCTCTCAAATAGTTGCTTGGAAATACAAATTGATTTTTTTTTTTTTGGTAATTTTACTTGCTATAACAAGAAGAAAGGTTGAAAGAATTAGAGCTTTAAGCTCATAGACAATGAAGCATTGTGAACTTGATGTGGGTGTGAAAGCCACAAAAAATATTTTTCCTTAAGAGGGTTATTTTTCCTTCTTTTTGCAACTTAAGAGAACCAGCAGAGCCCTATAGAAACAATAGCATTTTCTGTTACACTTTCCAAAGGAATTTTTTGACCAGTGGACTATGTGGGTATCCTGCTGTTCCATCTCAGAAATAAATTTTGATTTCCTCATGCAAGTACAAGAAATCTGAGTAGATTACACTATAACATATAGACAGCTTCTAGGATCTGAGTGAACTGAGAGATGAAAAGGAATGCGGCTAAACCAGATACATGTTTACATTTTACTGCAACTAACAAGATTTTGATATATAAATGTGCTTACAAGGAAAAGGTGTGGTTTTTTGGAATGGCCATCCTTTGTCTTTTAAAGTAATCAAGAATAAAAGTGCTTGAGGTATTTTCTTGAATTTGCTTTCTCAGTAAGCATTCACTGTCATGAACAGTTTTAGAACACAGAGGAAAATGGAATGGTTATTCACATCATCATACCCAGGTGTTTGATTTGTATTGCATATGGATAGCACTGACTCAGGATTTCTATAGGCTCTGTTTATCAAAGCAAAAAAAATCCTTTCTAAAAGGTATAATATGTTTTACTAAGGTTTTTGGCAGTAGAAATGGCAGGGTGTTATTTTAAGGTACACTTTGCTATAAAGGCTTTTTTCATGTTCTCAAAGTTTCAGAGTACAAGTGGCCTAGACTTTTTTTTCTCTTAGTAGACAAAATTCAATATCTAGGACTGAACTTGTGTTCCCAGTGCAGCTGGGAATATTAAAGAGAGGGTCTGTGTGACAGATGAATCATGGTAGCTGCTCAAGGTATTTCTGTAAGAAGGCAGTTTGGAGAGGAAAAAAAACCCCAAAGAGTACCTTTGACATGGCTTGAACAGATAGAATGTGCTGGGGTTTTTTTGTTAGAAATAATACCAAATGGTTCATTATTCCATTGAATTTTGAATTATGAATGAAGTTTAAAAAAGTATGAAATAGGTCTTTGAGCTGCAGCTCTTTGGTTTACTGCTGCAGACATCAATGAGGTCAATACTTCATGTTTGTGAGTAAAATTACAGTTTTAAAACTAATCTTTCTTGTCATCTTGGGGTTGTGTTTTTTAATAGATTAAGGTAAATTAATGATAATAGATAGGAATTGAAGTAGGAAGAGAAGGGAAGGCATTGTAGAATTATATCTGGTATTGTCTGAGATAATGGTTTAAGACTTGACAAAAGGACTGTGTTCCATTGAGCATCTCTGTTCTCATCTGTGATCATTTAACATCTCTGTATCAGGTACAGAAATTGATCATATGAAAAAAATAAAGCCTGCAATGCAGTCTTCACTGCCATTGTTCTGGCAATCCTATTAGAGATAAAAGATAGTGTAATGCCTTATAAGCTCCATTTTATTCTCACTTCTAGGACTTCTAATCTCTTTCCTGAACATCGTGATCATTCTTTTTGATGCCTAGTCCTTCTCTCCTCTATGTACTTGAGGACACTGTCTGGCCGTTCAGATTTTACACCTGTACCTCACTGGCTGACAGTTCCATATCACTAAGTGGTATCAGTCCTGAAGAAAAGGTCTTACTTAATTTTTTATTGTGTAGAAATAACTTATAATAAATGTGCATAGTATGGCTTCCTGTTGTTACTAGCAACTTTATCCTTCCCCTGTAGAGTAAATTGGAAATAAGTAAGTTCAGCAGCAACTTGATCTACAGGTTACAATTAAGAATGTCTACTCTGAAGCACAGAACAGTGGTATGTTTAATGTTGGTGTCTCTGTGCATTTCTAATAAAACATGTCACTTGATTGGAATAATACTGTTTAGTTAACAAACTTTCTTCTCTTGTCTCACATTTTAGATGGAGGGCTATATACAAGCTTGCCTTCTTGGGCTAATAGAATTCTGACTGTAAAGAGGCTTAGACAATGTTTACAGAATTAAACTAGTTTTTTAATTCTATTTTTCAGTTGAAAAAGCAAATGAAATTTTCTTCAGAGGTATTAATTGTAAAACATTAAATGGCTTAAGATGCAGACCTTTTTCTTTTATTTATAGTGACTGATACAAGTTCTCACGGTATGTTGTGTCCTCTGGAAGAACTTCTTTGGAGCGTTCTGGTTCGCTGAGTAATATGAAGGTTTAATCCAGAGAATTCTGGTGCAGATTTTATACCCCAAGGAGCATCTGCATTACTGTACACCTTCTATGAGTGAGAAGGCATACTAGAAGTTATTGGAGCCATAGCATGTGGTATAATGGAGAGCAATTCCCCTGTGATTAGTCCTTTGCTGCTACTAGTGATCTCATCTGTACAGCATCATAATATATGAGAGCAGGACCTCTTCCACTTCTTAATGTGGTTGGATGGCCCTAAATTAGAGAACTGAAATTCAACATTTACTTCTAGCACTAGCGCAGTTGTTTGAAATACGAATTTTTCTGTGCAATCAGTGCATATAAAACTGTTCAAGAATAGTGCAATATACTACTTCTAGGAATGTGATGTGAAAATACCACCTTGTAGAGTGGTGATTCTCTTCATTAGAGAAGGAGTCTTGGAATCAGCTTTATCATATTGCTTGTCACACTCTTCCTTCAATGGCAGTGTTTTTTTTTATTGCTGTATAGGCTGTGGGGAGGGGAGCACTCCTGATTTCAGATGATTTCCAACTGCTTTGCACTTAAGGATCAACAAACAGCAGTCAGAGCAGGAACAGAATGAAGCTTTATCTCCCTTATCCTTTATATAGAGATGTATATGCCACTATTTTATATAGAAATTAATTGGTTTATTTTAATTTATATTTTCAATAGTGTCTTCAGTTTACCAGATTATTGTGTAAGTAGTTTGTGCTGGGGAAAAAAAAAAGTTTTTCCCCTAGAATTCTCCTAACATTCTAGTGTGGAGTCTGAATGATGTCTGACATCAGAATAATTTATCTTACAGTAATTAAGTGATATAAAAACACGAATGAAGTGCAGTACTGAACCTACGTAGTCTGGCTTCTGAGAGATTAACTGCAGCAATTTGTAAGTTACAAGTTTGCTAGTTTATTTTCAGTCTTTTATGAAAGTCAGGGTAGAAATTATAATCAGTGTTGTGAAACAGAACTCAGAAAACGCTATAATCCTTCAAAAAAACAAAAATATTTCTGTTTTCTTTGAGAAACATTTTGTACAAGCACACCTGTCTCACTAAATAATGATTGCCAGTGCAGTCTTTGAACACATGTACGCAGAAACATTAAAACCTGAAAATCTTTGCAATGCCACAAAGCAGACATAATAAAGGATCATGAAGCTTTCTGTTTAAATCAAACAATCTTCTAATGAAAGTTGGTAGATTAGCTGCATTCAGTCATAAAGTTTAGTTCACTTTTATATAGTTATTTTTTATCTTAGAAGTGAAGTTAAAAAAAGTGTGTGTAGCACAGCAAAGAAGATTGTGTTTCTCTGATGTTTTAATACCTACTTGATGTTTTGCTTTCAACCTCATGATCTCTGTGGAGTTTGTCTAAAGGGTATATTCTGAAAAAGGCATGGTTTTACTTCCCCAAACAGGGATATTGTTACATGTGTATGGTGGTTCACTGCAAAGCAATGACATCACTCTGGGCTTTTGTGGATTTAGTGATATTTCTTTAAATACTGAATAATATGTTGCTTTGTCCACCAAACTGTGGAAGACCTTCTAGACACACTGGGGTGCATTATGCACTATGTTTTGCTTATCATAGCTGACATTTATTGTACATTTAAATGGCTTCAGATATGGCTATACGGGGTTTTTAAATCATTCCATCATGTTGGAAAATAGTTTGTTCCACTCACTTTTGTTTTATTTTCTATTAATTTTTACTAGTCATCATGTCTGTGTGTGTACTTGGGGAAATAACAGCCCCCCTACCCACAGTAACACAGATGTTCAAGATTTTGCTACTGCATGAGTTCTACTGAAAATACAACACTATCTGGGAAACGTCAGGGTTAAAGGAAAGCTGCAACTGGAAAACATGTGTTGCGCAAAGTAAACCAGATACTAGTGAGAACTTGTTGCAAATATATAGGAAAATCTAGAGAAAATGTGGACTACAGAAGAGAAGGGAGAAATCAGAGGTAATTCAAGCAAAACGAAAAGCTGTAAAGCCAGTTCATATGGTTATTCTGCTCCATGTCTTGTGTGCTGCTCAAGAGTAAGATAAAATGATCCTGTTACAAAGATGCATCTGAGCATGAATTAAAAAGTAGAAAGATAAAAGGTTACATAATTTCTTAAAAAGTTGAAAGAGACCATACGTTTTATTAAATTATTGATGGAAGCTGACATTAGCTGAGTGGGATGCATGGAGTGTTTTGGATGACAACATGAGTATTGATTCTATACTCTCATTTCCTTTTATGCAGCACAGAGCAAATCCTCTCTGGTCATACAGTGCAAAAACTGGGGATTAAGGGAGGATGTGTTGAAGGGGATATTCATTCTGATCACAAATCTGTACTTAAACTGCAATGAGTTTGCATTATATAGCCAACAGATGTGTAAGCATGTGATTTGGGAAAAAAACCCTAGCAGTTTTAACTAAATAAGCCTTTTTCACTCCAAGGTGGCTCTAAAATGCCTTACCCACCCCGCAGATCTTGTGGTGTTCTTGTCTGCAATGTGGGGTGGTTGAAAGGAAATCAATAGTAGTGGTGTGCTTGTGGAGCTTGCATTGCTTTTTGTGAATACAAGGCTTGGAGCACAGACCATATCCTAAAATCACTTTACCTTTTCTTGCCTTAATCATTGTTTTATTTTGTGTCTGGTTGAAAAGTGGTTACAGAGCCTTAATAACTCCTTTCTTAATAGCTGTATAAATGGAATAGTCTTACAGCATGCTTACATTAAAGCAGTTTGAGAAATGAGGAAAAAGTATGATACAGTAGGCTGTTGGCAGAAGATAGTGCTAACAATTTCAAATTCAGCACTGTGGAATGCAGGTGGCCCCAAATGACCCTTAGTACCTGTTTATTTAATTAGAGTTGGCAACAAAAGGCTCCCTGGAGGCTTCTGGGCACTTCATGAGTTTGAACCACTACTAAATAGTAGACCAGCATATGGTGGATACACTACTATTTCAGCACTGTAGTAATTTAGATTATGCTGTGTACTTGGGGGAAAAAGAATCCACCAATGTACAAGGAATGAAAAGCGGGATTGGGGGCGGGGGGAGGGAATCATAGCTGTAAAGAATCTTAAAGTAGTTTAATATGGAGTATTTACTGCATTCAGTTGCTCCCCTGTAGTGGTTTAACAGTGGATCTGTAGTCTTAGCTGAGAAATTTCTTGCTGTTTGTGGGTTAGTTTCAAAATCATACCATTAATTTGATATATTTTTCCTACAGAAATACACGACAGGTGTTATAGTCATGTTTAAAGAATGTAAGTCAATAGTACTTAAAACTTAAAATCCTAAATACTTTTTAATTAAGAGTCAGTTGAGTATTTTGCGCAGTACGGAGTGTTGAATGGTGATTAGGAAGACATATAGATTTAACCATTCTTTGATGTATGTAGCTGAACTATATTTGTAATTGCTTCTTAGGAATGAAGGCCATCCCATATTTAAACATGCGAGTACAGAACATGGCCTCTGACTGTGTTTGCAGTGCAGTGTGATTGTATTTGGCATTGACTGACCAGTGTTAGTGTAACCAGGGGAATGAAATAATTTTTAACTTATAAATATTGTGGTTCTATATCAGAACTTGGAACAAATAGCTAAGGGTTAGCTTGATTTGTTGTTAAGTGCTATCTGTAAGTCAGGGAGTAGTAAGTTTTGAAAAACTTCTATGGGGAGAAAAAAACCCAATAAGCTTTTTTTCACTGCAGTTTTATACATGGTTTTGGGAAGAAATAGCAGCTATTTTTGGTTAGTGATGATAAGTCAGCCTGTGAGTTATGGTTTTAAACTTAAGAATTAAAGCAAAGTTCCAGATTAGTAATGCTTCGATTTAAATTTGAATAGCGTTGTTAGTTTAGGGATCCCCTGATCTTCATTTGAGTAATTCTGGAGAGGGTACTTGGCTATGCACTTGGGGTGCTCCAAATTAAAGGGCATTTTGCTACTAGATTTTAAGTTCAGTTTTGTCCTGTGTTTGTCTTTTAATGATTATCCTTTGCAAGGCAATCCAGTTTTCAGACTCATGGTTGGATTTTCAGTTTCTACAGATACTTTTGTGCATTACACATTGAGGAACAAATGCTTGGATTTTATTTACTTATATATATATGTGTACAGGTACATATTTTTAAGTATATGTAAGTATGTGTAAGTATATATTGAGCATGTGTGCATACATGTGTGTGCTGTTGTCTGTGTCTGTGTGTCCTCCCCCTGCCCTAGTTATTGAATTATGAGGTGAAGGTTCCTATCTTTTTTAGCAAAAGACATGGCTTGGGCTATTAATTTTATTTTTCCGTACTTACAGGTTCTAATTTTTATGTAAAGTTACATTGCTTGATTATTTTAGGTACGTGACCATAGTTTTCCCTTTGTGTTTTTGTGTTTGTGAATAATTTTCTGCAGCTATGGATTTAGTGCCATCTTGTGGGAGACATATAACTGCAGGTTTTTTTATGTCGATGTATTGAATTCTTCTCATTTATGGCCTGAATAGTACTCCTATTAAATCTGACAAGAGTAATATAGATTTAACAAAGTATATTGTGAAACCAAAGTCTTCAAACTTATGAAAGCTTATTTTTTGCGAACTGTATAGACCTTTTGAGCCCAAAATGTTGCCTCCTAACGTTGTCATTAGATTTCTCTTTCCTGCTGATCTGCACTTCTTCAGTAACTCAGGATGAAATGGCTTTCCAGATGGTTGTCTTGCTTTGTGATGCATCATTTTTCTCTGTTGGATCTAACTGAACACTGTTTTCATTGGAGCTACTAAAATCTCTATATTGATTTTTTTTTTTTCTTAATTGTAGCAGAACACATAGTTCTGAAGCTCCTTTTCAAATTGTTTCAATGGAAAATGATTATGTATTATGGTTAATCAACTCACAGTACTATTCCTAGTAGAGAAAAAAATTGGAAGCTGAAGAGTGCTCTCTTATGTATTTTGCCTGATTAAAATATAGCAGGGAGAGGTTGAAATTGGAACTTTATCACTTTTTTTTATTTCTGGCTTACTAAAAGCTGTGCTTGAAATTGTCATGTGAGTAACTTATATTCATATGTTTTTTCTAGTGGCTGCATTAAAAGAATATAGTTAGAAAGTTTCAAAATCAAAAGGTGGAGAAGATAAGATCATAAAAAAAATGTTAAGGTGCCCCACTCCCACAGCTTTCAGTGATGCTATGCATTTGTCTCTTATGCCAGTAAAGATTTTCTGTACAGAAACTTCACGCGCTCATTTCACGTGTAAATTAAACATGTATGTTTGCAGTGCAGTGTGGAGGTTCTGTCTAGTCTTCTCTCTTTCCTATTCTGTGTCTTTCAATATAGTGTCAAATAATCGCTGGTGTCTTTTTTTGAGAAATTGACAACCTATATCAGTCTGTTATGTTTCTCCGTGTTGTTTCTTAGATATGATATGACAAAAGTTAACTTTTACAGTATGTGGCATATTAAGGTCACCTGAGAAACAAACACGTGGTGTATGTTATGGAAGTAATTGTTTTAATATTTCTAAAATAATTCACATAATTCAGTGCTTTGACCATTACTACTTACTGACAATGGCAACCATCCCTATTTCAGTCTGTTATGACCTTACTGGAAACACTATTTGGGCGCCTATATAGTTTTCCTCTATGTGCGTTTTTAATTTGATAGCTTCAGCAGAACCTGTATTATATCCACAGAAAGTCCTGCCCTCAGATTTTATTTTAGTTTTTAAATGAAATAATTGGGATGTATGTTTCTTTGGAGGCAGATTGCAAATTAGGAAAAGGGAGCCCTGTTCACATGATTTTTATATAGGAAAATGAGTATTTATTTTCAAGGTAATAGTGAGCTTTCTGCCAGAAGCCCCTAAACTTTATAGCAAAAGATCAAGCAGATAAAGGGAGGGACTGAAAATCAAATACCACGGGTTTTTCAGTGTTTGAAATGTGAACTTGTTTACTCTCCATGTTCTCCTTTTGTAAGTAATTTCTTGACTCACTGCCCAAAAAAAAATTCCTTTAATGTAGCAAGACATCAGTTTTTGAGAAATAAGAAAGTAATAGGCCTCTTTAGCATCCAAGATTTTTTCTATGCTATTATTTTGACTGAATCAGCAAGCTGGACAACATATTCTACTGTCCAAAAAGAGAGAGGAAGTTACTTGCCAAATATTTTTTGGCTTATGAGGCTTTTTTAAAGCTGGCAATCAGAAACAATGAATTCTTAACTTTCAGTTCTTCGTTAACTGAAGTTTGCACAACAGTTCGTACTGATCTGGTATTACTGAATATAATCTCATGGATGTGCCAGGAAGAAGGCAAATATAATTTCCCAAGTTTTCTAACAGGTGCATTTCAGTTGTACATGACTACAGAAGCATGAATAGAGCTCAGCTCCCTTAAGTCACATACAATCTTGTTTTTAAATAAATATTCCAAGTATATGCTTCTGACACTCATTTTTGGTCCCACTGTGATCAATGCTAAATCTAATTTCTTCTCAAGCCCCCAAACAACGTTGAAGAATGTTGATCCTGTGGCATTCTACTACTGTCTAAAAAAGCAATTAATGGAGTCCCTAGAGCTTTTCTGAGAAAGAAGAATACATTCCAGTAGGTCAGTAATCTATGCTGGAATCTGACAAGGCAGTGTTCAGTCTGCTGCATTGAGCACATAGTATGTGATTTCACTGTGAGGGGAGCTCTGTATTTTTTTTTTCTGAAAAAAAAAAAAAAAAAAAATCCCAAAACAGCCCCACAAAGCCAAAACACACCCCAGCCCTCTCCCAGCATTTGATTAATCAATTTTTGTATTGATAACACAAATCTGTAACTAATTTTATGGAATACGAAAAACGTTAAAACTTGTAGTTACGGTAAGAGACAAATAATATTTTGATAATTTCTCAGATGCTTTAGTTACATGTTAGCAGGTTTGAAGACTGAGGAATGGTCAGTAGCCTTTCTTATGGAAAGTTCAATTTGTACCTCTGCTTCTTTGCTCATTGCTTTGACAAGACTGATATCAGGGAAGAATCTCTTCATATCCCCTTCTTATGCAGTATAATTTCCGGTGCCTGGAGGAGTCCATCTCTTTATTGCTAATCTTTTCTGAATAAGAAGTGGTGAACTGACATAGTGCAGGTAATAGCATTTCATGGAAGCTATTCTATATTGGTGGTATGAATTACTATGATTTCAGTATGTACAATATTTAGAGTAGGAAATGCTCATGGAAACTGTGAAATACTGAGTTTCATGGCTTTTCTTAAGTGTTAGTCAGAAGTGTTGTTTTTGCAGTAGCACTGTCATCCATAGGTGAAGGCTGCGATCTTCCTGCTCTTTATGGAGGGTACAGTTGAAATGTTTCAGAACATCCCCTGTTCTGAGCTATTACAGAGGTATTCAAAATCCCAGTATGTTCAGGATCTAATGCTGTTTAAAACATGAGCCCTAGCATCAGGGACGACAGAAGCACTAGAAGAGTGTTACTCGAAGGAAGGAAATAAACCTTGGGTTTAAGGCTCTGAGGAATTAAAATTTTTAATGACAACCATGAAAGGTGTAAATTCTATGTAAAGAATTTTTGGGTTTGGGGTTTGCTTATAAAAAAGATAGCCAGAAATATTTGAAATACCAGTATCTTGAAAATTCTGTGAATGTTTGCTCACTTGGTTTCAGTTATTTGACTGTTAGCATCTCAGAAACCTTAAATAGGAATTCTGTCATAGAGCTGAATGTTATTTGCCATTAACGTGCTCAATTATACATGATCTTAATTCAACGGTATTTTGGATTGTCATTCATGTTCCAGATATCTTCCTTTGACATTTTTGTAGTGGAATAGCAATGTAGTACTGTCTTTTTGCATCTTTAATGTACAGTTTACATATTGCAAAAAAGTTATTTTCTGAGACTTGTGTAATTTTGCTCAAATAATTTGTTGGAAGTTACTCAACATGTTCCTTTAGGGAATGATTTCATGGAAGCAGTTGTAATTGTTGGCAATTTAAAATATTTAGTGTTCTATTTGCATGGCTCAAAACCAAGTGGTTGGCCTGAAAGAAACTTCCTATTTAAGCAACAGGTCAAGGCCTTTCTGAGAAAGACTGCATTCACGAGGCTTATTCAAAGGCATGCAGATGAGAGCTGATTAATACCTAGTGCTGCAAAGTGGTAAAATACTGCAATTTTAAGTGAAAATGCTAGAATGGAAACACTGGAAATAACTTACCTTAAAGGATAATAAGAATAATTTTAGTAGTGACTTTGATGAATGAGACACATGAAATAGGCCAGACATAATTAAAAGCATTAAGGCCACACTTACTAGATCTTGCTGGTAGAAAACAATAGGTTTCTTTTGACTCTTAAACAAGACATAATGCAGAGGTGTTGACTGCTTATAATCATTAATGAATCCATATGCACTTTTCACAATAAGACGTGTGTTAAAATTTAGTGTGTTGTCTAAATTCCATGTGATTTACTAACTTACTCTGGGTATGGCACTTTTGCTGTTCTGGGCATTAAATACACAATAACCCACGAATTATAACCATAACAAAAGAGGAGGATAATGCTATTTGATAAAAAGCTTGATATTAAACATCACTATGCTGGAAAAAAAAAAAAGTCTACATTGTTCATGGAAACTTTAACTTGTTAGAAGTCAGGGAGGAAATTATTTTTTTCTGAATTTCCTCCACTTTTTGGTTAAAACAAAACAGAAGGAAAATGTCAATAATTTCTAAATACACAGTGCAGCGTTTTGTTAATGAATAACACTTTGCTCACTGAGTTTTAAGAAAGTTTTTTTTCTGCAAAGTTTTAAGAGCTTTGTGTGTCTGCAAGTATCTTCTCCACATAAAACACAATGAAAACATGTTGAAGATAACTGCAAATTGTTATCTTCTGAAAGCAAGTGATTATTACTTGAGAGGTATATTTATGATGTTGAGTTAAATCTTTTTTGATAGGAAAGTTTTAAAGCAGAGAAGGCAATACTCAAAACAAGGGCTTCCAGAAGTACTATACAGTGAATCAGTGGAGTTGCAAACTTATTGTTCCTTTTAAATAAAAGGCTGAGGAGATAACTGGAAATCTGCTGTTTTATGAGCAAAAGAGAGCTAGGAATGCTGATATTTTACTTTTTTTTAATATTGTATCTCTTCATTAACAGTGGGGTTTGGGGGTGGGGTTGTTTCAGGGGGATGGAATTTTCTTTGGAAAAGGTCTTGAGTGCTCTTGCACTTTCCTAGACTTATGCTGTGATGATGTGAAGCTCTGGGGATTCTGTTCTGTGACTGCAGTTACTCCTGGGATTAGCTGTAGGACTGAGATTCTGCTCATCTTTGATAAACCATGGGCAGTCAGAATACAAATGGAAAGGATCAGTTATATAGAGTCTAGGCCATATGAGAAATCTTGTGTGGGAAGGATAAAGGTTTATGGTCCCAAATGGTCTAAAAACTTCCTTAGAGAACCTTAAGGGCTTCATTCTTCAAAAAAGAGTGGAAATGATTTATTCTGGAAAGTAAAGATAATCAGAGGAACTGGAGTGCATTAGAGGATGGAGGATTTCTCATGGTATATAGTTATGTAATCTGATGAGAACAGTTTTTAAATATGAATGCCTAAGATTTATCTTTGAGTGTCCAGGACTTCTAAAACTTGCATTGTTCTTAACTGGGTAGCTAATGTTACAGACAGAAATTTTTTTGGGAAAAAAAAATTATCTGCTTTTCTTAAGCTAACATTGATTTCCAGGCCTTGTTAAAATGTATTTTGTTTTTTTCTTCCCAGTAAGTTGTAATAGGTAATATTGAAACAGATTCTTCCAGATATGTTCAGATTGGTCAAAATCTGTGTTACAGGTGATTTTCAGTCAGCTAAAATACTATTTAGTGATTCTGACGTCGCTCAGCCTTAAAAACATACTAGCAGCATTTTTCCAAAGGGAAGAGGGGAAAAAAGGCCACAGTCTTGTCATAACAGCATAATTGGACTGTTTAAAACTTGTAATAGTGCCAGTAACGATCACCTAAATAGAAAACCTTGCATTTTGCTCTGACACTGATGACTTACATGGTTTAATAAAGCTTTTTTCAGGAACTAGAGAACTTGATGTGGGCATTTGTGTGAACATGTATCTTTGCAGATTACTCCTCTCAAGGAGTTTGACTTCTTACATTTATAAAAGTCCCTTCCTCTTGGCCTTCTGGTTCTTACAGGCTAAAAGATTTGGCCCATGAATATTAAAATGTTTATCAATAGCAGAAAACATATAGGTTAATTCAAATTTTTTGGATTAAAGTTGATAAAGAAGGTTGTACTGAATTTTTCCTTTTGAGATACTGACTACTTTATGCAAGGTACACCAGAACTGAATTCCTATTGGTAAGTGTGGACTGAGGTAAAATGTACTGTGTCTCCACAGAGATAAGACTATGTTCTGACTTTGGGTAAAGCTGGTTGATAAATGTCAGAAATCATCCACTGAATAAATAATTCAACAAATAGCATTCAGCTAGCTTTCTTCACAGAGAAAAAAAAATAGTAGTATTGCATTTTAGAGGCAAGGTGAATTTGAAAGACACACCATAGAAAGCGTTGGCTATGCTGGAGAAATATAGTGGAAGAAAGAAGGAAAGGATTATAGGGAGAGATATTTCAGACATACAGTTAGTTTTTTCTACCCCAGAATACTCCAAATTAACAAATGAACTTCAGTGCTTTAGAGATGGATTTGTGCTACTGTAAATATCTATTATGAAGAAATATTATTTGACAGAATGACAAACTATATCTGTGATAGCAGGCCTACTTAGGGCAAATGGCAAAGCAAAGGAAATAAATGAAAAATGACATCTCTCAGCCCACAACAAACCAGGGAATCGGGGAAGAAGTATATTTACAGATTGTGCCTTACGAGTTAGGTGCACAACTACTATGAAACTTGCACTACTAAAACGTTTTAACCTACAGTTACCCCTCAGTTATACATGGAGATGCATTGTTTACAATGACCTCAAGTTTTCAGGCAATACTCTCTTTCCAATCTTAGTTGTTTTTCACCAAAATATTTGTGAGATGAACCAGAGAAGCTGACCGAATAGTAATGAAGTCCGATAGTTCAGATTAATGTCTGTATTAAGAAATGCAACTTTAAATGTACATGATGGGATTCCTTATTTAACTTGCAAAGCATGTATTAAGGGCAAGCTTAGAGGAGTGCTAGAATGGCTTGATGGGCACCCACCCCAGTCCTTTTTGATGCCCAACGTGGGGCACAAGACAATGGCAGTTTTGTATTAAGCGTGCTATAGCTATAGGAGTTATTAATGGCAAGCTCCTGTGTGGATTATGGAGCTTGGCTGCACTGCTTATCTCTTTATTTTGCAGAGCTTGGGAACATGCTAGTACAAACAATAGCCGTGTCATTGATGGCCTTGCTGTGCTTGGGGAACTGTCTTGTGGGGAGGATGAGGGAATAAATCTCCTAATAAATCTCTTCTACGCAGGATTGACGTGGATGGTTTTATTATGCAGGTTCCCAAGGTCCTTGCTCACCCTTATGTGAGCTGTTTAATACTACTAATTAACAATTAGTATATTATGGGGTTTGTGGAATCTGGTGTCGTCCTGGTGTAAGAGAAGACAGCTTTTGGGTGAGGCAATACTGAAATGTGCCCTGAGGTGGCCAGTCCCTGGGTGGCAGGGTGTGTGGAAGGCTTTGGGCAGGTTTCTAGGGTGGTTATCACCTCCAATAATCTGGGACTTCACAGTTGAACAGGCAAGCAACCCTGGCAAACCGACATGCTACCTGATAGAAGGGTGCCTTGCCTACCCCAGTGGAAACCAGCAGCTTCTAGCACTGTACTGGGGCCTGGCCTGTGCCTATCAAGTCACAGTTCAGTACTCTGAGGACTGTGGTTGAGGCAAGGACCAAACAACAATAACTACAGTAATTGCCCCAGTAGTGAAAAAGAAACAGTGGACAAGGAAAACAACAGGTCCATATCATTGATTAGTAAGGGAGGAGGAAGAAGAGGAAAGGTCTGATCAAGAAGCTGGTCCCTCAGCAAAGAAATTGGAGGAAGGAGTGACAGAATTCAGACAGGAAGTGGAAACTACATGGTCCCTGACCTCATCAGAACTTTGAGACATGTGGAAAGATTACAGCCACCAGCCTGGTGAACGGATTGCTGCCTGGCTGCTCTGATGCTGGGATAATGGGGCTGGCAGTCAGCAGCTGGAAGGTAAGAAGGCCTAACAGCTGGGATCCCTTGCTAGAAAAGAAGAGAGAGGAGTTGGAAAAGAGTCAGCAGTTTGCAGTCTCTAGAGGTGATTCCTCTCAAGTGTGAGGGCAAGATATCCATTCAAGGAGGATGTTATGAACTCCTCAGGAAAGCGGACTACTGCAGATGAAGGCATCCAGTACCTGAGAGAATTAGTGGTGCTGGAAGTCATCTACAGTGATCTAGACAATGATGAGGTCTCCAAAGATCCAGAGGGTGTCCTGTGCGCACAGTCCATGTGGATGTAAGTGATTCAGGGTGCACCAGCATCATATTCTAACAGCTTGGCAGTGATGTATTGCCCAGATACGGATACACTAATATCCAGCTGTAGATAGAAGACCCTGTGTCCACACCAGTATGTGGAGAGAGTGTCGTCTTGGCTCCAAAACTTTGAAGAAAATCTCTGTATGTCCTCATCCCCATGGGCCAGCACCTTGCCTGTTAGGGGTGCCCCAAGAAATCAGTCCTGTCCTGCCCTGGTCAGAGGGAAAGGGAGCCCCGGGCACGTGTCACATGGCGCACACTGGTTCTTCCTGTGTGACCGGGGGAGGACATGAGGAAGTGGGATAGTAAACCCACCTTGAAGCTGGAAGCCCTTGTACAGGAAAACAGCTGTTAGGAAGGGGCTCACCCAAGAAGGCTGTCAGCTTAGCTGCTGTAGAGACACAAGAAGGCAACTGGCAGTCTCGCAGACATAAAAGAACTGAGGTCACCTCCCTTGATCCTGGTTAGGTGTCTTCTGGTCTGGCACTGCAAAGGTCAGATGAATAATCTGACCAGGAACAGTAATGGAGAGTCCCTGCCTTTGGCCAGGAGGAGGCAAGTTATGACCGGATATACTGGACTGCATGGATTCAGTGGCTTGGCACCTCAGACCCACAGAAGTATAACATAAGGCTTTGGTAGACACTGGTGCACAGTGTACGCTGGTGCCATCAGGGTATAGGGGCCACAGAACCCATCTGGATCTGTGGAGTGACAGGGGGATCCCAAGAATTGTCTGTATTAGAGGCTGAGGTGAGCTTAACAGGGGACAAGTGCGAAAGGCACCCCACTGTGACTGACCCAGAGGCCCCTTGTATCCTTGGCATAGACTACCTCAGGAGAGGGTATTTCAAGGACCCAAAGGGGTACTGATGGGCTTTTGGTGTAGCCACTGTGAACACAGAGAAGATCAAACAGCTATCCACCCTGCCTGGCCTCTTGGAAGATCCCTTTGTTGTGTGATTGCTGCAGGTTGAAGAACAGCATGTGCCACTTGCTACCAGGACGGTGTACTGGCCGTAATATTGCACAAACCGAGACTCTCTGGCTCCCATCCATGAGCTGATTCATCAACTAGAGAGCCAAGGAGTCATCAGCAAAACTCACTCACCTTTTAATAGTTCCATGTGGCCAGTGCAACAGTCTGATGGGAGGGTGGAGGCTAACAGTAAGGCTATCGTGGCCTGAATGAAGTGACGCCACCGCTGAGTGCTGCTGTACCAGACATGTTAGAGCTCCAATATGAACTGGAGTCAAACTGGTATGCTACAATTGACATTGCTGGTGCGTTTTTTTCAATTTCTCTGGCAGCAGAGTGCAGTCCACAGTTTGCTTTCACGGGGAGGGGATGTCCAATACACCTGGAATTGACTGCCCCAGGGGTGGAAGCACAGCTCTACCATCTGTCATGGACTAATCCAAACTGCACTGGAAAAGAATGATGCCCCTGAACATCTACAATACATTGATGACATCGTGTGGGGCAACAAGGCAGAAGAAGTGTTTGAGAATGGAAAAAGAGTAATTCAGATTCTTCTGAAAGCTGGTTTTGCCATTAAAAAAAAAAAGGTCAGGGGACCTTCATGGGAGATTCAGTTCTGGGGAGTAAAATGGCAGGATGGACGCTGTCATGTGCCTATGGATGTGATCAACAAGATAGCAACTGTGTCTCCACAAGTTAAAAGAAGAAAACACAAGCTTTCCTAACCCTTGTGGGATTCTGGACAATGCATATTCCAGATTATAGTCAGCCTGTGAGCCCTCTCTATTGAGTAACCCGAAAGAAGAACTATTTTGAGTGGAGCCTTGAGCAACAACAAGCCTTTGAGTATATCAAACAGGAAATATCTCATGCGGTAGCTCCTGGGCCTCTCTGGGCAGGACCAGCTGTGCAAAATGTACTCTACACCACAGCTGGGAAGCATGGTCTCACCTGGAGCCTCTGGCAGAAAACATCAGGAGAAACCTGAGGTCAACTATTAGGCTTTTGGAGGTGGGGGCATTCATTATTATGATATTTGTCTTCCAGAGCAATCGCTACACGTACTGAAGCCCTTGTCCTGGTTTCGGCTGGGATAGAGCTAACTCTTCTTGTTAGTAGCTAAAATAGTGCTGTGTTTTGTATTCGGTATGGGATTTGGTACGAGAACAGTGTTGATATGACACTGATGTTTTTAGTTGTTGCTAAGAAATCAAGGACTTTTCAACTTTCCATATTCTGGTAGCAGACAGGTGCATAAGAAGCTGGGAGGGAGCACAACCAGAGCAACAGACCCAAATTGGCCAATGGAATATTCCATGTCATGTAACGTCATGCTCAGTATATAGTGGAGGGTTGGCCAGGAAGCGGGTACTCTCTCTTCCAGGATTGCGATTTCAGGATCTTCTCTTCTCTGGGATTGCTAGCAGGGAATGGGCTGGGCATCGGTCAGTGGGTGGTGAGCAATGGTGTTGTGTATTACTCGTTTGTATATTCTATTATTATTATCATTATTATTTAAATTTTATTTAATTTCAATTATTAAATTGTTTTTATCTCAACCTATGAGTCTCCTTATCTTTACTCCTCCCATTCTTTCCCCCATTCCCCAGGGCAGGGGAGGGTGAGTGAGCAGCTACGTGGTGTCTGGCTGCTGGCTGGGTTTAAACCACAACAGCCCTACTTCCTGGGAAGTGGCTGGACATCACCTGCTGGTGGGAAGTAGAGAATAAATCTTTTGTTTTCCTTTGCTTCCGCATGTGGCTTTTGCTTTATTACACTGCCTTTATCTTGACCCACGAGGTTTTTTTCATCTTACTTTCTCCATTTCATCCTGCTGAGGAAGGTAGTGATAGAACTGCTTGGTGGGCACCTGGCATCCAGCCAAGGCCAACCCACCACATGTTTCTATTAAGAAATGCAGATTCAAATGTACATGACCAGATTCCTTATTTAACTTGAAAAGCATGGTATTAGAGGCAAGCTGTATAGAATTTGACAAGGCACCAAATTTAAAAGCATAAGGAAAGAAAAATTAAGGAAAGTCAGTAAACAAGAATCCTCCCTTTTCAAATACATGGTTCTATCAGCAGATGTTGTTATGCAGAAGTTGTCTCACATCTGTTGCACCTCCAGAATTTTTAATGCTGAAAATGCATGGTGTGTGTGCTCTGAATCTCTTGTCATTCCTCACAAATTACATCTGTTTTCTCCTTTCGCCTCTTTCTGTCAGTCCGGTCTTATTCAAGAAAAATTCTTGTCATCTGATCCTCAGTGGTGTTGTTTGGATGCCAGAATTTTATATTACATTAGACAGATGAGCAAATGCATAGGAGTATCCATTTCTTAGTTTATGCTGATGAAGAAAATATCTCCAATTCCCTTTTTGGTTTTCTCTTACAGAAGAAAAGATAGATTTGCATGTTTGTCCTTAACAATGTTTAGTTATAAATATTTGCAAGTCTAATGCTCATACTTGTTTCAGTAGTATAACTAAAGTTAACATACAGATTGGTTTAGATGTAGTTCATAAGAAAGCTTTAAGTAGTTTTTTAGCTTTCGGTGATAGAGCTTCATACAGTGAAGAGTGAAAATGGAGCTGTGGCAGATTATAGAATAAATAATGAAGTTTGATTTTAGAAAATTAGAGTATAGTCAATAGTATAATTTGCTGTTTTACTTGTTCAGATGTATTCAGTTATAGTTGTAGCTTTCTACGGTATGCAGTTACACAGTAAGGTGTTTTTTTTTTTTCCCCACAGTCTTCTGTGTCATCATATTTGCCACCGTCAGGAGGCTAGACAATATCAACTGATCCAGCTCTGTAAATTCTGTATTTATGTCCAAGACACAGGGCGTTTTAGTACATTTTATTACTTTTATTGCATGCACCATAGAGTTAATGTGATCATGCAAGTCTGCTTACAATACCCCATACCATCAAGAAGTTAGCTGCAGAGGCTGCTTAAAACAATCATTTGTAGTTTGAAGAACAAATTCAGAAAAATACTGTGTTAGACCTTTCCAAAGGCTGTAAGAGATCATAAATGACTGACAGAATCTCTTGTCATTTTTATTTGCATTAATAAAAGGAAAAAAATAATATATTGAAATCTTCAGCTTGGTTTGATTTCCAGCTCTTCTGGAAGTCTTTGTGATGAATCTATCCTGATGTGCTCCTATGTATTCCAGTACTGCTGGAGGCCTGGTGTAAGCTAAGGCTGTTCAGCCTAACCTCACATCCCACCCTGCAGTGTGTGGCTGGCTGTTGCCTGGACCGGCTCTCTTTCCTGGACACTGATTATTCCTTCTAAACTTGTAGGGTTTTGCTGTCAGTTGGTTTTCACTCTTGTCAGATTGACCATCACATTATATGGAAGTTCTGACATTGAGAGGACAGAGACTGTTACTACAGTAGTCATTACTTCTCAGTTGTTGTAAAGCCAGGTAAGAGGGTCCCAGAAGACAAAGCTAATGCATTTTGTCCTTGTGTTTAGAGTGGAAAAGAAACAGGAGAATCAGGAGCTAAAAATGGAGCTATGAGAGATAGGAAGTAGAAGTCAATAAAAAGAGAGTAGAGGGGTGAGAAGGAGGATTGAGGCATTAGGTAGTGAAAAAACACTCAAGTCCAATAAAGAAGCTATAGCTCTTTTTGGATAAAGCACCAAAATAACAAATAATCTTGGATGGCTATGGAAATAGTTGTTTCAGATCTCCTGGATGATCTTGCTACCATTACCCCCTTCAGTCATAGTGCTGTACTGAATTATTTAGAGCAGAAACTGTCAAAGAACATACTCAGAATCCTTCAGCAGCTCTGCTGTCCAAGTTTGAGTGCTTCCTGTCTGAGGAATTAGCTTGTTAGATTATCACTACATTACAGAAAACTACTAGCAGATTGTATACGGATGGACGTATATTTCAAAATCCATCACTTGATGAGAGTGTAAGTCCACTTTCTGCCACCAGATACTTCAGGTTGGCTTTCCCAGTCAGGATAGCCCCAGCTATAACTTCTCTCTTTCCTGACCCTACAAAAAGTTTGTCACTTTCTTCCATGTTAGTAGCAGGCAATTTTTTACATGACAGTAGACTGGATTCTTCAACATGTTCTTTGCTTTTGGTGCCAGGGTGATGGTGCAAAGTACAAGAAGCTGTGTACTTCTGTAGGTGGACTAACAATCTTAATTCATGATTCTTCTTGTGATTTCCTTTTCCTCTACTGTTCACCATATATCTGAGGCTTTGCGATGCTCTGAAAGTGCTTATGTGCTCTGGCCCAAAGCATACTGTGGTAGGACATTTCTCTGCAGGCAGTTGCTTTGGGTATAGCCAGTTTGCACAGATTAGAGGAACTTCATTGTGTAGAACGTGAATTGGAATCTGGTAAGGGCCATTAATTCATCTTCCTTTCATAGATTTGTCTTAATTTATAGGGGCAAACTTTGAAAACCTGAAATATGCTTAATTCAGAGAAAGATTAATGGAACCTCCTGTGCAGTTCCATGGATTGTCTCTTGGAGTTGGGCTATAGAGAAGGAATGAAAAAATTCTGAGAGAACTATTTATCTGTTACCAATAAATTGGCATGGAAATGTTTCTGGTCAACTGGTCTGTTTTTAATATAAATTACAAAAAATGTGATAGAACTTGCATGTTTTTTTTAAAATCCCATAAAGTTCTATGTTTATGTAATGACAGCAGTGTGACAGATATTCATAGCACTCCTACATTCCTCCCCCACTGCAATTAATTATACAATTTCTTTCCACCCTCACAACATTTGTTCTTTCCTTTTCTTAGCTAGCTGCAGATACAAAAATCTGTGCCAGCACAAGTCTAAATCTAGTCCATCATGTTCAAAGAGAGTTCTAAGTCTTGAAGGTGTCCAAAAATGGATTCTCTTATGTCAAAGTAGCAGTAGTCTGCCACAGTTGAGGCTGTTTAAACATAATTACTGAGAAGCAGCCACAACTACTGTTGTGCTTAGTGACAAACATAGTTATGGGTACAACCTAAAGAACCACATATATGGGTTGCTGTGGGACAGAAGAACAACTTGTCTGGTTTATCTTAACAAGAATTGCTGTTTGAGTTCTGATTTCTAGTTATTTGTGTGTCGATGCAACAGTTCTGGCTTTTACAGCTTGCGTTCAGAAGGGTTGTGTGTTAACAATGTGTATGTTAAGTTTGCTTTTATTTTTGTTTTACAACATGTTAAATACTTTAGAAATTACTTTCCCTTTGCTTAGTTAAAATCGTATAGGCATATAGGCCCTTTGTGTACAGACACCACTTGACTTTGGGAAAACATTTTTTGTAAATATTTTTCAGCATCAAGCAATATATATTGTCCAATTTAAAATTAGGAGGACACATTGTAAATCATTATTCAGGTTGGAGAAGACTATTCTTTTGAGTATTTTTAGACTACCGGTAGTTGCTGAATATTGCTGTTGCTTAGTAGTGAAATAATTTTGGAATGCAGAGGATTTAGTCTACTGTGCTTATGTAAAGTAAATCTTTATATGTGTGTTATTTCAGCCAGTCATTCTTCTGAAGAATGTATAGATATGAGCTTCGTGCTTCACATAAATGCCCTGGGACTGAAGCTCTGGCTGATAGCTGATGTGGACACCAACGTGAAAATTAATTAAAATGGAAATTTCTTTGCATAATGTTCAATGAAATTTTATTTGATCAAAAGGAAACATTTCCCATAAAATTCTAACTTTGTTTTAAAAAAAGACAATTTAAAATTAAGGATAGCATGAAAAAGTTTTAGACTACTAATTTGAAAAACAGACAAAAAACTTTATTGAATTCTTTTGAGCGGTGCTGTTTGTCAAGCCTGATACAAATTTATGAATAGTTTAAATGGTTACAAATCTATTTTTCCATAATTACTCATCTGAAAATTTTCAATAAGCTCTAGCCAATGCTTCCATAACAGGAATCATAGAACGGTTTGGGTTGTAAGGGACCTTAAAGATCATGTAGTCCCCAGCCCCTGCCACAGGCAGGGACACCTTCCACTAGCCCAGGTTGCCCAAAGCCCCGTCCAACCTGGCCTTGAACCCTTCCAGGGAGGGGGCAGCCACAGCTGCTCTGGGCAACCTGTGCCAGTGTCTCACCACCCTCCCAGTAAAGAATTTCTTCCTTATATCTAATCTAAATCTGCCCTCTTTCAGTTTAAAACAGTTTCCCCCTCTCCCTATCCCTACACCCCCTGATAAAGAGTCCCTTCCACCTTTCCTGTAGCCCCTTTAAGTACTGGGAGGCTGCTCTGTCTCCCCAGGGCCTTCTCTTCTCCAGGCTGAACACCCCCAACTCTCTCAGCCTGTCCTCACAGGGGAAGTGCTCCAGCTCCCTGAGCATCTTCGTGGCCTCCTCTGGACCTGCTCGAGCAGGTCCGTATCCTTCTTATACAGAGTGCCCCAGAGCTGGACACAGCACTGCGGGGCGGGGGTGTCACGAGAGCGGAGCAGAGGGGGAGAATCCTCTCCCTCAACCTGCTGGTCACACTTCCCTTGATGCAGCCCAGGACACAGTTGGCTTTCTGGGCTGCGAGTGCGTATTATTAGGTCATGTCCACCTTTTCATCTACCAGAAAAACAAGTAAAGATGCATCAGATAGGTCAGTTGTGTGATTCTAAGTCCCAAGTCATAAAAAATGAAACCGTTTCCCTAAATTTATAAGATTGAATGAAAAATTTTATATAAATTTTATTTTATTGTGGTATTTTTAATTTTTGTTACATTTGCAGCACTCTCATGGTTTCTTTTGAAGCCTTTGAATAAAAATGTATTTTTGTAAATGGAAGCTGTGAGTCTCATGCATAATTGCTTTCTGTCAGAAGCTAGGATTTCAGTGCAAACACCCCCTCCACTCCCAGTCAGTAACAACAAAACCTGAACAGAAAAAAAGCCAGTTCCTTGAGCTTCAAGATAGCAACTTGTATTATGAGTTCTTAATACTTTTTAAAAAAACCCCTTACCAGTCAAGCCACTGAAACAAACTACTGAGTGTAATTTTAAAGTAGCTTGCAAATCACCACCTTAGCTAAAATGTTTTCAAAGATGAGAATGGAGATATTCCAATATGTTTTTTGAGGTGTCTCTCATACTTTTTTTCTGAGAATTTATTTTTTTTAAAAGTGAAATGTTACTTTTACCTGCTCCCTTGCCTTTTCCATCTCAATAGTCATACATTGAAGAATGTAATGTAATGTGAAGGTGGCTTCTGGTTTTCTTTTTTTCTTTTCAATACTCTTAAACCAGGGTTTCATCCATATTTATGCTCTAATGCTAGTGAAGAAAAATAGTATTTTCTTGTATAAAGGAAACTTGCAATCTATTTAGTAAAACATTAATTATTTTTAATTCAGTAATTTCAAGCATCTATTCTTGTCCAACTTTCAGTGTTACAAAGCTACAAAGGATTAGAGAATACAGTAAGTCTGTATTCTCTACTGAAAGGTGTAATTTAGTTTGGAGTCATTGCAAAACTACTGTATTGGCTGGGTAAGGTAACCTACAAAAATTAGGTCTCTATGTCTTAACGTAGTGAAAAAACATTTAAAAATAAATTGATTTGATTCTGTTTACTTTGCAGCATCCCTCCCTCCTTGTCATTGCCTTTCCCTGTCTTTGTTAATTCACTCATTCGTGATAATCGTTGAATATAATTTCTGTACTATTTGAAAATTTGATTTGGATTTATGCACTGAATTTGTGTGCTAAAACTGTCAGTCTTGGTATCGTAAACAGCATATTAGTAGATTTAAAGTGGGAAAATTGGTACATCTAGAGGAGTTTTAAGTTTATTGGGAGCTTTTAAGTTTATATAAATAGTTAAAAAGATGATGAGATTAAGAAAAGATAACCGCCATTAAATAAAAGCAGCCTGTAAATGACTAGCCTACATTTGTATGCTCTTAATTGAGTGTGTGCCTAATAAGATGCAAATATTAAGAGAATTAAGATTTGAACAGTTATTAAAACTGTGCTATTTAACAATAGAACAGATTTAAAGTGTCTAATTGTGCAGAATTCTACCATTGACAGTACTCTTTTCCATTTGAAATAACTGATAAAAGACATGATTTCAAAAGGTTATTTTCTTAAGGCATTTGCATTTTTCATGTAGTTTAAATTACTGTTAAAGACGGAAGCTTCAGATGTAGTTGTGCTAAACATGAAGGCAGTATCAAATGAAATGATGTTTTGTTGTTTGTTTGGGTTTTTGTTTGTTTTTTGTTTTTAGAATGTGAAGTTGCAGAATATCCTTTAATGCAAAAAAATTCTAGGGCCATGCATTTAAGTCCTCAAATTCCTGCAATTAAATGTCTTCTGGTACAGACCATGTGACTATCCAGGAATTCATATTTCTATAAATTCGGTATGCTGTGTAGGCAGTGAATAGAGGGGAAAAAATAAGAAGAAAGACAAATCATCAGATAACAATATAATCTGAAATGAATATAATAAACCACAGTAATTTAGGATAATTATCTGTGTTCCAACCTTATCATGGACAAAATCCTTTTTGATTTTGATTTGTGTTGAGTAAGGAATGTAAGATTTACCTCTTGAACAAAGAAAGACTCCTGTACTCAGATGCAGTACAAATATTTTAGGACAAGTTACATTTTAAGGTTTTTTTAAAACACAGTAAATAAACAGTAAGATAAAATAGGAATGTCGTTATACACTGTGGGATTGATTATTTCTAATATGTTTTTCTTTGTCACATCTATTGAGTAAAGTCTGTCTGTAGGTTTATATATTTGAGTACTGTGGAGTTGTTGGTGCGTTTTTGTATAACTTGATAAAATTTTTTTTTTTCTGTTGAAGGTACTTTTTGTTGAATTCAGTTCTTTCTGTTGAATCTCCTTTGCTTGCATCTGACCTTTATTTATGTTGATTTTGCTTCATTTTTTTCATTTACCATGCTGTTCAGTTTTTGGATGCCAGGAGAACAAAGGTTTGTCCACTATTTGCAGTCAATTTATTTTTCAAAATTCAGTATTGTTTATTGTGGTTTTTTGTTTGCTTGTTAGAGATACAGTAATCCTGTTTACTAAACATGTTCATAGCATTAGTTGTCGAAAGAAAAAAACAAAACCAACCAGCCCCAACTCAGCCCGTCCCCAAAGCCCCCTTCAATTATAGTGAGTGCTTTGATTGACTTTATAAACAACAGTACTGTTGAGCACCATGAAGGGCAGAATTACTTTCAGTCTATGAAGTAATTTAGAAAACATGGAATACTGAGTCTTTCAGCTTTGTAGGTACATATTGGCTGTACTAATGGATGTGTTACTGCCTAGTGTTTGGGTTTGTTGGTTTACCTGTCTTTGCTATTTATTTTATCTTTAGCTGACATTATTTTGTGTGTGTGTTTGTTGCTGTCTTTTTTCTTTTCTAGAAGCACTTGAAAGATATCATTACAAATATTGTCACATGCATTTGCTATTTTATAAGGTCATTTGATATACTTTCATTGATTCTAATGAATTATTGTAACAGTGTACAACAAAAGTTTAATCAAAGACTAATCCTACATGCAGATCCTAAATTGATTTTGTTTCTCTCTTTTTTTTTTTTTTTTTTTATTGCAGCACCTGCAAATGACAATCCAGGCACTTCAAGATGAGCTAAGAACCCAGAGAGACCTTAACCATCTTCTCCAGCAAGAAAGTGGAAACAGAGGGGCTGAACATTTTACCATTGAGCTCACAGAGGAGAATTTTCGAAGACTTCAAGCAGAACATGATAGACAGGCTAAAGAGCTCTTCCTGTTGAGGAAAACACTAGAAGAAATGGAGCTTAGGATTGAAACACAAAAGCAAACACTAAATGCCAGAGATGAATCAATAAAAAAGCTTCTGGAAATGTTGCAAAGTAAAGGTTTGCCATCTAAAGGAATGGAAGATGACAATGAGAGAACTCGAAGGATGGCAGAGGCTGAATCTCAGGTTAATCATTTAGAAGTGATTTTAGATCAGAAGGAGAAGGAGAACATGCATCTTAGAGAGGTAATGAAAAATTTATTTGTTTAAAAGATATTGTCAAATTACTTGCTGCAGTTATAGAAATATACTTTAGAGTATCTTTTTCTGCTCTCATTTTTTGATAAAAAAGATAACGTGCATTTGTTTTACGTCTGTAATAAATACACAACAGAACTAGATGACATTTGAAAGCAAGCATAAGAATTCATGGAAGAAAAGTAATTTGGGACTCACTGTCTCTGACATGTTGCTTTGTGTGGTTTCTGTATTCTTTGTATTTTGACAAATTAGTGTTTGGCAAATGAAGACTAGAACTACTGAAGAGCAAAGTAACACCTTCTGCCACTATAAATGAAATAGTCATGAGTGCATGCTGCTTTTCTGTTTGATTTTTATATCCCTTGTGTTTGAAATGAATGTTTTAAAATGTTTCGCCTTCCACATAAACAAAGGCTTCTGCCTCTGTGCGTTTGTAATGTATTTTCATGTGTGGTACCCCAACTTTTTAGGGAAATACAATGTTGCCACATTAAAACACTGGGGTGATAGCTGCACTGTACTTTGAGAGATCCTTAACTGGATCCCAAGCCCACCCGCACCAGCTGCCCACATCACTTGTGACTGTGTTTTTGGGACTGGATTTGGAGTGATTCAATTAGTACAAGTGAAAGAGAATCTGCCTGATGTCAAGCGCATCTGCCCCTCTACATCCCAGCAGCCCCGTCAGCATCATTATGTAACTAGTGTCAGCCAAACAAGACAGTGTGAGTCTTCCTCCGAAAGACCCTGTTGCTTCCTGCTAAGAAGGGTGAAAACTGCAGGGACATTGTGTATGAGCTACCCACAGTAAGGGAAATCAGGGTAAACTCGGCAACAGTGTAGTCTGATTGAATGTCCAGTCTAGTAAAAACACCAATTTGACTGACAGATCAAAGCATGACAAAAAGTAGTACAAGAGCATGAAAATATTATTGGTTCCTGTATATCACTAAGTGTATGAATGCTAGAGATTAAGAACAGTTATTTACATCTACAGCATGTTGTTAAAATACTTTCTTTGCTGTGGGCAAATTTTTAGCTTTTTTTTTTTTTGTCTTCTCTAACCTAGACTATCTGTTGAGGACTCAGTGGTATCTGGGGCCCATCTGAAGCTTGGAAACTGGGAGATTTGCAAGGCATAATGATACATTTCAGTAGAGTTTTCTTGTGAAGGTGTAGATCCTGAATATTTTCACAGGCAGAATTTTAATTAAAAAGTGGTGCCACCAGTTAATGAAGTCTGAAAGTCAATGGATCCTGAAAGTAGTTGCATAAAGAATTAATGATACTGAGTTTGTGATGAGGAAGGATTGTGGGAGAAGTTCTATAAACTAGCAGACAAGTTTCTGGATTTAGATTTGCTATTCTCAGAGTAGTACATACAGTCTGTTTCAAGGATGGATGATTTGCCGTTTATTATTTGTTTTGTTATGCGATTGTTTGTGTCACCTGTGGCACCAGTATCACTTAAGTTTGTGAATCCTAATTTGGGTATGTGTTGGACATGAATAAATTTACAGTGGAAATTTGAAGAAAGTTTCTGATTAGCACAGTAGTCAAGATCAGTGAAAGAAATAGAACTAAATAAAGCTTGAAAAATAGATAAAATGTAAGCTTCCAAGTAAAGTCCTTGGGTATCCAATTTATTGATTAGTCCAAGGAATGGTGAAAGGAGATCGTATTGCTACTTACAGACTGTGCATGTTTCTCCTGTATTTATACTGAATTAGTTTTATGTTTCAGAGTTCCCCCCGGTTACTCTCAGGGGCCATGAAAAAAAATTGTTTTTCCTTCAATTTATATGAGGATATAGAGGTTGTCTTTCCTCTGGAGTACTGCAAGTGCTGAATGGGGTTTACTGGAGGTTCTGCTTAAGACATTCTGATATGCCTTGGTAACTGGTCAAGGTTCAAAAATTTACTAGGTTTGCTGTCTGGAATCTGTCCCTATGAGATTGGCAGGAACTATCTAGTGATATGGAGATTTTTGCTAACAATTTCCTTGCTATTATAAGAATTCAAGGCTTTGGGTGAAGTCTGTCTCTCCAGCTCTCTTCCTGTTGCACATGGTATTTATTGGTTTTGATTATTTTATTTTTTTCTGCATATTTGAAGTTTGCTGTAGGGAGCTTGGAAGTATGATTTGTAGGGTGTATGAACTTTTTAGAAACTAAATGTTTAGTAGATGCCTGCTTATTTTTACAGGAATCTGGATTTGATTGTTCAAGTGGGCTCTTGGAAAATGTTCTGAGGTTCAAATTTTGTCTTTTGCTGTCTTGTTATGGGAAGTTGTCTGCATGCTTTGAGGGAACATCAGATGTTCTCTGTAGTTTTATCTATTTGTTAAAGTCCAAATGGATCAACTTTTGATCTTCATGTGTAACTTGGTAAGTCCTTGTTATGCAGTGCTCATTTGAATTGCTGTCACTGCATGTAGTCTTCATCCTGCACAATACATTTTTCCAACATGATAAAACAGGAATTACTGTGTTGAATCTTCTGCAGTAGTCTTCTCAATGGATTGATATTTTTATTTTTTCAACTAGTGTTTGTAAGTTTTCATCCTAACTGTGTAAATGACCTTGCGGAGTTACTGGATTTTTTTTTTTTTTTTCCCCCTGAGAATGCTTTAGAAGTGAACTGAAACTTGGATACATTTTACATTAATTCCATTCATGAATTATTTAGTAGTCACTCATATTGTTTTAATCTTTCTATAGCTTTAACAAAATATTTGTCATTTTAGAACTTCATCTAAAATATTCTACTTTCTGTATTTTTACAGGTTGGAGTATAGAGCTCATGTGTTGAGTGTATTTCTGAGAAACTGGTGTATTGTCACATGTAACATACTGTTTGATCAAATCCTGAAGACTTGTTTCTGTTTTTTAATTAGTTTTGCTATTTGACTTTCTGCCACTGCACTAGAAATAAGGAAGGTAAACTTTTTTGTAGCAGCAAATTAAGTTATTCAATGAACAGAATTTTCGAGTGTGTTGGTTTACCGTTACAATGATAGTTTCTGCTGTAGTGTCCAGTGGAGAGTGCTGTCTATGGAAAAAAAACTGAACATGGTGGAAATGAGGTTGAATGTGGAAAAAAACCTGAAGATTACTCATTTTCTATAGCCTCAGCACTACATTAAAAAGCATGTATAGATTGACTTCTCAGAAGCTATGCTGCTGGTATTTAGTTTAAAAATACTTTCAATCTGAAGTTTTTCAGTTCTTGAAATCTAATTGTGTACCACCCTGTTACCTTTTAAATTCTAGCGGGAGAAAGGCCAAGTCTTATATGTATTTTGCTGGGCTTTTGAACATGTTTTCTCCTAATGCAACCATATCTTTCTCCCTTATGCTGTTCATTTCTTAGTTCTTTACAATAGTGCCAAAGCTGGAATCTGTCTTCTCTCTTGTTCATTCACAGTCTTTTAGATCTCTCAACATGGTGGAATAGAAAGCTAATGGATGAGAAGCAGAAGAAATTGATTTTGTTGTTAATAATCACTGGTGGGTGGAATTTTGACTAAACCAGAGAATTAAACTAACATGCTGTGAGAGAAACTGAAGCAACTGGTCGTGAAACATTGGTAATTAAGGACACCCTCTTCTACACTTGTGTCTCCAATGGCTGTCAATTCTGTCTCCTTGACCTGCACCCCCCTGAGCACTGATCATACTAGGAACTGAATAGTAAGGGATATGTTCTTTGTTATTCCAGAGCTGCTTTTGTCTACCTAGTAATTTTTTCAATTTTTTACTAGGTAGAGGGAAATAACTTTTCTTGTTGTCCTTCAGTCTCTACCACTTTGTCAATTATGAAATGTTTCTCATATTCATTTTCTGCTCATTTCACGTAGCATGCACATTACCAGAAACCAATATCCTACTGTTTTGATTCAAAATAATTTGCTGAATATTCAAGAATCATGTAAAAATTTCTCTTTCTTGAGCCACTGATTGTTTCTTTTTTTCCTGTGAATACTCATAGCAGAATTTCATAATAAAGCTGCTTTCAAAGATCTGGAATTTCTCAAGGCCTTAGATTATATTTCTTAGAGAAGGTACAGGGAAGAGACATACAAATAGCTAGTGTATCAGAGGCATGGGAATAACTCTGGAAAATAAAACAACCCATTTTTTTCTTTGTTTTAATATTCTTAGCAGATTTGGACTGACTTTGGCATGTTAACTACCTGGCCCTCAAAGATTGTACCTTTCTGCAGTGCGCAGTCTACTGCATCTTTAAACTTTGTTTCACAGAGGCAAACTTGTGATGATAGGTTTACTCAAGTTTTGTGTTTGAAGGTTTTAGGAATGACAAATTTGAGGTTTATTATACAGGAGGAGAAGGACACCTCAGCTGAAGTTGGAATCTTGCTCTTTTACAGGAATAGCAAAGAATGTCAGTGTTGGTAAGGTTCATTAAAATATTGGGAAATAAGCTATGCAAAAAATGGGATTAGATTTCTTTCCATGTATTAAGGAATTCAGAATATAGGCAATAAGCTTTCACAAGGACAGCTAGATTCCCAGCTTTCAATAGTTATGACAAAAGTTTCCTTAGTTGCTGGTTCACAAAGCAAGAAAGAACAAATAAAATGGTGATTGAATAGCAAAATGTGTGAGCATGTGTTTCTGCTTCGGTTTTGGAGACGCAGCCGACTGAGGAGAGAATGTTGAGCTCTTTTCCATGGTTTCTGGGAACTTCTGCCCAGTTTGCACTCAGTTTTCCATCACTGAGTTAGACTGAGTCCTGTGTCTGTAACTACACTCAAATTAATCTACCTTTGAAAAACATTAAGAAAAATATTTTATTGATATTTTCTAAGACAAACTGATATAGCATTTGATTTGATAGAGAAATAACGTAACCTGTATGGAACAAAGTGGTCTTTGCAAATACACACATGTAAGAAAATGGACATTCTTGGGCCAGGTAGTTTCCCGGTTAATATGTTAATGGTTGAAAATCTGTCCTGAAGCCATAATGTCATACCATGGCATTCCTCATGTTCAGAATTAAATATCATGAAGATCACTGAATACACATTCCTGTCAGAAGACACAAGATGCCTGCCTTAAAGTTCTTAAATTGGTTATCACATGTCTCTTCTAGAATTTTAAATAAACATTTGTTTCTCTATAACTTTGGGAGGACTGTAGGGAATATGGGGATTTTATCATGTGGAAATCTGGCACAGATGTTTGGTATTACTTTTTTTAAACATAGTGACCACACATTATTTACCCTAAGTACCATTAAGTATTTTTTTATTATTGCTATTAAAAGCTTGCCTTAGGCAAAGTCCCACTAAATCTCTAGTAAAGTCAAATGTTAAAATTCCAGCAAGTATTTTATTATATATACATACACGTATATTACACATGCCCTCTCTATAACATACAATTTCACTAAAACAGAATCTGAGATCATATAGCATTTTATATGTTTTAACTCTTATCTCGCATGTATTCTTAAAATAATGTTGTTGCACATGGTTTAAAGCTACAGCTTTTTTATATTTAGTAAAAAGAAGAAGAACACAGTTTCTTTATTACAATCTAAAGTGTACTTCTAAACTTTCAAGGTTTTTTTTTTTTTTAAACTTGCTCTATCTTTGAACTCAGCTTGGTCAAATAATGAAGGCTGCTGATAGGATTTGAACTGCCATCATGAATTAGTTATTGCATGTTTTTAAAGTTATTAATGGAGCAAAGTTCCTTCTTCCACTGTGAATAGAACAGATGCCTTGCAGACTTTTGGTGTTTACTGTAAATGTCTTACACTGGAGCCAGTAGTAATTTACTAAGGAAATGCTTTATCGACACCAAACGTTTCTTCCCCGAAGTTAGTTATGTAGATTAACAACCATTCTAGACTGAACCTCTTTATTAGGTTCATTAGTGCCTCCTTCTTTTATTTGTCCTGGCTCAGCTCAGAATATTAATCTTATCAGTTGCTGTAAAGACAATTACTTTCTATCAAAATATCAATAGTAATATGTGTTTTTAAGGTCACCCCTTAAGTATACAGAAGGACTTTGCAATGTTGGCAGTCACTCCAGACATGAAAAAGTAGACAGAACCTGATTATGCTCTAGAGAATAGTTATTACTGCTAGCATAGCCCATTCAGATTTTGTTATGCCCCATCATATTCTTACCAGGGTGCTTGGTTGCAATAGTTTTCGAAAGTCCACGTGGAGGATTAGAAAGCTTTTTTTAATTTAGAAATCAGTTTCTTTAAAGATGGGATTGCTCTCCATGACAACATCACCAGTAGTTTAGAATCTAGAATATGAGAAAACTGTCAGTTTCAAACTGACATGTCTCAGAGTAGCAACTAAAGAAATTATTTCAGGAAGAGTGAGGAAAAACCAGAGATTCATGAATAAGCTGGCTTTTCTATACCTTTCAATATGTGGAGGTGATAAGCGTTGGTCCTGCCAGCACTCCTGGGAAGTGCATCCTTTAGAAGGTAATCTGCAGACTGTCTTGAATTGCTCCAAAACTAGTGTTGTCCCCGGATGTGGAAATACTGTCTTTGCAGGGCTGTTTGATCAGTTCACACATTTGCAACTTTCAGGCTGTATGTAAACATTTCAGGGACTAGCCAATAATGAAACAGAGAAAAATGATCAATTTTTGGTTTCTATGATATGTTTTGTTTCCTTTCATCTTTTATTATTTTTTTAAAGTCTCTATTCTGTAAACATGTTGCTGCTTATATCTATGGCAATAACTTCATTACTCTATTCCATAATGTAATTAATTTTCTCTAGCTTCATCTTCTTGTCTTTGTTTATATGAATGACAGTAGCTTACGTATATGACTCATGGCTCTGACATGCTGATGCATTTTCACAGAAAGAGTCAGAGCTGAATTTGCAGGGAAAAGAAGAGTTGGTTACCGTTGAATTCCTATGTATACTTTTTTGCTTTAGACTCTCTTCCAAGTGCAAGAAGATGTACCCAGAGAGTAGTTCAAGCTATGGAATAGATTGCCCAGAGTTGTTGAGGAACCTTAATTGGGCTAAGAAGATACAAGATACAGATCATAAATCCCACAGAATTTATGCGTAGCACAGTTTATTATGCTTAGAAGTGCATTTGAAAGTCATTTGGTCATATTATGTGCTATCTTCAACATTTATTTTAGGATTATTTTCATTTAGGAATTCTGTTCCCGTTAGATAATCCATGGCTAAGACTTAGAACAGTCATTAGAAAAAGAAAAAACTTGTCAGAGAGAATGTGGAAATTTGCTGCTCCTACTGAAATAGAACTAGACTGAGAGTGATGCATCTCCTTAGTCGCTCTGCACAATGTAAACACCTAGACAGTGCTATCTGACAGAAGCTGTGTTTCCTAATTGCTTGATTCATTCAGGGAGAAGTAATATTTCTACCTTCTTCGAGCCTAAAAAAAAAAGGTTAAATGATAGTGCTATGTTGCTCATATAAAATATAAGGAAAATAAATAAAAAGGGGGGGAAAAGAAACATCACTGAAGATTTAAAAAACAAATACAGATATCAAAACAAAGCACCAAATTATTTAAGATGTAGTTTTATTTTATATATAGCTCATCATAGATAATTATTACCTCTTGCATCTCACTGGGATCAGTCAACTCAAAATCAAGGAAATCCTTCACAGAAGAGCATGAATGTGTCTTCCAGAATTTCAGCACTCTAAATATAACAAAAATATTGATCTGATCTGTGTTGCCGATTACGTTTGCATGCCTCACAGTTTTGTTTTTTTTAACAAATTACCTCTCAGTGTCTTTCTTAGTGTAATACTCCTCTTCTATAGATGAGGAAAATGAAGTAAAAGGTAAGTCAGCAAACTGGCCAGGTCTTCTCAGAAAACCAGTAATGAAGCAGGGGGAAGGATCTGACCACTGTTACGCATTTCAGTCCACTATGCAAATGGAACTGCAGTAGTTGAAAAAGGAGTGTCTTCATTCAAAGATTTGAATTTAAAATAGAAGAATGTATTTTAACACGCTAATATATTAAACAGGTTTTGTTTAAAACATGAGCTACTAGAAAATGCTGCAAGCAACTATGGTCAAATCAATTTGAGGAGGAGACAGCTGGAAATGAAAAGGCTTAGCAAAAAGGTAGTGCTTATACCTGTGTGAAGAATAGACCCTGGGTAAGAGGGTTTCCAGTTGTTAATTTAAGAATAGCTGAGTGCTTGTGGTGGAAGAGTTGCCATTAGATGTGAGATTTCTAGTATAAGCACTGCTCCTCACAGGCACCCTTTTTCAAGCCAGCCAAACCTGGAGAGTTTATCAGGTTACCAGTTTTGCCTCTGTGTACTTCGAAAATTCAGGGTGATCAATTCAATTCCAGGTGTGGGCGAGAGTGTACATCCTTAACATTTAATAACTTTCTGTTGCATGACGAGCTATCTCTTGAGGGAAAGATCTAATACTCTGAAATGCGATAGCTTTCTATTTTCCTTCTATTATTTACTGTCTTTCATAGTCTTGTAAGATCATGCTGGCCTGTTTTCTAGTAAAAGAAGTGTAGACCTGATTATATAGTATTAATTCAGGCTCTAGACTATTCTTTATATATTTAAAAAAAAAATTTTTTTTCAGGATGAGGTCAAAGAATTAAGGCTTCAGTCAAGTGGGTTCTTACTCATGTGCTGAATTATTGTTCATACTTCTCAAACCAATGAACGTAATTAAACCACTTTCCTCTAATCTTCTGCTTACACTGCGCGCATGCAAATAATGTGTTCTGCTTTTGCTGACTCCTACCTGCATTTCAAATTGAGGTACAACTGACTGAATCTACTGGGATTTTTTTTCAGCTTCCTTTGGGGCGATAGCTGTTGGACAATGTTTAAATCAGGATATAAGATATCATTAGTTAATGACATGGTTTCTTATGGCAGATGCTGTCTTTACTTACAAACATTACAGAGAATTTAAAACCATACTACTAAGCAAGCATCAGAGTAACAGTCATGTTGGGTACGTTTATCGGCAGGCTTAAGGACTTTGAAATGTACTTAGGATGTGGACCTCAGACCTGAACCACCTTTTTTATTCCAGATCTATTGACTTATAACACCCCAGTAGGAAAATTGGTCTGAAAAATTATTTTATCATCCATTTTAAATGAAAGCTGCTGTTTTATCTTTTTTATGATAACACTGCTCTCCCACTATATGAGTATTTCCAGAAGAATACTGGAAGAAGAGACTGACAATCTGAATAATTTCAGTTGTTGTTAAAGTTGCTGTAAGCTGGCATCTCTTTTACTTACCGCCTCCTGCATCATCTCACAAGAAAACTTAGAACTCCAGAAGGACATGAAAGTTTTGTAAAATAATAGGTTGAAGAACACTCACTGTTCTAAATCCTTTATACATACATAGCTCCAAGAGCAGAGTAAGATTAGTGAACCCCATTTTGTAATTTTCAGGACTAGACTTCTAAATTCTAAACCAAAACTGCTATTTCCAGTGCACCCCACATTTTAGCTAAGTTGAGACTCCTTTGTCTTACGAATCATGCAGCCGTTTACCTGAACTAAAACCCCAGGTATTGTAGTCATATGAGCTTGACTTCCAGAAAACTGCAACAGGCTAGCCTCCTGCCAGAGACTATATACACATGTGCGTGTGTGTGTATGTACACATTTTTTCCTTTGCATGGAAATAAAGCACCAAAAGAAGAAAATGTGTTTTGTCATATTTGAAAAAAACCAACACCTTCCCCCTGGCCCGGTCACCTAAAAAGGAATTAAGCTTTTCATTTACTAAACTTTTTACTTGTACGAATCTTAAACTCTGTGTAGCAACATGAGTATATGCATGGCCTGTCTCGGTAATAAAAGTGTATTACAGGTAGTAGAATATGGCTAATAATGTAAGCTCTTCCCAAAGGTTCCCATGAAACTCAGTTTGGTGAAGGAAAAGTGTAATGTTAGATGAAACTATTTAATGAAACACGATTTCTGATTTAATGAACAGATGTAAATTTCTTGTTGAAACAGTCTGAACCCTTTCTTCAGAAAGAACATGTAGCCTTTGATGTAGTGGAACTGGAATTTAGCTGGTCACTAATTAGCTGATCATATCCTAATTTTATAGATGTATTCATTGGTCTGTGAGATAATCTTGATTATAGGTAATTTTTTTTTCTTTTGACATCTTGAGCCTGATAGTCCAACATGATTATAGAGTTCTCTATATATTAATTTGCAAATACAAAATTTGATAAGTAGTATAAATATATCCTATTTCACTATAAAGATTTGGTTAAAATCTTGATGAATAACCCCAATGTGCTCTGAAAGACATATCCACCAAAATTATGGATATGTTTGAAAGTACTGAGGACCAAATTCTGTCCGTGTTTTTTTGTGAGTCAGATGGGGTCAATGAGATTAAGTGATTCAAAGTGAATAGGATTAGATTTGAAAGAATAAATGAATCCAGACTTGGTTACTGCTTGGTAACTGCTTGGCTACACTGGTTGGAAGGTAGTAGTTCACCACAGCTTTTCTGTAGATGGAGCTCAGTTCTTTACTTGCTTGGTTTATCTCCATTTACCAACACATATGTCATCATAGTCATATGTAAAAGTGTTTCTGTTGCTCTTCAGATTATTTTCTTCTCCCTGAAACATAAAGCTTTACAAAACAAAACCACCCAGACTTTTTAGAACCATTTATGTATAATGAATATATTTAGAATAGTTACTGGTTCTGTGTGTTCTTGTGACTCATTTCCAAGATTAAGTGTTAATATAGGCAGTTATATGAACTGAGGGGACTACTTACTGTTGCACATATCTGTAGGGTTTGGGCCCTTGCCTGTTCCTTCCACTTTCATACAAAAGAGTTAAGCAATGTTCCTGCTGGTCTTTTAATAACACTTCATAGTTCTTGTTGAAGGAAGTGAAGTGATAAATAGAAACAATATGTGATCCAGGGAAGTGTGAATCAGACATGTTTTCCTAATTACTGAAAGAGGAGTGCAATACTCTGTTAGAGACTGTAATGAATGACAAAACTGTAGGGTTTCCTACTCTGTAGACTCAGGGTGTGTAAGGGGCATGTCTAGTATGTTCTTTATTGCTCTGCTTTTTACACAATTTACTTGAATTTATTATTTTTAAATACACAGTTTGTATTCTCTCCTAGACCCTTATGATACTGGAAGATTTTGTACGTAGTCCAAGTTCCACTGATACAATTCAGAAGAAAAATAATCTAATAATTGACATAGAGAAAAATGCTGAGTCAACTTCCTGCTAAACTTGGTAATTGCAAACAGGTTGTTCTTAGCAGTGTATCACTGAGTTCTGGCTACTGTATGCCTCCATTAACTTATACTGCCATTGCTCTGCTGTGCTGATAATCCGATTCCTAATTCATTTCAAACAAGCATTTCTTGTGAAAGTGTTCCAATCAGGGTTAGTAAAGAGACATCTTACTAATGGGAATGTGCTTCACACACTGTTCTCCTTAAAATCTGCATTTGCAGAACGCATTATTTTAATCTGTTAATAGATAATTAACAGCTATATATATATTTCTTTAGTCACACTGCTTTAATTGGCTTTGACTCTTAACATCTTTTATTTTCCTGAATATAAATTTATTTACCAAAATATGTGGATATTAAGTTTTGGATTTATAACAATGCATATAAGATAAATGATGCGTTTTTCTTTTCTTTGGTTCATTACTTGACTCAAAACAGAAAATAAATGGAAAAAAGTATTCTTTTAGCATGGGATCTTTAGAAGGAGAACTTGAGTAATTTCTTAGTTCATGATATCCTTTCAGCAAGTTCCTGCAAATGGTTAATTAAATTTCTCCTTTTTATTATCAGCTGAATTTTTACAAGGTTTATTAACTAAAGCAGTGGTCTTCAGATGCTGAACAAGAAATAGTGTATTGTTTACTAGATATCTGACAGTATTGGGGAAAAAAAGGTGTTACTAACTTGTGTCCTTATTTGCCACATAACTTTTTGTGCCTATTGATAACATTCAGATCATATTTTAAGACTAAAGCTTAATTGAGTTCAGATTTCTCTTCTTCAAGTGAAAATGGTTAATTGTAAATGTGTATAACCCATAAAAATTAGTCTGTTCTGCAGGATTGCTTCTGACAAGCAGCAATTGTTTGGTAACGAAGTAATGCTTTTTCTGTGCTAGTTATATGCAGAATAAGTCAAATTATGGTTCAAATGGTCTGGTTGGGGCTGTCTTTAAAGTGTGGTACTTGATGCTTCTTCATCAGTCATTGACAACATATCACACTTACAGGGGAGCTGAAGTGCCATACTTCAAAAAGAAGTATGTTTGTGCCAACAAAAAAGAAGAGCTGCATTGTTTCTGCCATGCTTCCAAAGCATGATTCAGTTTTGTAAGTCTGCAGATCTGGCTAATGTAGAAGAGGTTTTAGTCATTTTTATTGTGTTAAATGAACAAATAACCAATGGCATCTTATGTTAGCAGAACATACTAAAATTTCTTTTAGAATTTACTATACAGCTATTCTGCTGTATGATTATGCTATTCTTTTGCAGCATTACTCACATTAAAAGAAAGGTTGCATGAAACTTTTTGTGTTTTCCTAGAGGAACTGTGCCTTGAAAACTGGAGACATGGAGAAACTTAGCATATTCTATTTTCATATATCCTTTTGTCAAGGAGTGGAGACTAAAGAAAAAAAAAGCCACACGATAGTCCAAGAGTAGAGCATATTTTTGTCTGATTTGCTTGCTTTTTCAAACTTCTTTCATTTTAAAGTTAGCAATTGGTTTATAATCTGTCATATAACTTGATAACTAGAGAGTACTTTATGGTTCACTTTTTATGCTAGTTTCTGCTTCTGCAAGCATACCTTTCTTTCAAGATGCTTGTGTAAACTATTGATCAGAATCTAATCGTATAGTTTGTTTAAAAAGAAAGATGTAAAAAGGATCTCCTGAATAGTTCCAATGTTGGCATTTTGAATTATGATGGGAACATGACAGGCCTTATCTCATCAAAACCTCAGTACAACTGTGCATATGCTTGTATGCATAGTCCCGGTGAACATTGTATAAAATTGCATAGCATAGGGAACAATATTGATCAGAGATCTAATCTCTCCTCTCCTTTTATCACAAACCAATCCCCACACATGAAGATCTGTAATGAGAGCTGAGAAAAGTTAGTAGTGTACTTAAGGAAATATGCAGCATTTATAAAAAATACCCAGCACCATTCTCAAACACCACTTCTCCATTTACATACACATTTCCTCTGCAATAGGTAGGCTTCTGCAGACGTGCATTTTCATGGATATACACTGTGATGTTTATGAAGATACAGACTTCCAGGCATATAAAATTAATTCAGCACTGGAGGTCACAGACATTCAAATTACAATTGTCACTTAAGAATGACCTATGAGTTGCTGTGGCCTTCAAGTGACATACTACACTGTAGCAAGGGTAGCCTGTTATAGAGTAGAAACTGTCATTCTACAGTTTCAAATGTCTTATCCCCTCTTTAAAAACTGAAGGGGGAAAGGGGTGAGGGTATCTAAATAATTCCTAAAATTCAGCGGTAGGTAACTTGATGGGTTCGCATCCTTCATGTAAAGGATACAGGGTTGTTTTGGTCACTAGATGGCACTCTTGAATGAGGATTGGTTTTCATTCTGGTTTTCATAGGTGATCGTGCCCTATTTGTTATTTTTCATTGCTTATTTTACAAGGATAGAATAAAGACGAGGACAACCATCATTTAAAGTTGATGGAAAGACAATTTCACAGAGGTTTTATAGTAGTCTGTAAACGGAATGCAGTTTAGAATAGCTGCATCTAAGAAGCGAAGCAAGAAGACAAAAAAGTATAGTGCAGCTCTCTGCAGAAAAAATGACATCAGGAATTCAGTCTGAAGGTATTAGTGGAATTCAGTCCCAATGTCTTAGTCAAGGTTTGTAATCTTCACTTTAATTTACAAAAGTAAAGGAGCAAACTAAGATGTCATCTTCCTCTTTTGAATGAAGTTTGACCGTGATACTCTCATACCCCAGCTGCCGAAATTAACCTCTACACTGATACTGTGTGATTGGGGCCTGGAAGGTGGATGGTGGAGAATATCTCAAGTCATGCTGACATGCCCTGCTGCATTTCAGGATAGGCTTGGAATACTTAGCTTACTCAGAAAGTTTTCTTGTCTTTGTAATGGCATGGTAATGTATAACCATACTGAAGAAAGCCAAAGGCAGCACATATACAGCTGCCTTCACATCACGTAGTTTGTGATGCATTTTGAATCCTCTGACATGAAAGCCAATATATAGATGTAGCCTTCAGGAATATATGAAATACTTCCTAGAATTACTTCAGTATGTAAGATAAAGTATCTGACATTAGATGAGAAGGCTATATAAATATAATAAAATAATAAGATGCAACAAGATTTTTAAAAAGCGAATTTCTTACTCAGGTAGGAATTGTAAATCTAAATCTTCTATTCAAAATTTAATCTCTCATCTGCATGAGATGTTCATTGTGCCTTTATTATCTCTGTGTATTAGATAATACTTAAATGATTGTGTTCCTTGAGAAGAAATAGCTGGGACTTATTCAAAACAGCAAAAAAGATGTGTTGTTTCTATTAAAAAATGTAAAAAAAGTTCCAATGAAGGCTCTCTTATAGATCACACAACATAATTTTTTAGTATTAAAATTTATAATCTCAAAGTACATAACTCTTAAACGTAATGAAACTAATAGCATAGAATATATGCAAGACGTTAAAAGAATTTCAGAACCAGATCCTGTAACAAGAGAGAACATGTTGAACAGCTAGTGACCATTGGGGGAGGGAAGCAGAGGAGGGAAAAAGCAGAAAAAAGCCATATGAATGAGAATTTTGCTTGTATCCTTGCACCATCAAGATCTTTTTTGCCTGACTGCTACACATCAAGAAAACTTTGGTGCTTATAAACACACCTCTTTACTCTTTAACATTTACTTTGTATTTAATTCAGGAAGCCTGTATTCTGTAATGTGGTTAAAACTAGAACTCATCTAAAAACTAGGAAAGTAAATAACAAAAAAACCCCTAACAAACTAGATTCAAGTTGTGTGACGAACTTTTTTTTTTGATATATATACATCTTTGTTTCTTATGTCAGTATACATAGAACACTGGAGCAATAGGAATAGGGATTGCCTCAAACATTTTCTTTTTTTTTTTTCTTTTAAATCTGTGGTGAGCAATGTCATAAAGCAACAGTTTACAGCAGTTTTGGAAAGATGACTAGGGGGTGCAATTGCACATTTTTTTAAAGAAAAGCTCGCTATTAAATATCTGACAACTATAATAATCTTTTATCTTTTAGCTGATCAAGTGTACAGGCAAACTATGATAGCATATTAGGAAACCACTTATGGTTATTTCAAACGTTAGCAAGTTTTTAGCAAAATCTTGAGTTCAAGCAGCACTGATTAGAGCCACTGCATCTTGCAGCTTAAGGCACCTCTGAGACACAGGGCACTCATGTTTTCTCCATCTTAAGACTCATAGACTATGTTATTCCTGATGAATTTATCTGTCCTAAATGTGAGTAATTCAACTTTTCACTATTTACATTTTTACAAGCGATTGTGGAGATGTCAGATAGATGAGAACACCCAATATACTGCTTGCTCAGTTGTTGCCTTTGCTGTCATCTATTAAACATCCATTTAGATAAAGAATTACAGTATTTTAGGGAAGTACCATACTGATAATTCCCTAAGATGTAGCTTTCATTCTTTACTTCTTTTGACCTCACATAGAAGATGCCTGTGGAGGTTCTTGTAGTTTGAAGAAACTTGTGTTGGAGATTTTCTGATTTTGTAGTGCAGTTACACATACATGCCACACAAAACATTTTCCTTTTGTAGAGCTCACTCAGGAGAGCTTTCTCACAAAGGAAGTAACATCTATATTCTGTTTAAAAGTGTACCATCATAGCACAGGAGGAAGGATTTTTATTGCAGATGCATTGTTATGCCCAACAAAAAAGTTGCTCTGTTTCAGAACATTGATGGACTGAACACCTGCACATTTCAGTGTCAGAACAATCAGTTTGTTCTCAATTATTCCTGACTCGCTTGGAGAGAGACATTTTCAGCTCTCAACTTGAAAAAGGCATATTTTCACATAGGAGTACATCTGGCAGACAAAAGATTTTTCTGCTGATAACAAGTCTCAGAAACCATTATCAATATAATGTTACCCTTCAGTTTCTCAACAGTATTGTGAGTGTTTACAGAGGTCTTGGCAGTGCTTACATCCCATCTGCATCATTAAGGCACAGGATGATTGACCAGAAAAAAGGAAATCTTACCAAGAGATTGGGAACAGATAAACATACTCCCTCTTGTGCATTCTTCTTATCTCAAAAAAAGTTCATTTTAACACCAACTCAGATGACAGAATTTATCAAAACAATAGGGGACTTCAGGATGGTAAGACAGAGCTTCTGGAAGGATTCCAAATCAAGGGTTAGTTTGATCATTTGTTTCCATTGAGCCCTTCAGCAGGAGGGCTTTCTTGTCTGTCACATGTAGTTGGAAGCCTGGTGCCACTTGCAAACTTGTTCTTTAATTTATTAGTCATTTTTTTCTAAATGGTTTGCATTCCAGCAAAGTCTAAAAATACTGGTTTAAATCTCCAGAAAACCTGGGTGCTTTTGTGTCTGATGGAAAAAATACAGTTAGAAACTTGTATAAAACTTTCTCTCATTTTATTCCTTTGGAAACAAATTATGAATACATTATTAATAAGCTGAGTATTCCCAGTGTATGAATTTATGGTGGTTGAGCTTCACAGGAATCTTTGACTCAGTTTAACATTGTGGAGCTTTAACTAATGTAAATGTATTTGAGTATCTTCTGCAGTCTCTTCCTGCTAGAATCATTGGCCAATATGATAGTGATAAACTCCATAAATAAGGGAAAGTGTAGGCTGTGTAATTACAAATGTTAGCAAGCAGGGTTTGGAACTGGTATGTACATCATCATGTTGTGATGTTGTGAAATGCTTACCAGTTATTTAAAACATGCTGACAAGTCTTAGAAACTCTCCAGGGAAGAGAATGAAAGATCTAACTTGATGTATTTAGTTTGCCAGTTGTGGGGGTTATCCATCTGTGGATTCATTGCAAACAAGAATATCAAAGAGTTCTTGGGTCTACGACTGGTCAGAGATCTCTAAGAGACTGTTTTCTGAGTCAGCGGTCAGGTTAACTAATACCTGCATTCCTATCATTGCAATTGTTGTGGCCGAAACAGCAGTTCAGGTAGCATCTCCTGCATTGACATGTCCTTTGGCCTTCTGCAGCTGTTTCAGCTGGCTGTAGAGGCCATGTTCAGTAATCTCTTAAATCAGATTTCTTGTGTCTGCAGGAGAGATCCATTTGACACCTGTCTTCTCTCCTCATGTTTAGTAGCATTCTTTTTGGATAGACATTTACTATAGAAAAGTCAAATTTAGATGATTGTAAGAGCATGAAGGAATTTACAAAGAAAGCTTGTTATGTCAGATTGGAGAAGGTTTTGTACATGATTTGAATAATTACATTTGCCATTGTGACAGCTAAATTTATTTGACTGTATTCCCTCCAGATAAAAATGATTTATTGTAAACTTGGCAGTCATTAGTGTTTCTAGTCCTTCAATAGACTGCTGTACCTTAAGGTTGCAGTGACTCACAGATTTACGAAAGAGCTGCAAGAGTTCTTCCACAAGATCACCCTCCCCTCCTTTTGCAGATCTGAGTTTAATATTCCAGCTCTAATGTATTGAAGTCCTTTGTCTCCCATCCCTTTTCCATTTCACTTCAAAAGTGGAATTACTTTAGCAACGACAGTATCAGCCAGTATCAGGGCGAAACAATCAAGACTCTTCTGTGAGACTCTTTTGTCCCACTTTGGTACTTTACTGTATTTCATCATGAGGTGATCTGGATGAAGCCATGCTCAAAATTTTTGCCCAAGATAGCTTCAGAATTCCACATTTAATCAGGTTATACGCTAAACTGTATTCCTTCTGAGACACATTCAAATCAGGAAGAAATTATATGGCACTTCTTAGATATCAGAAGAGCCTTCTTGTTTGAAGGTTGAAGCCCTCCTTCCCTAAACTGTTAGTCCTGTTGAGAGACTAAAAAATTTGTCTGTCTCTGAGTAGGGGTTTGCTATGAATTATCTGGCTTTGAACACATTCAGAATTTTTCTTTCACTTATAGGGAAACACTCACAAGGCCAAGCAACTGAAAAAAAGGAAAGTTTACCAGTTTGTCTGCCCTCTGGATTTATTTGAGATGCTTTGACCCTTTATGTATTCTACATCCTGCCCCATCACTTCCACTCTCATCTATACTCAGAGCATAGAAAGAGCGGTGATAAGTCATTCCCTGTTCTTGCATCTTTTATACTGTGTGCGCAGCTAGGGTGTGTGTGCAGAATAAGTAGCAGCTGTTGTAACTGTTGCAGGTGTATAAAGCACATGAGTAACCTTGTGTGGCTGGCTGGCTGTCACACCTGTCTGGCTACACAGCTCTGACCTCAGTGAGTTCTCAGCCTCCAATCCGAAAAGCAGTTGCTTGGGAATGATGGCTGCATCACTGTTTATACAAATACAACCATTACCAACAAAATCAGTGTAACATATAGAACAGGGACTTGAACCTGTTTTTTTGAAGTGAATTTCTTGGCAATAGGGCTATTAATAATTCCTTTTCTTTTCTTTCTTTCCTCTAGACTGAAAAAGTTCTACCTTAAGTTTCAGAAATGCACCCAGATATTTTTGGGGTTGACAATTCCCATCCTCCAGCAAAGAAAGTTAATTTGTTTCTATATCAGTGTTCAGCTCATGAAAATATAAAGCGTCCCTTTCCTACTGTCACTTAATATTTCTGTACATTCATATTTCTGTCACTGTAGTTTCAAATAAACACCTTCAAATTAAATACAAAATCTGCTACGTATTAACTTTGTGTATTTATTGTGTATGATACTTTGGATAATGTTTGCTTTTCTGGAGGCTTCACAATTGCAAAGGTTTCAGTTATCCTTAAGCTGAAACTCAGTAATAGCTAATAGGATAAGACTGTGGCACGTATTGGGTTATAAGTGAGAAACATTTTCACTAATAATTTTAGATACTGACAGAGATAATTTATTTCACAAGTCTCTGTTAAATAAACCTTTTCTAATGTAAGAAGACTGCTTTTTGTGCAGCCCTTGATGTTTTTGGCTTATTTCACGGACTTAATCCATAGAGGGAGAATCTTGAGTCAAGCTTCAGAAATGTCATTCTGAAGTGCAGTGAGAAATCTGGTAATACACTTGTTGCAGGCATCATATGCATTAACTGCAGATTTTTAACTCATCTGTTATATGAAACATAGACATAGAGGTCTGGATATTTTCATTTTATGTTCATTTACATTTAGATTCAGAACCACCAATAAGAACTTGTGCATATGCATCTATTTTAAATTTTAGTCTTTGTCAGAAATATATTTGTGTGGGTCTTAAAGTAATGCAGTTTAAGGCAGAATTAGGGTTCCCTCACGTTTCTCCTCTACAGTAGAATATGAGTAGATTTAGTCTGTGAAGTGCTGCCATATTAATATGTGTAACTACTTCAATTTTATGACAATTAGTAGTTTGATTTTCAAGTTGCTATAATAGTTCTGAGGTGCTTTGCAACTTAGGTATTTCTAGAAGAGTAGCAAAAAATTACTATTGGTAGAATGTCTGCTCAGCAGTGTACAGAATGAGCATACTTGCCTTTTAGTTAACCAGTTAAAAACTGAAAAATAAGAAAAATCATGTTTATTTTACATGGAACGTCCACTATTGAAGTAAATGCAATTATGGCTAAAAAACTGATATTCTTTTTTGCCTCAGAGGATTTTCTGATACAAAAATATTTTCTGGATAGTGAGATATTCTTCATACTTAGCATTAAGTGTGCAGTCCCTCATGGTAGTTTTGCAACTGAATAGGCATTGTTATCAGATAGTAACTAGTGTTTTTAAAAATTCAATGTAAATAATATCCAATATGTACCATATTTTATAATGTGATTTTTGTTGTATTAATGGATCTGTAAAAATGTTTTGGGTGATGATTTGTATTAGTTCTTTTTCACGATAGTATTCCTATGTGAAATGGCATATAAAAAAGATGTAATCTGAAGATATCCAAATGTTCCTTCAGAGATATTCTAGACAATAATTTCATTCTTTTCTGCAATGTAAATTTATTCCATCTGTAAAGACTCTTTCTAATAATTCTGGGAAAACTGTAATACCCACGCTTCTACCTTGTGCTTTTCCGTGTTTGTTTACCAATGCAAAAGTAATTTTCTTCAGTGACATGGTAAAATGTATATGAATGGCAGAAAGAAGAAAGTGGTGGGGTTTTTTTGTGCTTTTTTTAAAATGTAGAAATGTAGAAGGTTTTTTCTCTGTAGGGTACCTATTTTTGTATTCAGAAATAAAATCAAAGATAGACTGTTTATATTTTGCACTAATTCTGCCTTTTGCATGTCTTCAGAGCTCTAGGTTGTTCCTTCCATCCTTCAAGATCTGAAGCACTGCAAATCCCGATTCTTGGTGTAAAACAAAAATAAATGTAAAAATTGACACTTACTATAATGGATAGACAATACATATATATAGCAGGTTGAAACTGCATATTCTGTTACAGAATGCCTTGCAGCTGTGGAGACATACTTAAGAAAATATTTTTTCCAATGCTTTCTTGAGTGAACAATCTATCAAAACCTTGCAAGGAAAAGGAAGTATCTTTGAAAGTTTCCATTATGTTCTCAGCTGCATTAAATCAGTGGTATTAAAAGAATGGATTTATGCACTCTGGTACCTGAACAAAGTAATCTGTAATGTGATTGTTTCACTGTGATGACAGAATTGCAAATTATTATTAACAGTGTAAAATATTGAGTATGAGACATTTTGTTTTTATCTTTGCTAGCAAGTTCCTGAAGGACATAAGATGTTAGATCTTGTCACACTCAGAGGTAGAGTCTCACCTAACTGGGAAAACAGCAAGATTAAAAAAAGAAGGAAATAGACCTGTAAAGAACAAAGCTCTTTGGGATTTTCAGGGACTGGCTTGGAACCTCTTGAAAAGAAGCTGAGTTAATGCTTGACCTTGGGGGAAGGAGTGAAAAAAATGAGGCGTCATTAATTTTTCATAATTGCTAACACTGTAGGTGATAACTGGAAGCAATATATTGTTTTGTCTTGAAAACACCCTTCAAAAGCTGTTTTAGATGCCATTATACAAGCAAAAAATTAGTGTTCGTATATATGTTTCTGTTCATCCTATCTAATTCAATGTGCTGAGAAATAAAGTCCAAGTGTTGTGGGTTTTTTGTTTGTCTCTTTGGTGTTTTTTGTTTTGTTGTTTGTTTTTGTTTTGTTGTTGTTTTTGTTTTTCTAAAATGTGCAAGTAATTCTATGTCTTTTTAATGGAAGAAAGTCTGTCCAGCATGCTTTAAGTGTTATGATGAAATAGCACTGAAGTGAAGGGTGGTTTTATACTCTATTTTTTGTAACACATGGGCTGTAACAGTGCAGGATATGATTTTTTTTTTTTTTAGTGGACCATCTGTTCATATATTATTGTTTAATAATGTGAAAAAGGATAGAAATAGAGGAAAGGCAAAAATAGCTGAAGGTAACTGAGAAAAGTCTTGTGCTGCCGCTTGGAGAGTGGCATGTGAAAAATATGAGGTCTTTGCTGACTTTTAGACTGTGTTGACATTAGCGTAATAGGGACGCATAAGAATGGCTTTGGAGACGTAAATAGTTGGTACTGAGGATATTTTGGGGAATTTATGACCAATCTTTTTGTTTTGGTCTCTGCGCTTTTCTTCCAGGAGAGAAAAGTTGCTTTTGTGCTATTGCTCAAACGTTTCGTGTGCTAGATGTTGAAGGAAAATACAATTTGATAAGAACTTGGAAGTGAAGGTACTCACTACATGTGAAACCTGTGCTAAAAACCCTTCAAAGAATGTCAGTTATATTTGTAATTTAATCAGAGAAATTTTCAGAGAATTATAGAATATCTATATAGAACAGAAGTTGGAAGGGACCTTTATGGATCATAGAGTCCAACTCCCTGCTCCTCGCAGGACTACCTAACACTAAGCCATGTGACTAAGGGTGTTGTCCAGATGCTCCTTGGCTCTGACAGGCTTGGTGCCATGACCACTTCACTGAGGAGCCTGTTCCGGCGACCGACCATCCTTCAGTGAAGAACCTTTTCCTAATGTCCAATCTGAACTTCCTCTGATGCAACTTCATACCATTCTGTGAATGTCCAGTTAGGTTGTTGTATCTTCTGTTTTATTCTAGAAAACTCTGATAGAGGAGCATATCTTTATTTTTTCTTTTTTTGTTAAATGTTTGTTTCTTCTTTTCCTCTCTCTCTTTCCACTCAAAGCAGGCAGATTTAAAAAAAAAAAGTATCTTACAGAATTTTTTTCTATATTATTAAAGTAATATGAGAGAACAGCCAGGTACTCAGAAATTGTGAAGCATAAAACCTGGTTTTCTCTAGAACCTCTAATGTCTTCGTCTCTACAGAATATACGCTGTGTTTCCACAAGACAAAACCCTTAATGTAAAAAAAATAGCACTCAGTTGTTCCATACTGGGATCAGGTAGTCAATCGGTGTTGTAGGTTTTTTAACAGAACTTCTGTGTCATTTGCTCTGGAAACTGGAAGGATGTGTATTGAATGAAGCGGGATAAGAAAAGAAATAGTGGTATTATAGAATAAAGGGGTTATATGTGACTTCAGCTATGATGTTTCTTGCGGGCTCTGCCACTGCATTTCTCCCTATTGCTGGCCCAGTTGATTCAGGCAGAGTTTTTGGAAACGTCTGCTTATTTGTTTCTGATTTTCTGGGTATCATTCTTTTGATCCTAAGAATACTGTAAATGCTAAGTGTTATTGCAGAGTAAGTCATTGGAAGTCGCAGATAGTCTATTAGGGAAAAACCCCCAAAATCAGTCATCCAGTATTTGGGGTGTCTCATGCTGTGTGGTGTGAACAGCTCACAAATGAGAATGCTGATAAGACAGGCCTGTGAAATCAAACCACCGTTAGTTAGGAACCTGGGAAGGGTATCTTTCTGAAATAGCCATATAAATAGTGGAGAATAAATATGTAACTTTTCAGAATAAAATTCAAAATGTAACAGTAATTTACACATTGATTAAATTACAAATGTCACAAAACTTTTAAGGGCCTATACATTAACATGGAGCTGTTTTTCATTTTGTTTTTGAGAGAGAAATATAAAGATCAAAACTATAAAAGTTACAGTCTTTAACATGTTTAAGACACATATTGTGCTAGAGATAATGTGATGGTTTTACAGAACTATTTCTGTAGTCCATTAGGCTGTAGTATTGCTCTTTCATAATTCATATTACTATAATACATTGTTTAGTTCATGCACACCATGTTTAGTCAATAAACAAACATCCAGAGCATGTGGAAAGTTCATTTTCCAGAGGTTTTGGAAAAATCTAATTAGATGAGATAATGTAGTGTTACGGTAATGCAAAAGCTAAAGTATAAAATTCATTCACTTGTAATCTGAGCACTGCCCAGACTGCTTTCTGTTAAATGTTTTCTGTTGGAAATTACTTGCATTAAAAATGCAGCAGTGCTTTCTGATGAAGGGAAACCCTTTGATTGATGCTGTTCTTATTGTGATTTTATTTAAAGTCTTGAAAAAATTTAATTTCATAACTTAAAATGTTCAAGACTCTTAGTTTTCATGTAATATTACCAGTGCAGTGGTCTGAGAAGTGGAAGAGAGATGTACTTGTTCCAGATTTTTGCTGGCTTCTTTGAATAGGCTCTGCTGGTATTTCAGGATATTTGGAACTTAATAGGATGTGATCTTTAATTTCTTTATGGTTGGTCTTGCAGGACACTGAGTAAAATTTGATAAATTAATTTTAGACAATAAAGACAGCACAAGATGTGTTCAGGGCCTGGATCCAATGAGCTTTGTATGTGTTCATGTGAAAGCACAGCATTTATGCTTAGATAATGTGCAAATCTCCTACCATCTGCAAAAACAGAAGGGAGAGTTGTCTCTGTTATAGCTCAGTATACCACTAGATTTTTTAGTCCTCAAAGCTCTACTAAAACGGTAAATGCTTGTTATATAGCAGCTCAGGATTTTCCGGAATTACAGCAGTGAAAACTCACTAGCTTTCCAACAGCTTGATGGAAGTTCTGCATTCATGGGAATGTCATATTTCCCAGAGGAATATTTGAAGGTTGGATTAGCAATAATCTAATAGGATTTTTTTGTGTGTGCTAGTATTTTCCTAATGTTACAATAAATTCAGTCCCTAAGAAAATGAGAAAGAGTAGTATTTATGTATTAAGGCACTTTTTTTCAGTGATGTTTAAAATTTAAGTGACTGCCCTTTATCCAAGCCTGAGTCATTGTCCACTTCAAAATTCTGATGCCTCTCAAGCGTCCAAAAAGTGAATGGCATTTGCATTTTCTCCTAAAATACAAAAGAGGGTTATTGGCAGTGATGGTATGTCAAACAGCCTTGGAGCAAGGGCTGAAATTGAGTCACCTTGCTAGCTGCAGAGACTTATACGTGTTCTGTGTACTCCAGTGAATCTGGACTTATTTCTGCTCAAAGAAGAGCTTTCAACAGAAGAGGTGCAATATGCTATCCATCATTCTAGGGTGCTTTCAGAAGGGTAACATGACTTTCAGTCTTAGTGGAGGTAATCAGTACCTGTGTCTTTTGTTCAAGAATGGAAGGAGGAGGCAGAATATGCTCTGAACATATTTGTTAAACTGAGTTCCAAGAGGAAGACAAAGAACTCTCTTTAGTTCAGAGAGATCCTAATTTTGAGCAAGACACTTGACGTCTTGGTGCTGACAGTATTTGAGGCACTTCTGAACACATCTGTGTTAGGAAGTGATAGACATCTACAAGTTTTCATGTAAATGTTTTGGTTCTAAGTACCTATATTTACAAATTACAGCTAAATCTCAGAAAGTCTTACTTTATAAATATCCCACTTTCCAGCCATGAGAATATTCAGATCACTTCGTTCAGAGTTGAATTTCTCTGGTTCTGAAGGGTCACAGGACTTTGAATAGGAAGAGAAGCCTGTGAGGTTATTTGTATAAGTTGTGTTATCTGGAAAATAATTTGCCAACTCTTTCCATTCATTGCTGCTGTGTATGAGTTGTTCTTCCTCTGTTGTTTAGTCCTTACACTGGGACAGTGTCTCTTCTCAGTGAAGCTTGAAAGTTCTGGTCCACTGTCACGTTGATCCATATTTAATGACATTATAGAGCTAATCTAATATTAGAAGTACAGAGTCCGCTTTTTCTTCAGCTAGTATCTGTAGATAAAGTAAACTTTTAGATGAGTAAAGGTAAATGACGACTAACAACCAAATATGGATATAAACATCTATGTTTGGGTGTTGGTAATTGAGCATAACCATGCTGATGCTTGCTTAAACAGTGTGCCTAGAACATTTAGTGTGCAACTATAGGAAGCGTACATAACTAAGTATCAGGAAAACCTGCATCAAGAGTAAGGCTGGAGAGTGTTGAGTAATTTAAGGTAACAATCATTCAGATGAATTGAAATTTTTTTTTTATTTTAAAATAGGACTTAAATCCCCCCAAAATTCAGAGGCAGCGCATAAGCAAAATCCCAATGTGTTAAACTCTTATCTTTAATTCTAACTTTTAAAGTATTATTTAATGTAAATAAATCATTACAAACTAATTGTTAACTATCAGATAAGCTATGGTAATTGAGAAAATTAGAGAACTGATTTTGAAAACTATTCTGTTGTAAAATAAATTTTGTAGTGTTGATATTGCTCAAAAAAGAAGAGATAAAGATATTGAGATTCAGGACCCCTTCCTGTAGAAAGGAAAGGGTACCAGCATGTTAAGTGGAATTTTGAACCACATTCAGTTCTATTTTCTTAGCAAAAAACCACTCATTGACGTCATCATTTCTCATTTTGTGAAAGTCATTGATTACTTAAAAAGAAGCCCATAAATTGGTACTTATCCTGTATATAGGGATTGTTCTGTATGCATACATCTGCAGATGGGGAGAACATCAGGGTGTAGCAGAAGAACTAAAGGGGGGCCTTCAGGGTGGCCCACTTCTTCCGGTGAACACCGGGTACTGATCATGACTGCACCACAGAAGTCCTACAAGCCTTTCTGTGGTAAGTTTGCTATAGTGAATGAATTATTTGTCAGTTACACTCGTATTTATGTTTGTGATCACAGAACTAACAATTTGTGCATGTGTCTTGGAATAATTTTTTTCCTAATTTTTCAATTAAGTTTATCATTATATTTAAATTTTTCTGTTTATCTTTTGTTTTAAGGGGTTGGATAATGATATGAGCTACAAATCAATTTAGGGTTCTTTTTTCCTTTTCCTGTCTTGCAGATACTTATCATCTGATAGGAAATGAATTGCATAAGAGAAGGGTCAGAAAAAGAAATTGATGATCCCAGCTTGAAAGACTAAATTGAGGCAGGTAATGATGCAGTTCCTTGGCTTGTAATTCTTCCCATTTGGTATGAGGACTATATAGTAGCTGTGTCTTAGAATGCTGCATGATATATATTAATGAAGCAAAGTACAGAATCCCAATCCTTTTACCTAACTTAAAGCACCATTGTACCATTCTTTCTCTTAGATCACCCCTGTGATGAGATCATCCAATGTACCACCGTTTTCCTCCTAGAAAACGTGAACGATAGGAGGATCAGAAGGAGCCTGCGAAAAAAAGGATTATGTTGCATTAATTTTTTTCTTTAGAAGTATTTCCTCATGTTGTAAACTGTTCTAAAGAAAATGCGATCATCCAAAATTGCAATAAGATGAAGCGCTTACAATAAAAATATATAAAACGTAGTTATTTTAAAGTATGTTTTTATTACAAATGCAAAGAAACTTTGACGTTAAGTTTTTCATAAAATGATACACTTCCAAAACTGTGCTTACAGAGATATGGTATGGAGGACTTGAACAATGAATGAGAGAAGTGCACATAAGAGATCTAACTTACAAAGATGTTTTGTTGTTGGTATGTTTGCTACTAAAGGAAAATATTATATCCATTTCCTTTTTATTGCCTCTAAATATAGTGAAGCTAATGTAAGATACCCCGTAGTATCTTTTTCCATTCTGTTATGCTTAATAGACTTGTGTATGATTTAAACTGCAATGACTTTGCTGCAGAGTGATGTCACTGATTAGTATTACACTTGACTTATGCTGATGTAAATAAGGAAAGAGTCAAACCATTGGTTCATAGGGAGTGCTGAAGTTCAGCCTTAAAATTCTGTCCAGAATAATGGCACACACAATATTGAAATAGAAAACGAATAATGTATGTAAAGGAAGCTTTTAACATGCTGAGATAGTGACTGTGGACCTGTTACTTGAAGAGTTTTCTGTTAGGTAGGAGTTGATGCCAAGAATTTTTGACATTTGTGGGATAAGTCCATCAATTGGCAGGATATGTGAAGAAGTGATTTTGGAAATGGAGGTTATGTGGTAAGACATAGGGGCCTAGAAAATCTGCTAGATTCTACTGGGAGAGTCCATGGAGAGCTGTAAATAACTAGATAGTATTTAACCAAGAAGCAATGGAGTAAGTAAACTATGAAATAAATTGTTTCTGTAATATGTCAACAGAGTTATGTAGTTGGCAAGTTTCCACCAGGTAACTTTTTATACTGTCTAGATTTCAGTTCTTACTCTACACAGTTTCTCTCTTTGTACAGTTAGCCTACATCTCATAGATTTTAACCCTTAAACTATTTATAACTCTTTGTTTTGAATTATCTTGTGCCAGAATGTCTTTATGTACAAGCTTTGTTATCTGATGTCAGGTGAGCATGGGTAATAATTGCTAACAGTCTACTGCTGTATTTAAATTAAGGAAAATCTATCAATTCATAGAGTTGCTAGGTAAGTTACAAGATTTTTTTTTTGTAATTTAGTGACAGTATTGGAAATTCTGTATTCACTGAGAGCTTCTAAATGCACAGTAAGTAGTTAATTAAAAATATGGAACATTTATGAATGGCATTTGTACCTAGACTGAAGATTTGTTATGTTCAGTCAATAGGATGCACTTAAACTGGTGACAGAAATATAAGATTCCGGCTCCCTAGTGATTTACAGAAGGTCTAAACCAAATTCCCCACAGGGAGGTTTGGGAAGGCATAGAAAGCATAGAACTACCGTGTTTGAAAAGATCGTTAGAACTGACCTTGTCTAAGCTCATGAAAACTTAAGTAATAGATATGACATAAATGTGAAATGCAACATCTCAGGCAGTATTAAGATAGAGAAGAGCTGTGAGAAATGAACCTGAGAGAACTGACTCGGTCAGGTTGCTGTGTTTGCTCTTTACTATGAAGGTAGTATGAAAAATAAAAGAATAGTCAGTATGAGTTATGGAATCCCTAAAGAGAAGTGTCAGCATTAACAGGTGCTTAACTCCAAACAGAGCCATATCAGAAGAAAAACAGATGGATTGAAGGATGGATGAAGCATAAATACATTCAAGCAAGAGGTGATACCCTATTGCAGCCTCAGAGCATAGAAATTTTCTGTTAACATGATAATGAGGTAGTAATGTTTATGTTCTAGTAACTGGGTTTAAGACTAAATGATGAAATAAAATTATTTCATCCCCTAAAATACAGTGGTCTATATAGAGGAGATTTGGCAACAAGTAATGTAAAGCAAATGTTGAGTGAAATTTTACTCCATCTGTGTTGTAGTTTTCACTTGTTTAGAACCTTTTGCTCAGCTATTTCAAAGAGCTTTACAAATACATTATTAATATGTCAGTGAGATATATTTTGAAACTAATTTGTAAATAAAAGGCAGAAAAAGGGTGGTTCTTCATTACCACACATATTGTAGTCTGTGTGTCAGCACAGACTAAGGTTTGCTCTGTCTTGTGTTCTGAGTTTTAGGTCATAGAATATTATAAAAAGAATTTATTTTGTATATGTTTATCTAAATTTTTTTATTATGCAAATTTTATCCACATACAGACTCTGAAGTGTTAATGCATTTATTATGGGATAATTAGAGATCAGGAATTTTTCAGACTACTTTTCTTGTTATGGCTAGGGATTCTCAGCAACAGATTGTGTTTTCCAAAGATAATTGCTCTTTTTAAGTCAAACTATACAAATCTCCATAGTAACACTAGATTCTTCTGCCAACCTGTGCTCTTGTAAATTTGCTTGTAAAAACAGTCTTTGTCATGTAGTTAGAATGTAGAAATAAGATCAACAATTTTATTAGCCATTTTGCTTATAGTAGCATGTATCGTATAGCCTTTCTCATTTACACTGCAGGTATTTTACGTGCTTGGCTCGTTTGTTGTGGCTAAGAAGTGTTCTGAAGGGGACTTTTAGCTAGTAGTTGTACTACACAGCATATGTTTAGTTTAAGACAGACACATTGGAAAAACAGTTTATTGACTGAGACAACCTTAACATGATTCTTATAGTATGTTGAGAATTCTGTTTCTATTCTACAAACATCTGTTCACTAATGAGACAGGTAAATGCTAGTTATCATTGGAATTACTAGCAAAATGTCCTGTGCTAATTGAATCAAAATGTCATAAAAATAATTGCTTGAGCTCAGAAGTATTTTAATAAGTAATAAATTAGAAATGTTCATCCAACTTGTGTAAGTAAATAACCCGAATCAGCTATCATGTAAGGGTATATATTGCTGTTAATACCAAGATTCTGTGGCTAAGTTAGATTTGATGTTGGCCAGTAATCCTAAAATGGTTTACTTTCTCAGTTCAGAACAAATCTGTTTTGTGATAAGGGGAAAGCATCTAAGGCATCCTTTTCAGTGTCATAGAGACCTTTAGAGGAGGTTCCTGCTGCTCTCTGTAGCCATGGGAGAGAGCAAGAGCAGAACAAAATAGGTAGGTGTGGCACAGCTTAGCCTCCTGGGTGCCAGACTTCCCTGACTGCTAGGGAGCAGCGCCGCAGATCCACTATGCTGCTCGGGGGCTATTAAGCTGAAGAGAAGCTCTGTGTGTGCTTTCCTGATCTCAGAAGGAGGCAGCACTGTGGATTCTAAAAACTGTGGGTCCTGGTTACTGCTGGCATATAAGATGTCCCTAATGGACTATCTATCAGTTGTCTTTCACTGTCCGATAAACAGTTTCTGAGCGGGACTTGTGGGGCTGTGCAATCGTGACACTGGGCAGATGATGTAGCTCCATATGAAACACTGAATGTGTGTACCAACCTACATCTACACCTTAAAATAAGGAGTAGATCTAATGGATGGTCAAAATGCTGTTGGCATGGCTTAGTGACAGGATGTACCTGCTTATGTATGGGAAAAGTCAGTATTTTTACTCATGAAATGGATGTGTATTTGGTCATATGATTAGTGATGGACTGCAAGTTTTTCAGGAAAATGGTAGCAGTGTGTAGGCTGGCATAACTGTCCAGTAGGCAGAAAGGAAGAGGCTGTGGACTGAATAAATTATTCTGGTTACCTACATATAGTGGAAAGTTTACCACATTTGATGATTAAAAATGTTCATTTTGTGGCATAAGGACTGGTATGCTATACTATCTACACTTAACTGGTATATTATACTATCTATACTTAAGATTGTGTGAAACTTATTCAGGTGTCTAAAGGTCCATGTAGAGGACTATTATAAAGGTCCATGTAGAGGACTATTAATGCTGCCAATCGATATGTGCAAATCTTGCAAGGGGGAAGGTATGTACTATTGGTGTGTAGTAAACTGTGTGGAAAATAATTCCAGATTATTAAATTATGTTGTAGCTGAATCTAGTCAATGTTACATGGTGACTTGATATTCAGAAAGCACTTTTGTCTTGATTTATAGGTAGATCTTATTGAACTGGACTGGAACTTCAAAGTCAAAAAGTCCAAGTTGAGACTTTTAATGGCTATAACCCATCTTCTTTTTATATACATTCTTCAGTTCATCTGTGGGACAGATCTCATGAATATACGTATGCAGTCAACGGATGAGCAGAAAAAAATCTATAAGGAGGAGACTATTTAATAGATATAGGTAGTAGATCTTTTAGCTTTCTGAAAGTTTGTTGTATTTGACAAGACATCTTTATTTCTTAATGTTTTTTCAACTGTTATAAATTGTAGGGGTTTTTTGTTTGTTGATTTTTTTTTTGTTTGTTTTGGCTTTTTTTGTGTGTGTGGGTTTTTTTTAAATTAGGTTATGAAGCTTTTAGTAGAAACAGTTGCTGGAACATACCTTGGAAGAAAATTAACCTGACCTTTGGATGTCCTGATTGAAAATGACTGTTGTTTGCAGTGACACATTTATGATATGAGAATATCTTTGTGTATGCCATCCTTCTCTGTACAGGGCCACAAAATGGCAGAAGTTGGTGTAGGGGGCTCAATTATAATTGCTGCAGAAACCATAGTCAGGACTTTACTGGTGTGTATGTGTAATTGGTACTTTCCATTAGTTTGCATTTACAATATAAGAAAGGTCAACAGCTAAATTTGTCATACTGTTCTGATTTTCATGGACACCATTTTGAAAAAGTTATTCAACAAAGCAGTATGTCACTGTGTTGTAATAATATTTTCACTTAAAATTCTTTGTACTTAGATGGTGGTGCTGTTCTTGCAGTCATTTTGACATCTTTATGATATGATCTTTTACAGCAGAATCATTTATGTTTTACTCTATATAAAACTATACTGTGCTTGAAAAGTCTAGTCAATTTATTTCTGGTCTGAATCTGTTAAAGCTAATTGCACATTAGTAAACTACATTGTTACAATTCTTTGTCGCTAAATTCTTTGCATATTAAGAAACTGGATATTTAGGCTTAAAACATCGAAGCAGCAAGAGTAATAAAACATATAGGCTTTTGCAAATTGTGCTTCCAAAAGGTTTTTTTTTTTTAAGGTGGTTTTAAGAAGAGGTATAGTTTTAATGGACACAAGGGTTTAATTAAACTGCAGAACTCCATTCAGATTTTCAGTTTATGTACTGCAGAAGATATCCAGGACTTTTTAGGAAGTGCCTGAACCAGAGTCCAAAAGGGTTGATGACATCATGTCTATACATACCATATTTGCCTTAGACTGGATGAGTTAAGTTCTGATTGCAATGTACAAGCAATAGTAGGTGGCTCAAACTGGGCTAGCGAACTTGGTGTTTTTTGATGTGTGTTCCTGAACTATAGTATGTGAAAGCAGATAAAGATTGTTAAAAATGAAAATGTTACTAAGGTATAAAGGAAAAAAAGGTAATGGATGCACTTAGATGCATCAGTATTGGGACGCCATTCAGTCTATTCACTCTGGCTTGTTCAAGTAATGGGCAGAGCAGGCACTTGCCTTGATCGTGATCTACCTGCCCTTGCCTGTGCTGAGAAACTGTGAATCATCTGCTCTAAACCACCTTCCAGTCTCCCCAGCTGTAGAGGGAAGGACTCAGACTGTTGAGTGGCTCCCTTCCTGTGACAATGATGTCTGCCTCAGCCCCTCCTTGAAACTCTAAAAGAAGTGTTTCCTTTGCTTGTTCAGCTCCGTTTTGCTCCCCAGAGCTTGAGAGGAGGAGGAAGGTGAATGGTACTTCTCAAGACAAATGGTAAGGAAGAGAAAGCTGCTGCTTCTAGGGTGTGAATCCCTGCAGTACCTCCAGGTTGAATGTGAGCATTACATTGTCCTGTGCACCACATAAGAGAAAATGAAACCTTCTGTAGAAGAAGCGTGGTCTGGGTAAGAGCAGAAAAGAGCATTAAACCTCTGCCATTGCCTGTTGCTATCTTTCAATTCCTTTCTTCTCCCTTAAGATCTCCTGAAACAAGTGTTGCTTTGAGAAGCCTTGAGCTGACTCTGCCATTATTTTGAAACAAAGATGACATAAAATTTTTAAAATTGCAGTAATTCCAAGATTTTGAGTTTGAAAATATAGACGCAGCAATCAGATAATATATAGCATGTAATTTTTTTCTCAGTATATTAAAGCACTTTTATTTGCTGAAACTAAACCTGTTGTCTTCAGCCTTTGTGCAAATCTGGCTCCAAAAATTACCAAACCAAAATAAACCCCATACTTACACTGAGGTAAGTTTAGTGCCTAAAAATGGAAAGCATTAGACAACTCTGTTTTGTCGTTGCTACCACTTCTGCTTGTAACGTGGTGGGTTTTTTTTTAATACATTTGGTAATGTGTTCTGTGCAGAATTTGGAATCGTATATCATCATGTAGTTTTTCTCCATTTGTGTTTTCTAGACTTACCCTGTTTACATCATCACAAGGATTCCTAAAGTTCTGAGAATTCACCTTTAGGGTCTGATTTTAATCACAACAGATAATACCAGTAATTTCAGTGGAGATTCTTTTGATTTACATCTTTAGAAAAAACTAAGCATTTAGATAGTTATGGTACCTATGCATTCAGCATTTATTTTAAGTACTGATGCACAGCGAAGTAGTTTGTAATCTGTGCCTTAGCCCCAGGCTATAGATATTCATGTTTAGCATACAGTTACAGAAAAGATGCAGTCTCTAAACTGTAAGGAAGTGGTGTCTTGCTGCTTGTATTGCCCTGAGGTAAGAAAAATGAATAAAACAAATTTTTTTGCTTTCTTTAAAAAAACAAAATCTGGGAAGGGAAGCAGCATTGTTTTGAAGACACAATATCAGATATTTTTAAGTCTGTCGTAATTTTAATGCATGTAAGGACCTGTAGTATCTTTTATACAGTGAGAAAACTTTTTTTTCCTGATCATATTTTCAGTTAAGGGGTGTTTTTTTTGTTCTGATAAAAGGAGACTGAAAGAAGAAACTTGAACAGATGAATTCAGGTTACCAAGCAACACTTTGTTTCCCAGGCAATGGAGAAAGAATTGGAGCAGGGGCTAAGTGGATTTTCTTTTTTTAAAAAAATTTTAAAATTTTTAAAATTAACGTGAACTGATGTATGAATTTCAGTTTATCAGACTCTTGACAGACTTCATAGAATGGTAAATATTCAGCTGGATGATAACTACTTGTACAGGTAGTTCACTGTGTGACTTAAATGGCTCTTTTCTGTAGTGTGGTAGCGCACAGCATAGGCGACAAGCAGCACATCACAACTAGTTTTTGTAGATGACACTGGTGTTTGCTTCACTCCAATATTCTCATATGCAGTCAACTCTATTTTACAATATTCTGATTTAAATGTATTTCTGTAATGATGCATTCAGGCTCTTAGGGAGAATATAAGTTTCAGGATGAAATGAATTCTGCGTTCTCAAACGTTTAGACGTTACTCCCCACCTCTTCCCTGCTGAGAGGGACTGACTTGGTTGGCATATCTCAACTGACAGGTAGATCTACATTGAATTGGTGGTTCTGGTAGATCCAAAAATGGGATTTTTTTTTTTTTTTAAAAAGATCAATTAAAAATAATTTATCTCTTCTTTTTTTTTGGTGGGGGGGGGCGTAGTGTGATGAATTTTTTTGGCAAGCATAAAATGTAGTTTTAGGTTAAAAAGCGTGCTTCTTTCTTTACATTTAAGAGTTGCATTCCAGTTGTTTGTGTTGAAAAAGATCAAAGGCAATGGAAAATAAAAGCTGTTTCAAATACTTTTTCCCAAACGCTTCATTTAACACTTTGAAAAATTTTGATTGCTTTAGACTTCTAAAGGTTTTTAAACATAGTTTAACAAAACAATTGTATTTGTTTCAATGTTGCTTACAACTTTTTCTTAAAAAAACCAAAACACAACACCCATCCCACAAAAAAAACCCCAACACCCAAATTGTATGAAAAATTGACCATATCTTATCCAGAATTCAGTTAGGGCTCTCATGTCCCTCTCTATCTGTATAGCCTAACAGCTCTATAGAATTTCTATTAATGATCCTTTTTACTACTTCATCCATACAAATATGTACATTTATTTATTTTAAAATAATTATTATTATATTTCACACTCAAATTGTATGTAGTGGAAAAAACTAATCAAAGAATATTCATGTTTTATATTATACATTGTTAACAAAAACCAACTGGCAATCCTTTTATGCATTAATTTGATCCAGCAATTCAATGCTTTTACCTGCACATATATTAACTACTTGGGAATGTAGGGATGAAATTTCTCTGAATATCTAGGGGAGATAATTTTGTTAATTGTGAGCTTTGACTTTTTGTTACATGACAATGTGATAACATAAAGATTACAGTTATAAAATAATGGTACCTAATTTTTAATTCACCAATATCCAAGTCGTCCTCCACAGGGCTGCTCTCAATCCATTCATCCATCACCCAGCCTGTATTGATACTGGGCGTTGCCCCGCCCCATGTGCAGGACCTTGCCCTTGGCCTTGTTGAACTTCATGAGGTTCAGATGGGCCCACTCCTCCAGCCTGTCGAAGTCCCTCTGGATGACATCCCTTCCCTCAAGTGTTATCAGCTGCACCACTCAACTTGGTGTCATCTGCAAACTTGCTGAGGGTGTGCTCAATCCCGCTGTCTTGTCATTGATCAAGATATTGAATAGTGTTGGTCCCAATACAGTCCCCCCCTGAGTGACACCACAAGTATCACTACAAAACACTGCATTTAAAAAAAAATTGCAGTACCAAAGAGGCAAGGAACTTACACTTTTGAAGTCTTATTAGCTCTGATGTTTGTTGGCTTTGCTGATTAAGGCCTGATGTTTAAATACTAAATAGCCTAAACCAGCAGTAATTTTAAATGCATGTAAGTAAAACCCACCCATATTTAGAAAAGCCTTTCCTGGAGAACTAGGGAACTGAAAATCAAACCCATAAATTATTTTAGCTAGTGATTTCACTGAGCCAACACAAAGAGAAAAGAAACAGTAAGGAACACACTAAAAGGTAGGCTAGAAAGATAGTAACAAAGCAGCATATCCATTAATAACAAGTATGGATATTAGTAGATGCATCTAGTAAACTGTGATTTTCAAAATTAAAAAAGTCCCATGCTAATAAACTTAAAGCATTACTGCAGTGTGGGGATTTGTATGACATACAGAATGCCAACACTTTCCTTGGTTTGTTCAGGCTGTTTGCAGTGATAAAACATCAATCCTTAATCAGAGTATTAATGCTAAGTTTATAAAAGTGATTTCCACAAAAAAAGTGAACAGCGTGTTTGAAGTTCAGTGTATATTAACACCAGCTGACACATTCTTCAGTAAACTTAGGAGGTCTGTCCAACAAGTGTGTGAAATATGTAGTACTTCTGGCTCTGAGCAGTTGAGTTTGATTCTGGTTTTGGCAGTATTATTTTGCTTCCATTTAAGAAGTAACATTTTAATTGTGGGGTTTGGTTTTTTTTTTTTTTTCCCCCACCTGCATTTGGTGTGAAGAGGAGCACAGATGCAGAATAGAACTTAAAAATCACTGGGTGTGTGCATAGATTGGAAGGTGAGGAAAGCATTAAAATGGATATTGTCCTTTGTCTTTTTGCTTTTCTAGAACAGAACTAGGAAACTTGCAGGATGTTAGTTATTTAAATATGAGAAGAACTACTGGAAAACTGTTTTCCTCTACTTACATGAACCGACCCATAGAAATACTACAAGCGCTATATGTTGGCACTGCTTGTAACATCCTATCACACAGTACTGTACATGCATTAAAATTTATTTAAATCTATGAAGAGTGGAGCTGGCACACAGCAGCATCTCTGTTGTATGTTCTGGATTTTAGGATTGTATTTGGTAATCTGTGCTGTGACTTTACCCTTTTAAGGTTTGCCTGTATGCTTCTGATGGCAGGAGCTAGGAAGCCTGCTCTTAGTTACACTCTAAGGTGGAGTTCCATTATTACTTCATGATTAGTATTGTGTTACATTTATTGTAAAACTGATGTGATATTTCTTTCTTTTTCAACCTTAATATAAAAATTCTTTGTGTGTTCAAACTTCTAAAGAGGAAGGAAGGAGTAAACAGTTTTGGAGGGTGGAAATAAATCTTCAAAGTCATGGATTTGTTGGATAACGATTTTTTAAACACTATGGATTATGAAAAGGATTTGTTACAATAAGGATTTTACATTATTGCAGAAGTGTAAGCAGTGATTGGGACTCCTATTTTCTGTTACTAATTGACTACCCCTAAAAACAAATGTATGGGCTTTCTTTACTTGCATGCACTCAGAGGTTTTGTTCTGGATTTTAAAATAAAATTAGGATGAGGAAAAGAGAGAAAACTATTTATTGTCAAGTTTCTTTCTCTGAAGATATTTGTGAAGCAGTAACTTTTCCCTTTTCTTAACTTTGGAGAAGTAATTTGGTAAGAGGAAAAAAAGATTAAGGATACTGGGCAAAAAAAGAAATGATTCTCTAGACATTTTGTTCCTTCTACAAAGAAAAGAAATAAATTTTCAAGAATTCTGGTGGAAGTAGAGTTTCAGTAGCTCCTTTCAGGAAGCATTCTATGTGCTTTCAATTAGAAACTAAATTGTCCCACATGCATTTCAAGCTCCATACACAAATCGCCTTTTCACTTGAAACTTTTTATACGTGGGCTCTTGCCAGAGGACACTCTTCCAGTATGACAACATACATGGTTGCTTAAGGTGTTTTTGACATTCAAGTCAAAGAAAAGCTGAGTTTCTTAATGCTCAGATCATTTTTCCTTATGACCTGTCTTTAGGTATAGTAGTAAAACTTATCATAAGCCCTTCTTTTGTGCATGAATTCAGGAATAAGTAGAACTATGATCATTGTAAAGAAATATTTTGGCTAGTGATTCAATATGGTTGTTTTAATCTGGTGTAAAATCTCCTCCTTCCTCCCTCCTACCCTTCTTCACACACCAAAGTTTTCTAATGTAGGCCAGGAGTGGTGTCAGAATCATTGCTCAAGAGTGATACAGAGGCCAATGAGATTATTGTTAGACTTGTCTGTAGTGATGGACTATTGATCTTTGTTTTATAGTTGTTTGGTGGTGCCTAATTCATGCAATTTCTTCTGTATTCATTAAAACTCATATTTGCCTATTTATTTGAAAATATTAAATAAAGAGATAATTAGGCATGCATCTGAGTATTTTGCTTAACTGTAAGAACTTAATAAATTTAAATACACGTAATTTACAAACAGACTGTTTCTTTATTGCAAAACTCATATAGCTATCAGCTTTTTATAGTTTCCTGCAATTTTTCATTTCATATACTGGTATCCACATTTTCATTTCTTCAAACTATAAAATTTGTTGGGATTTGACAGAATTTCTTTAACAGGTTCTCACAGAGTTCAAACACCTATGGTAGTGGGTTTTTAAAAGATGACCAATGGCAATGTGATTTTTTGAATCCTTCCTAATAATAGGGCTTTTTTTTCCCCTACACACTGGAGCCAGACGTGGAAATTTTTGGTGTTGTCAGTTTATGGTTTCCAGAAAGATAAAGAGTTTGATCAGGATTTCTTAAATATACTTTCATCTAAATAACTATGAGACCATTTTGGCTGGGAACAGCTGTGAAGGGTTAGAAAACAGGAAAGAGAAGATAAGCTTGTATGTTAAGAATAAATTAATTCCTATATGTTACATTTTTGTAGTATTCTGGTTAAATAGAATTCAGTCTTTTTAATGGTATTTTTATCTGAAGAAACACTACTGTTTAGACACTTTAGGTAAGTGGCTGAGCTTCTACTTAAATAATTGATCGAAATATTATTATATTGCTGATTTAGATTTTAACGTTCAGACAAGCTGATCATGTAGAAGATATACCAAGGCTTTCTTTTCCAGGGGAATGGAAGCAGTCTGCTTTGAGGTGTTTGAGAGAACTAGCAGCTCCTATACTATTGCCGGCTGTGATTTACAGATTTGTACATTTTACCTAGGAATACAAGAAGCTAGATTTACTGACACAATGGTTTCTCATGCCTGTTTTTATGTTGCCTTAGGTATAGCTGCTGCCATCTTTAATCATCTGTATTTCTTCTTCCAATGGTTATTTGATTCCGATGCCTTTGTTCCTATTACGTGTTTATTTTTATACAACTTGAATTCTGTATTAATTTTTAAAAATCTTCTGATTCATGATTCAATTTTCCTTCTGTTCTTTACTCAGTAGAAGATTACCAGTTGAAATGCAGGCACTCACTGGCAGTTTCATGATACCATCTCTAAATTGCCTATTTTTCCGAAAAAGTAATTTTCTTTCTAGTACTTTGTGTCATGCTATTTTAGGCAGTTTTATGTAAATAGAAAGTAAAACCTTGAACTCCATTAACAGCATTGGTGTAGCCTTTTATTTAAGAATTTCAGCTCAATCTCATCTAATCAGAGCAACAGATAGTTACTGATGTTTTAGGAACCTTAATAAAATGCATCAGAAACAGAATTAAAGGAGGATCAGTTCGCAGCACCCTGGCTTTCCTGCAGCCAAGTAATGAAGTGTTTTTAATAAAGCTGGGATAAAAAGGCAGTATTGTTTCGGTTTTAATTAGTATTGGGTTCAGACTATGCTGTGTAGTGTGGATTTTGAATACCAGTCAATAATGATAAAATCTTTCAAGGTCTTTTTATTGATTTCTGAACTAAAGAACAGGACTCATCTTCCACCATTATTTTAGAAAGTATGCGATATAAGCTGTCACCTCTAGGATTTTTTTGATGTTTAAATTAAATTGTGTGCTGAAATTACTTTTGAGGCCAACACAAGATGCTAATCTAATATCCCAGAAACATGTGGAAGGAGAAAGCAATGGCCAGCTTTGGTTTAAGACTCATTTTGGTCTAAAAGCAAATAATATGAGAGTAAATTTCATGTGAAGAAAAAGGTCTGATTGCCTGTTAATTTTGTGTGGCTATGTTAATCACCTTGACAACTAAGCACCATCATGAAATCCCAGGTGGAGGCTGGGTTATGCAGAATTATAATTAATTTGTATGTGCAAAGTGGTTACTCAGAACTGCTACCAGTTGGAGTGATACAGTTGTCATACAGGGGATATAATGAAAGCGTAATTTCATAAATGAGTAAATATCTGAGGGATTATGAGTATAGACCTTGATGGTTGCAGAGATGATGGCACAGGAAGGGCAACGAAGCTGGTGCAGGGTCTGGAGCACATGTCGTATAAGGAACGGCTGAGGGAACTGGGGGTGTTTAGTCTGGAGAAGAGGAGGCTGAGGGGAGACCTCATCGCCCTCTACAACTACCTGAAAGGAGGTTGCAGAGAGCTGGGGATGAGTCTCTTTAACCAAGTAACAAGCGACAGGACAAGAGGGAATGGCCTCAAGTTGCACCAGGGAAGGTTTAGACTGGATATTAGGAAGCATTTCTTTACAGAAGGGGTTGTTGGGCATTGGAATGGGCTGCCCAGGGCAGTGGTGGAGTCCCCATCCCTGGAGGTGTTTAAGAGTTACGTTGACATAGCGCTGAGGGATATGGTGTAGTTGGGAACTGTCAATGTTAGGTTAATGGTTGGACTGGATGATCTTCAAGGTCTTTTCCAACCTAGACAATTCTGTGAAGTACTTTATCATGGCTATAATTACCAAGAGTTCCATCCAATACAGTTCAGGTTAAAAAAACCTATCCCTGATGTGTTGGTTTTTGTTTTGTTTTGGGTTTTTTTTTGTTTTGTTTTGTTTGTTTTTGGTTTTTTTTTTTTTAGTTTATTATTAGGCTCCTTGGGCTTTTTATTAAAAGAAATTAAAAAGACCAAAGTAGCATCATTCCAAACATGATGTAATGGATAAAAATCTGATTTCCTTAAGCTATGAGGACTTCGTGAAATGTTCAGAATATCTCTTGGTTAGCTGTTCAGACAAATTTGAAACCGTCCAGATGACCTCAGATACTAAAACAATCAGTATAAGGTATCATGCACATAAAGTGGTAGTATCCTTGAGTCAGTACCCCAGAAGTATATCCCTGAATCAGGTACCCCAAAAGAAAAAATGCACACATAGAACAACATAAATTCAAGAACTGAGCTTTGTGGGAGTCTCCAAACATTCGAATCTGATTGGAAGAAAACCCACACAAAATAATAAAGTGGGAGTAATTTTCTGATCTTCTCCAGAATCCTAAAGTCTGCTTTGTTTTACCATCAGGGATGGAGAAGAAAAGCTTTTAAGTCAGCCAGCATCAGATTGATTCATAAAGCAAACAGGAAAAGTATTATGAGGCAAGGCTTCATGCTATGATAGACATCTAGGAATACTCATCTCTGGCAGTCTATTCATCTTTGGCTAAGGGGGTGGAAACTCTGGTTTGTCTCCCTGGGTAATGTGTGGAATCCTGTTTATATTCCAACTCAGTTTATGTGGCCTTGGGGAGCAAAGTCTGGTCTTAGAATTAGCTGTAATTTTTGCTGATCAGATAGTGGTATGACTGGCCAACTATTTTTCCATGACTTTTGTAGGAGGACTATATGACAAATCTATGACATACTCTTATTTTTTAAAACATTGGTGTAGTGAAGGTACTTGTTTCATTTGAGACAAACAGATGGTGGTGATTGAGAGACTCCCTGTATAGGTGATTTGCAAAGATTTCTTTCTTTTTATAACGTGGAGAGAGTTGCAGATAAAAAAACAAGGAAAATGACCATTTGGACATACTTTTTCATAAATGCCCAGTGGAAAATTAGAAGTTCACTGTTGTCAGATGTTAGAGGTAGTTTAACTATGCATGCATATATCTGCAATATATTTAGTGTAATAAAAAAGCATGCAGACCTACTTAAATTTAGGTATGCATTCAGACACTTGCACCTAATCTGACTCTTGCAGGCTGTGCTGTGGTTTATCAAGATATCAATAGGCTCTTTCAGGTCAGAATCTAATTTAACAGTTTATCTGTTATGTTTTTGTGCATCCCTTCCATGGAAACAGCAGAGCAGGCAAAACAGAATAGACAAGACAGAGTATATCCAAATCTTTCTTCTTTATATTGCCAGGGTTCCTAAGAGCTTCAGCCATTGACTAAGGTATCATTGTTAGCTATGGTACAAATAGGGAATGAAAAACTGCCCATGCCCCCAGATGTTTGCAGGCTAACATCATGAACAAATGGGGGTCTGAAAAATGAGATCAGACTGGTATGATCTAAATGGTCTTAATTTACCAGCCATTTGACTGTAACTTGGCTACTTAACTGTAATCCTACAGATCATAAGTATTGATCTATTTCTGTATACATAACATTTTCTGTTACCTAGGGACAGCTTCTTTTATTTTAACCAAAAATGCATGTGAAACCTGACAATTTTGGGGTGGGTGGCTTGATATTATGTCCTGTCATATGCTACACTTCAAGTTAAGCAATCTATGTTCAGTTAAATGAAGCACGCACAACTAACTTGTGTCTTTCAGTTATTTTAATATATTAGGCCACACAATTTTTTTGAATGTATTTTATAAAAATGTTTATTATCAGTAGATTTTAATTTAACAATGTGCCCCAAATTACGCCTACTACTTAGTCTTTAAAGAGTGGTGTTTCTCAAAGTCATTGATAAGCAGTATGCTTGTTGCTAAACAGAACAAGAAACTGACTGATAGTTTGTGATATAAAAAATTATGACTTTTAAACTTGTGGGTTATAAGGTAGGCGAGACCTAGAAATGTGCTAGGATAGGCTGAGGGGGGACAGAATAATAAATGTGCACAATCCATGGTTGATTGTATTTTTGATTGTTAGTCTGTCAATTGATTGTCATACATTGTTTGTTTCACTCAAGGGGATTTGAGAGATGGGAATAAAGGTAATTAGGATCCACGGTGTTACGTTTTTTTGATGATCCCCCCTGCTCTGAATTTATGCAGATGAGCTGCGAGAGGCATAATTGGGAAAGCACAATAGCTCAGGTTCTGGAGTCAGCTACTGTCTTTGTGGTAAATGAACTTAGCTCCTCAGTGTACCAGGCATAAATGTATTTTTCATGGTTATAAAGTTGATTTCAAGTGTGTATGTGGAGCACTGGGGTAGAGGGAACAGGGAGAGAAGAATATTTACCATGGCATTCCTGTCCTTTACAGGCAAGGACTCTAAAGAACTAGAAACAGGACTGTATCTGTCCTGTGTCGGTTTTGTTTCCTAATAAACTGCTCAGATGATTTGTGGAAGGGGTATAAGCATCACCAAATTCTTAAATGATGATGTTTCATTACAGCTCTACATTATTCTATATAGATATGTGAGTTTTTTATTGAGATATCTCATACCAAGATACAACTCCTGTGTCTTATAAGATACTGAGTGCTGCTGTCTTCAGACTATTTTTTTATAAAGACCAGTAGACATTAATTCTGTTAACTGTATGTTTTAACTAATGCAACCTATTTTTTCTTTTACCCGTGGATTAAAATGCATAAAAATAGTATGAAAATGTGAAAACTGAAATGTAATTGCTACTGTAGAGGGTGCTGTGTCAACCCACTATATAATTATTATCCTTAAAATGTCAAATTTAAATATGTCTTTCAAATTGCTTAATTCAGATATTAGATGAAAAACTAAGAAGAAACTACAGTAAAAGATTTTAAATGACTTAACAGTGTTTGAATTAGTAACACAACTGAATTAATTAAGTTTTGATGTTTAGGCAGAAACAGCAGCATTGTATTTAGACTAAGAAATTACTTGCTGCCTTTGTCACCAATGACATTAATTATTGATAGGGGTTTCAGAAATAGCGCATGTGCCATCAGAGTTGACTGTAATATAAGATAGGGACTGCAGTGATGCTAGAGGGATTACAGAGAGGGAAGCACCTGTAGCATTTGGAGTTACATGCTTCTAATCATCAGACTTTTATTTTGTTGTAATAGATTCATTTGAGTGATTAAAGTAATGGAAAGATGAGTCGTCAGGCTTATTTCTATCGTGTCCCTCCACAGGAATTACACAGAAGAACCCAACTTCAGCCTGAGCCGGCAAAGACGAAGGCTCTTCAAACAGTTATTGAAATGAAGGTATGGTCTTTGCATGTTTTCCCATGCATTATTTTTGTAGCATGAACTCACGTACTGGGTATGGCTGGGATGGAGTTAATTTTCCTCATAGCAACCTGTATGGTGCTATGTTTTGAATCTGGGACCAAAACAGTGTTGATAACACACTGATGTTTTAGCTGTTGCTGAACAGTGCTTACACAGTCAGAGCTTTCTCAGTTTCTCACTCTGCTCACCCCCCAGCAAGTAGGTTGGGGGTGGACAGGCAGCTGGGAGGGAATGCAGCCGGGTCAGCTGACCTGAATTGACCAGAGGCGTATTCCGTACCATAGAATGTCATGCTCAGCAACAAAACTGAGGGGGCAACAGTCAGAGTTATGGCATTTGTCTTCCCAAGTAACTGTTATGCATGATGAAGCCCTGCTTTTCTAGAAATAGCTAAGCATCTGCCTGCTGATGGGAAGTAGTAAATGAATTCCGTAATTTGCTTTGCTTGTGTGCACAGCTTTGTTTTATGTATTAAACTGCTTTATCTCGATTCATGGGTTTTCTCACTTTTGCCCTTCCGATTCTCTCCCCCATCCTACTGGGGGAGTGAATGAGTGGCTGTGTGACACCTAGCTGCCTACCAGGGTTAACCCACAACACCTCGATTTAGAACTTTTACTATTAAATTGTAAAATGCTTCCTTTTACTTCTCAGTTTATTTTGCTGTGAAGCTAGGGATAATTAGTATTTCTTTCTCCCACTCTGTTTGCTTAATAAGACTTGATTAAAAAAAAATCAAGTGCAGCATTGCTGAATAATGAGAACTGAATATTACTTTTTAAAAAGAGTCGGGGGCGGGGGGAGGAATTTCAGGTGAGCCAAAGTAGATGAACTGTCCAAGGCCAATGTAAAATGTTTTTGTTCTTGATCTTTAAAAACAATACTTCTGTTGGTGGTTATTTGGCTATCATTTTACATTTAACCTAAGGAAAATATTCATTGCATCAGCACAGTGATATGATAAAATGTGATGAGACTCCTATCTTAGTCCTGAATATAGTTTCCTCTTTTTGATATATAATATTGCTAAAGTGTTGTGGCTTTTTTCCCCACAATAACAAGACATAAAAATGATAGTTAAAAAGTGAAAACTGGTATTTTTGCATAATCCTGTAAGTCTGGAATGTACATCTTTAAGAAAAATACCATGAGCCTTGAGATAATTTGTGAGTTGGCAATGCTTCCTGAAATACATTAATGATGGTCTTTCATTTCAGTCTTAAAAGGAAGTGCAAATTAAAGGCCTCATTTTGCTAGTGACTTCTGTTAAGAGCAAATGAGTTCAGCATGTCTGAACATTGTGGTAAATACACAGTTATAACGATCAGGATTTCATAAATACAGTATCTGCCTTTTAATAGATAATAATTAGTTTGGATTATATGAGTAACAAGAAGGTACATCAATTTCAGTATTCCATCTTTTGATGTGTATTTGCCTTGGACCTTCCCTGTTTATTCTAGTTCAGAAGTCTATGTATGAAATCTAAAACATGTGTTTTCACAGTAACTCGTTACCCTAAGTATATGGGAAAGTACGATACTGGCCGAGAAATTTGTTTCTTTCTATTAATATTCAGAATTATAAATTTTCAAGTTTTGGGATTACAGAGATAATGCATTATAATAATTTATGGTGTTCCATGTGGGCTTTTAACAATGTAAAGGTTATGTTGCAAAATAATTTGCAATGCCTCTTCCTGTACCAAGCCTCTTTGAAAAGAACGGGGACAGGAGGGCACACAAAACACGAATGACACACATGAAGACTGCAGTTGCAGCTACTCTGACAGTGTCTGTCCCTGAAGACAGTAAAGTCTTTTCTGTTTGTCTCCCAGGAGAGTTGGGTGTGGTGCGATGTTCCACTTTTTAAAAATCTGGTCTTTGTAGTGAGGGCTTTCATTTGTCATGGGTGAGGCTGTAATCGTGTTGCTGGAACATTCTGATGTGGAGCTGCCTTTTGGCTCTGAGGCACACAATTCTTTCTTTTCCTATGAACACATGCTCCTTTGGGGTTGCCCTGTCTAAAATAGGCCTAATATTGAAAAGAAAAAGGGACAAATGTAAGATGTTGAAATCCACATGATTAAGCAGCAGTTTTCATTACAAGTTCCAGCTTTGGAATGTTTTCAAGTAAATTTAAATTGTCTTAATCCAGACAGCATTTGTTTTGAAAAAAAATGTGGAACATTTGTTTTGAATGATCAAGCATTGAAGCAATAATTTCCCTACAGTGTTGAGGGTAGAAGGAGGGAGAGGATTACCCTGTAATATGGCAATCTGAGGCCGTATACTCCCCCATGCCGAGGCTCCAAGCAGTATACATTTCTCTTTACTGCACCCAACCCCTTCCACCCACTAGCCACATTAGCTTTTGTCTGAGTCCCCTCCATGGCTCCCCCAGGCTCTGCCAGGAGGCAGCTTTCCCTGCTTTGTAAATCCCTCTATTCTTTCCTGTGGTTTTCTTCTGTCCATTGCCACAGCTGAATGCTTTCTGTCCCTTTTCCCAGTCAGTCCTCCCTTTCATACAATGAAATATACCCATTTCTTCTACCTATCATCTCATATGTGATTTTTTTTTTTTTTCCTAAAAATCTTTTCTTATGCAGTATCTTTCCTGTCCTGTCAGGCTCTTCATTTCTCTCTGAAAACTTTGCAAGTTGCCTTTTCTTACAGCAATTGTATTGCATAACTGCTGTCTCCTCAACCAGGGTATATCTCCTGTATACTTTTTTTTTAAAAAAAAAGAGCAAACAAAAGATAGAAAATTCACATCCTGTGTCTTGAATCCTGTTTCTATTGCTTTATTTATTCCTTTTCAGATATGTATTATCTTTTCAGATGCATTGCACAGGCCTTTCTTTCCAAACTTTCTGGTTTTTCTTCTTAGACATGTTTGCTTCCAGATGTCCCATGTCTTTGGTTTATTATTTTCCATTACATTCTTTACTCTCTGTTCACTTGTCTGCAACAGACCTTCTTTAGAAGCCCTTCTTTCTTCCAGAAAGCAGAGTCACAGGACAGAAGGAAGGCAATATGCTTCCTTTTCCCACATGCTCCCATTATTTCCTTGAGCTCCTGGTTTTCTGAAACTTGCTTAATCACATTGTAAACCTTGCTTTCAAGAGACTGTTTTGTTTTGTTCCCCCAGTACTCCACCATGGTTTTCTCTGAGATCCATTCTCTAGAAAGTGAGGCATACTACATGTGTTGCCTGTATCCTGGATTTAGTAAAGAGGTAAAAGTTTTGAAGTGCATACCTGCCCAAAACAGCGAGTTACATCATGGAGCTCATGGTGTTCACAGAAGAGCCACCAGCATGTTTAAAAATATTAGGAGTTTAATTTTGTGTAGTTTAACAAATAGGAGATGACAGAGCAAAGAGATTAGAGTCTGTAGATACCTACCTGAGATATCTTCATTAAAAAAAGAAAAGTCCTTTCCAGTAATGAAAACAAATACATTGTAAGGTACAGTGCGTGGAAGCTAGAGGTAGCAAATGCACACTAAATTATAGCGTGTTTAACAGCATTCATGTAATTTTATGACTTCTGTTATACAGGAAGCCAGTTTTGTTGCAATGGTTGCTTCTGACTTTGTGACTGTGGATATATGTAATCAAACAGCTTTTTTTTCCCCATGCCTAAATCTTTGTCTGTTTAAGCATAAAATAAAGCTGGTATGTTGAAATCCTTTCCTCTAATTGCAGTTGCACTCATGCATACTGCTTTGCTTATTGTGTGCTGACAAATGCCAGATCACTGATATCTTTGAATATCAGTCATATCCAAAGTTGATTAACACTGAGTAATATAATAAAAAAGAGTAAAAGGAAACATGCTTTTCATTCTTTCAATAACAAGTACTCCTGAGCACATGAATCTTACTCATCTCTTGTGAGGCCCCACTTGGAGTACTGCATTCTATTCTGGGGTCCCCAGTACAAGAAAGACATAGACCTGTTGGAGCAAGTACAGAGGAGGGCCACAAAAATGATCAGAGGACTGGAACACCTCTCCTGTGAAGGAAGGCTGAGATGGTTGGGGTTGTTTGGCCTGGAGAAGAGAAGGCTCCTCAGACTTCTTGTGGCCTGTCAATACTTAAGGGTGGCTTATAAGAAAGATGGGAACAGATGTTTTATTAGGGCCTGTTGCAATAGGACAAGGGGCAACGTTTTTAAACTGAAAGAGGGTAGATGTAGATTGAACATAAGGATGAAATTTTGGGTGGTGAGGCACTGGCACAGGTTGCCCAGGGAAACTGTGGCTGCCCCCTCCCTGGAACAGTTTAAGGCCAAGTTGGATGGGTCTTTGAACAACCTGGTCTAGTGGAAGGTATCCCTGCCCATAGTAGAGGGGTTGGGACTAGATGAGCTTTAAAGGTCATTTCCAATCCAAACCATTCTATGATCTTGTTCAGACAGTTCCAGACTTAACCCAGTGATATTACTTGAGAGAGAAAATCAGAAATGAGTTGCCTGCAGATATGACATAAAACTCATCCTAACTATAAGGTATTGACCAACCAATATATATATAGTCAGCAACAAGAATTAAAAAGTCTTAAAAAATGGTAAGCTGTAAAATAAATGAAACTATTTGTGGTTTACCTTACTTGCAGAAAGAGCCATCTTTATGTATTGATCCAGCTTTGATATTTCAGGTATGGGTTTGGTTCTAAAAAAGCGTGTACGTGTGTTTGCAGTGCAACATACTCTTATTGTTAAGATTGCATGAACTTTCACTTTCCTTTGCCTTCAGAAATAAACCTGAATATTCTCTGTATTAAATTGACAAAGTTTAAAAAAGTATATAGTAAGAGTAGTCGTGTATGGTCTGTTGATAGCATGTGTGCATATGTGCCTTTAAGTGCAAGTTTTATTAAATGTGAAGTTTCAAATATTTGCTTCTGATTGCTTGTTGAATGCCCTACAAGCAAGATCTTTTACAGACATAGTTTAAATTTATCAGGTATTTGAAATGATGTCATAAGACAGACTGGAATGCTGTATTATTTACAAATGTTTTGCCCTTCCCCCCCAGATGTTCAGGAAATGTACTGTAGCACTCTTGTTGTAAGGACTATATATAATATTCATGAAACATTGTTATGGAAACTCATTTGTAGAGTTAGTTCCATTCCATTGTGGAATATTATTTTCTTCAGCATCAGGACACATTCTATTTATTTCATGTTCCAAAAGAGATGATTTCTGCTAGGTCCAGCATAGAAAATAGCCCTAACCTCTCTCACTGCAACACTGTTCTAATATCTGCAACACTATTCTAATAAATAAGATGAGGACGAAGTATTGATTGCTGCTGGAAGGAGGGGATAGGTTAGGGTGAGTACCCTGATCGGTATCAGAAATCTTGCTATATAATCTCATGTCTTTTAACAGATTTAGAGGGTCTGACTGGAAAAATCTGCACAAGTGTTGCATTGTTGTAGAACTCAAAAGGTGTTTATTAGTACCATTTAATACTAAGCTGCTTCCTTAATACTACTGCAAAGGAATCTTCTTTGTGATTCAGCACAGACCCACGTAGTTTTTCAGAATGCTGCTAATGTGAATAAGTCTTAAAGGTTTGAAGGAAATACTGCATCTGTTCCTGTTTCAGTTTCTGAAGGATTGCCAGACCCTGTGCCACAACAAGAGCTGGCTGAAAGTTTTCCAACTGAAGTTTTCTGTGGGAAAATGCTGATTCAGCTGAATCAGAAGGTTTTATGGGAATGTGCCTATTCTGTCAAAACTTCTAGTGAAAGCGAAGCTATGAAACTTTCTATCAACCCAGCTCCCTGTGGCAGTACCCATTGGGAGCTCTAGGCTGTCTGTATCATCTTTGACCTACAAGGTTCCTTGCTGTCTAGCAGTTGCCCAGACAGGAAAGCTTTCGGGTTTCCTGGGCAGGCCAGCAGCCTGCCTGCTGTATTTGCAGAATTGCTGGTCCTGTATTGTTCATACATAAGGGAACAGTATTTTTGACTCCTTGAACACTATGTGAACAAAGGTGATGTCTAGCTTCTCTTCTGTCTTGTCACCACTGATGTTTTTGATCAATTATTCTGAAACAGATTTTAGTCTTCAAAATTTGTGAAATTTCTGGCTTCTGTTCCAATAAAAAGTTAGTACAGATCTGACTGACAATTTTTTCTAGACTAGGAAAACTCGTTTTTACACAGCTGTAATCACAGTATGCAGAAATTGATTAAAAAAAGTTTTCCTTGGAGAGTTCAAACTTCTTGTGATAAAATAGAAGTATAGAAAATGCTTCCAAAAGTTATGTTAGGTATTTCTCATAAAGCTTAAATGTTATTCTGTGATGTATAAACCTTCTGAAGACTATAACAGGCTGTGCTAGAAATTATTTCTGCCATGTTATATTTACGAACATGTAAAATACAAATGCAGTACAAAAAGCCAGACTCTTAAAGACTTAGCTGGAGAGATTTGATGAGGACTACTCCCAGATGAGATGTCATGACAGGTCATGTAAGTATTAATATATTTCAGTGCAAAATCATTCTAAAGTGCAGTGAAGCTTAGGTTTTGCTTTTATCTTCAATAATAGGAGTAGAAAGTTTCTAAAATGAAGTCTGATGGAGCAAGCTGATTTAATTGTAGTATCTGTGAGAGCTACAATAATTTATTGTTGTGTGTAGGCCTTGATAGCTTTTAAAATTCTTGTTTCCTCTTTTCTTTCAGTATTTTTCTTTTCAACCAATTTCACCAAATGATAAGATTTCATGAGAATTCTTCCCCCCCCTTTTTTTTTCATTCCATCTCGACCTTTTATTTTACTTTTTTCTTTTTAAAAAAAATGTTTATGCAAAAATGTTTTGTGAATAGAACAGTTAACATAAAAATGTTTATTTTCTGTCATGAGAAGGACTGGCCATTTAATAGAAAGATTAGTTGTTTTTTACAATCATTCATACAGCCTTTGCTCTATGATACAAGTAATTTTGATTCCATGGGTGAATATTAATAAGATTTTTAGGATTCTACTATTGGAAATCTGTCATGTTAATAACGTTAGACTAACATACTAAGTAATTTACGTTGCATTTTACATGTAACTTGAAAAGTTGCTATTCAAAAAACCAACTCCATAATTATATTAGATATAGGCATATAACATAAAAGCTGGTTGGAAGTCTTCCAGAATAGAGAGGTGGTGGTGTGTGTGTGTGGTAGGTTTTTTGTTGTGGGTTTTTGGGGGTTTGTTTTGCTTTGTTTTAAAGTTGCATCCTTAGTCAGCTCCTTTGTGGTTTTTTTTAATTGATTTTTGGTGGAATACTCTTTCTCTTTTAATATATCCTTCAAGAAAGGAAAATATGGACTGCTGATAAAGATTATCATCATTTCAGTATCAGATATTTTCCAGAAAAGAAACAGCTAGTGAGATAAAAGATAAGAAACAGCAAGTTTAACATTCCAAGATTTTGTTTGTTTGTTTGTTTCCATTGCATTCTGGCACTTTGTTCTCTTTTGGCTGGAGCTGCTTTTCTGAAAGAGGATGCAGTTAATTTGGAAACTTGTGAGATGCACAAAGGGGTTTGGCATTCCCCTCAAAGTGCATTACTTTGCCTGTATGGCATGAAAATATGTTTGCTGTCATGGAAGATAGCTCTTCTCAACTTCTATTTTAAATTCTTTTGTCTTGAGATTTCTTATTGAAGTTTTACATCCTTTTATATCACTGAGCTTTTGTCTGGATTAAAACACACTGAAAAACTCTTCAGACAGGAACCACGGTGTATTTGCATAGTTGTACAACCCAGAAACATACCTGCCAGTGAAAACTGGTGTATCACAGTGTGATGCAAGTGAATGAATCTGCATTCAGGAGCAGGCTAAATTATTTTTCCCATTTCTACCATGTTAGCAGTAGGCAAAATTTGACAAGTCTTTTTTTTTTTTTTTTTTTCCTTCTTGTTCTTCCCCTGCCCCCATCATCTTATGACTGATTTTTTTTTTTTTAAAGTGAAAATTTGTATTCTGGACTTTTTAAGTATATGGAAGGGATCTGACTGTGTAACTATCAGGATTTTGATTCACACAAAAATTTTCTGGTCACTTTGTATGTCTGTAAGCAAGTTCTTCTCCTGCTGTTCATTTTAAAGCCATTCTCTTTGTATAGTTGAACTGGTATACATGTACCTATATCAGTAGAGTGTTATTCATTTACTGTGGTTTTGATTGTGCAATTGAACAAAACTGTTTAATGAGGGCATGGTCTTTCACAGAAGAAATGTGCTTTTACTCTGATACTAATTGTCAACTAACTGTTTTGAATGAGATTATTTCCATGTTCTACTGCTTGCTACAGTCATTGTGATTTTCTGGTGTTTTCAGTGAAACAGGGTTTGATTGAAAATGTGTTTACACATGAATAAAAGGAATTAGATCTTATAAAGACTTGTAAATGTAATTTTTTACATTATTTTGGTTATGAACAATGCAGCTGGCTGTTTACAGAAGAGAAAAGCCAAGAAAGCAGCACTGAAGTCAGTCCTACTTTTGGGAACCATGTCCATGGGCTTCTACAATTAATTATATTGCAAAGCCATTTGTGATTAATTATTAAGGCATTAATTATTAAGGGTACTAAAAATCTTAATGCTGTTTGCTAGTGAAATGCTGAACATATTTCAGTGGCATCAGACATTCAGCTTAAGGTCACTGTACTACAGCTACTGTGGAAGTAATGATGGAAAAAGAGTACTCTTTCTACTCCATTGAAATTCATTAATATTTGCCTGCACTATATAGTGTCTCATGATTGCAAAGCCCAGATGAAGAGATACAATCAGGGCTTTGTCCTGTCGGATCTTGAAAAACCTCCAGAGACGAATGACACCACCTCTCTGGGCAGCCATCTCCAATGATTGTAGTCAAAATATAACACTTGCAGGTATTGCAACGCTACTTTTAGGTTCCTGCTTGAAGCCTTCTCTTCTCTAGGCTGAACAAGCCCACTTTCCTCTGCCTCTTCTTAGAGGGCAAGTACTCAAGACCTCCTGGACTCATTCAAGTTCATCAAATCTGTCTTGTACTGTGGGGCTTAAAACTGGATGCAGTACCCTAGGTGAAGTCTAATGAATGCTGAGTAGAAGTCGATAATCTCTTCCCTTGATCTGCTTACTGGCTGTGTTCATATTAATACAGGCCAGGATGCTGTTTGTCACCTTTGCTGCCAGGTCACAGTGCTGGCTCCTGTTAAGCTTGCTGTCCACCAAGATCCTCAAGTCTGTTTCAGCAGAGCTGCTCCACAGTCCCTGCCTGGTACAGCTGCAGGACTTTGCTTCCGTCTTTTGTCAAGATTTCCTAACGTTCTTGTCTGCCCATTCATCCAGTCTGTCTAGGTCCCTTTGGATAGCAGCTCTGCTCTTGAGCATATTGACTGGCCTCCCAGCTTGGTGTAATCTACAGGCTTTGTAAGCAAGCACTCTTGTCACCTCTTTTAGGCCACTGATAAAGATATTAAACAGGACAGGTACTAGTATGGATCCCATGGTACTCTTGTTACTGGTTTCCAGGTAGAGCACAACCTGTTAATCACTACCCTCTAAGCCTGATCATAGAACTAGTTTTTTTACCTTGCCAGTTGTTTACATCCCTGCTGACTGTTCCCAATTACTTTCTTCATCAAAAATGTTATTCAAGAAGACTTCACTATAATTTTGCCAGGGAACATAGTGAGGCTGTCAAGCCTGTAGTTCCCTGTTTTGTTCTTTTGGTCTCTTCTTGATTATGAGCGCAACATTTGCCTTCCTCTAGTTGTCAGAGGTCTCCCCAGTTTCCATGATTTTTCAAAGATGCTAGAGAGTGGGCTTGCAAGGACATCAGCCAGTTATCTCAACACCCTTGGATGCAGCCTGTTGAGTCCTATGGATTTGTATGGGTTGAGTTCTCACAAGTAAGCTCTGACTGAATACTCACTGTTGATACTAACTCTTGGTTGAACCCTTTCAAGAACCAACAGAGACCTGAGAGACCTTGTCATTGAAGACTAAAGTAAATACTTGTTTCCTACATAGTTCAGATTAACTTGAACTTGAGCTCAATTGCTCTGAGTTTATGAAGAGTGTGGATAGATTATTTCTACGCAGACCTTCTAATTGGGTCGATCTGTGCTGTGATTTATCAAATAACTATAATGTCACATCTTACTTTTCTAGGCAAACTGTCTCAGTATCCTAAATACTTTCATTAATGGAGATATACGGGAAAGCTCTTTGTGGTTAATTGAGTGTTCATATGACATTATTTTGCAGAGAAGCTGTGAAGTTCTAATGCTAGTTTTGGTGGGACTGTTTCACACTGCACAGGTAGAATCCTCTCACACAGCTCCTATAGTGTGGATTATTGTTTTTGGCTCACTAATAATGGAAAAGATTTGGGCAAATAAGTTTGTATTTAGCTTACAAAAGAATAGTAGTATTAACTACAGTAAATACCATTCTTTGAGATGTGTTATCCCACACAGGAATAGGATTGGCTGAGAATAAGTGTTCTTTATTTCCTTAGTTGAAGACATAACAGATATTCAGGATATTCTGCTCAGATACTCTAGTCAAAAATATCTGTATGTGCTCCAGCATGTTTGGTGAAAGAGCATCAGCTTCTGAGAGAAAAATCTTGAAGTTACTGTAAATTAAATCATGTTATTGTATTTTTAAGTAGAATTTCTCTAGGAGTGAAACTTGTAAGGAAAATACAAACTTTAATTTCATATTATGAATACTTATCCTGTCAGACCTTGGAAAACCTCCAGGATTTCAGACTATGAATATTTTCACTTGTTTATAAACAGCTTTTTGTACTGCAAACTGAGTAGTTAAAATATTTCCCATTCAAAAACCTCTGTTAATTTAACCAATGTAAGAAATAAGAAAATAATGAAAGAAAATTTCTCTCAGTCTGAGACTTATTATAGACTATAAAGGCAAAAGCTAAAATGTTAGAGGAATGATAGTGTGTCATCTAAATGACATTGTTTAGTCCTTGCATAGCTTTGATTCCCTGTGGATTTATAACAGTGGTTGCTAAATCTCAAAAAAAAATCTGAGTTTCATTTTTGCTTTAGTACCAAAAGTTCAGATGCTTTTTGGAACTTCGTCTGAACTGTCCTGTGTCTTAAATTGCTAACTTTGCCTAGCTGTATTATGAAACAAGGTATTACAGGAGTTTGGATTTTGCTTGCTTTTAGGCAGCCTAGAGAAAGCGCTGGGGTACTCTTAGAACTGAATAAAATAGAACTAATTTTGATAAAAGAAACAGAAACAAAGTTGTAGTTAAGCAGAGTGATTCAAGCTTAGCTTGTCCTGGTTAAAGGATCAATTCAATTTGTAATTTTCCCCATATTAGCTTTCTAGGTTAATATCCTGATCTTACTGAATTGGGTTGGGTGGTTTTTTTTTTTCATTGACCTCACTGGAACAAGATCTTCACTCTGATCTCTGATTTTTGATGGGTGGTTGCTCCTTCATGTTCTTGAACTGATTCTCTGACAGTCTGAATCACAACGTTTTTAATTTGTTAAATGTCTGTAAACAGGGCCTAAAGCAGATTTTCTAATGAGTAATTTTGCAATACTCTTTTAAACAGAAAATTACATGAGAAGTTTGTGTAATCACTTCTTTAATCTTTCTGAATCTCACTGAAGAGATTTAGTCCATTTCCAAATGACTGGCAACAACAAAAAAAAATCACTGGATGTTTTCAGTGGTGTGCTGGCCCATATGGCAGCTATTGGCTGTGATGTAGAAATTTTTTAGTGGTAGTGGATTTGTTTATTTTGGGACTCATAATAAAAAATGCTAAATTCCCTTTTAGTGATGTGGCTGAATTAGTGGAGGAAAAGTATATGAGGAGACAATCTTTCTTCCTCTTGACAGTAGGCAGAACTCTATGGAAACAGGGAAATTCAGCCTCAGTCTGAGTCACATAATGAAGTGGCCTGTTGTCTTGCAGTGATGATGCACTAGCCTCCCTAGGCTAAACTTTGTGTTTAATAGCTTGGAAGAATACCCAGACCTAGGTGGTTAGCAAAGCAAACAAGGTATGTTATGTACGCATGGGAAAACAGGGCATCTTCCATTCTCCCTTCATCCTTAACTGTGTAGGAATGAAGACGGAATTTTAACCAGAATGTATTCTCTACAGACTACGCAATGGACATAGCATTGCACGTATTTTTCTGGTGGTGAAAGAGGTCTAAATTCTGCATTTCTTTAACTTCTGTTATGCTTTAATACATGTTTCATATAATTTTCAATACTCTCTTTTTTATAACTTAGGATACAAAGATAGCTTCACTTGAGCGCAATATAAGAGATCTTGAAGATGAGATACAGATGTTAAAGACAAATGGAGTTCTGAATACAGAGGACCGAGAAGAAGAAATCAAACAAATAGAAGTTTACAAGAGTCACTCAAAATTCATGAAAAATAAGGTAAGGTCTGTTAATAAAATAGCTTAATGCTGTTTAAATAATGGAAACAAAAGTTTCAACACAAGCAACTCTCTGCATGTCTTCTTTTGGTAAATCTTTACAATGCAATACTCAGTAGCTATGGAGGAGTGAAGCATTTTGATAAATAAAAATGTGTTTATGTTTTGACTTAGGAAGGTAAGGAAGAGCCTATTTCACTTCTGCAGAGGCTACTGCAATCCTGAGTCTATAACATGTTCCCTTTTCCCTTTCTTGTTTATGGTGTTTTAATGTTGGCTTCTTGAATTAGTTCATAATTTTGCCTTGCTCCATTTTGGTACAATTTTAATTGTGCATTTTTTCCTCGTTTTGACTGTAGTTTTACAGTAAGGACTGCTGTTCCATAGATGATGCCAAATTGTAATCTTCCAGTATTTTAGAGACTTTCATTTTGATGACGTTGTTCCTGCGTGGTACATTTCATTTCAAATTATTGTACATAGATAATTATGAGTTGACCACAAGCAGATAGTAAATGTATAGTGATGTCACACATTTCTTCTATCAAGCTCACAAAACAGTATTGCTTGTTCATTATTTCAAAATACATCAGGAGTAAAGCTTGATATCTAAATTGTTGTCCCATCTGGTCTTTTTACCTCCTTTCATTTTTATGTGCTCAGCTGCTGTCTAGGTAATACACCAAATAGTTTTTCTTGTGAGTTCTAATATTTCTTTTCTGATATTTTTATAATTGCCCTAAAGTTGCAATAAATATATAATGTTACAATTTGTGCTGGTTTATTCCCAGCTCTCTACCTTGAATGTGTTCTGTTCATGAAGTGATAAATACTGCATTATGGTACTTGATAAAAAGAAAAAAAAAGTTTGAAATTATGGAGACTGAAGCTGATGCTCCCATTTGCATATAAATAAATTTAGGTTTTGGAAATAGCATTTTTGGGTATTATTTATAAGCTAAACTAAGATGGGCTACACAAGTCACAGCAGGCTGAAGTGGAAACACTGAAGGGGAAAGCCAGCCATCTCATCTTTTGCAGGGATGTTAAAAATTTGACCATAATGCCAGAGAAAAGTCTAGGCAAACAACTTCAGTAGTTATGATTATTATGAAATCTTACTTTATTTTAAAAGTCTTTCCATCCTAGTTATTTGTTTGGGTTCTTATTCTGTTTAATGTTGAGGGGTTTTTGTGTATGGGGAAATTGTGGATATGAAGTTCCAAGGAACTGAGATGGATTGATTCACTTTTTCTGAAGTGTGTACTTGCAGCTCTGAAAAAACTGCTTAAGGAGGAGTTGGTACTATCTCTCTAGAGGTCATGTAAGCAAAAAAAGTAGGAGTTAATTGACTTAAAGCATAGTTCTCTGCCTACTGTTGTCTGTTGATGCTAAAAATACTTAGCAGTGTTGCTGTTTAAGTACAAAGTTTGCAATATCAGCTAGATAAATACCATTGCCACTCTTTCAGAGTTGGGCAAGCTAAGATTCAGAGAAAGTATGCAGCCTGGCTATGGTCAGAGAATGAAACGGTGTCAGCACTTTCTGGAGAATCTGAGTTCCCTGATTTTCTGTTTTCATGTGTAAAAGAGACCTTCTTGACAAGATGCTTTTACTTTATCTGAATTCCACAGTGAGTAAAGGAGTAAGAAAATTTACCACTGTGTAGTATTGGATACTGAAGATTTTCCATCTCAGAAGACCTGTTACTGACTCCCAGTTTGGAAACTGTAGTATCTTGTAAACTACACAGGAAATGCTGGTGTCTTGGGACATGGGGCATGTTTTTATCTTCTCCTGGGGTTTTGTGCTACAGAAGAAATGGAAGTGTTAGTGCCCATGTGAAATTAATCCAGATATATTAAAAAATTTTTTTAAAAATTGAAAGAATATATTTATTCTGTTGAAAAAAGTGGCTCTAAGCTACTGAAAAGTAACTAAAGTTGATAAGGAGCATTATCATCAGGAAAATTATTTTGCCTATTTAAACATTGTTAATTTCAAAGCAATTCAGTTTTAGTAATGTACAGCAGAGCTCTGAATGCATCTTAGCAAATCTGTTGATATAAAAATAATTTACAAAGCCTAGTATTTTGTTAACAATCTTCTGATGTTTTTGAGAGGAAATTCTTCAGTATATTTCTGTGGCACAGAAAGCAGATGAATGAGAAAACTATTAAACATGCCTTGTTTTGCCACAATCTTCTGATCTTTGATAAATGCCATTCTGATGAAACTTTGTCTGTTTTCTTTCACCAGTCTTTTTCTTCCACTTAAAATTGAGATTTGCAGCAGAAGATACTATTTTTATCATTCATCTGAGAACCTTTCAAGGTGGAAAAGTATTTATGTAGCTGTCAGCAAATGGATCTTATTATACCTGATCTGTTGAACCCAAGATTGTTGATAAATTCTGATAAACAGAAGTCTTGATTGATGGCAAAGAGCAGAACAAAACTCTTCTCACAGTTAACATTCTTAGGTGCTATAAGGCTCTTAATACTTCACATTTATTCTCAAAGTATAACTTGTGTTAGATCTGTTCTTGATTTAAATAAATGGGAAGGTATTAAGTAGAGGCCAATACTGAATATTATTTATTGTATGTGAGTGGCAGAGAATGTTGGGAAGTGTTCCTTTTCTTAACTGATTCTTAGTAATATTCACTCCTTCCAAATATATAGGCTTTAATTTTGATTTGCAGTTATATGGAAGTTGTAGAAATGAGAAAGAGACTTGCTTAGATTTTTGCCTTTGTCTTTTGTTTGTACTGACATCAGGAGATCTCATTGAATCACGACTGCTGGTCTTCCACATGACTTAAGATATAGCAAAGTGAAAATGTTTGCACATCTGCTGGACACAGAAATTTATTTCATGCCCTGTTTAATTTCTTTTGCACACTAATAGATGATGCAGAATTTTAAAAAAGCAAATATGCCCAGGTCTAAACATTTCCTTTAAAAAGTTACGTGGTTTCTTGTTATGCCTTTTGTATTTTTGATCCTTAATTTTTTTAAATGGAAGTTTTAGTACATTTTCACCATTACACTTTATTTTAATAAAACACCAGCCAAAAGCATAATTAAACACATTTTTTTGTGTTGTTTTGGGTTTTCTTTTATTTTTTTTAATTTGAGAGCTCTAACACATTTTTAAACTCCTGGCAATTTGTGGGTCTTGTAGCCAGAACTTTATACTAAACAGATTCTGTTTCTAAAGCACAAAGAACATACTTGCAATGAAAATTAAACTTGGGGTTTTTTTTTGTTGTTGATTATTTCTCAGGGTGTGGATTGTGTCATGGAAAAGCAGGAAGAGTTTCTAGGAGAGATTAAGCGTCTGTGATGTTCACATGGGTCTCATATAAAGCATGTGATGTAATTCAGATTGGCTGCAGATCTACCTTGTGTCATTATATCTTGTAGACAGATTTTCCCATTGTTCATTTTGTATAAATTTTGGTCTCGGTTGTCACACTTGCTTACATGTTCTGGCAAGGGATGGAGGAAGGCGATTTACTTTCAAGAGAAAGTTTTCTGTAGCAGTTTGTTAATTCCACTCTACATTTTCTTAACATCTGATTTTTGTATGTTTCTTATTTTGATATTTTCAGACTGTGAAGGTGACTGCTTTTAGTGCTAATATAGATTCTTGATTTCATACAGTAGCTCAGGGGTGGCTAGCCAGGTACCTTAACCTGCTAGATAAATATACTGAGATTTATAAAGAAAAATAAGGAATGCATATGTTAAGACGTGCATATGGACTATAGTTGGAAGGAACATTTTTTCATTTTTAAGGATATACTTGCAATGTATCCTTCCATCTAGCCCTTCTAGTTTTATTGCATCCCAAATGTCTGTTGGGATGCAACTGATAGGACAGGATGGAAAGAGCTCTTCTAGCACTTCTTTGGTTGTTGCAGAATTGAAACTTGAATTTTAAAAAAAAATATCTAGACCTTACAGTCATCAAGAAAACTTTCCAGATATAAAGGAAGTGTGGTTTCTCTGAGTTATGCAGATGCACTGACGTGGTTTATTTCAAATAATCCTTGTGAGATGATGTACCTGAACTCATCTGGTGACCAGTGTTATTTCACACGACTTTAAGTATAATAGTTATGTCATCTAATTCACAATCCTTTAGCATCATTCTTTGTATTGTCCAGTGCTTTGTTCAGATTCATATATTTTAAATCCACCACACTTCTGCATTCTGTGGGTATGTGTCCCATTTATCGTTGTGGAAAGGGAAGAATAATCACAATTCCATGACATTTACTGATGAACCTTAAAATCACTTAAATTCAGAAGCTCTGTCTTAGTGACTGGGTTTCTGCTGTTTCTCCTAGGATATGCTTTTACAGTCTCACAGACCTTTCACTCTGTGGAATTTTTTATAACGTTTTCCCCAGACTTCTCTTAAGTAAATCTCTTTGGCTTGGCTTTCCTAGTACCTGAGAATTCCATATGAACTGCCAGGGAGGGAAAAGGGAGGTGGGGATGGTGGGCAGCAACACATTTTCAAGAAGAGTAAGGTTAAAATTCCACTTCTCTGTTTTCCTCTCCTTACTGAGATGCCTGCTTTTCCTTATCAGGCTCCTGAAAAAAACCTTGATTCACTCTGGCTGGTGATAAGTCACAAGAATCATGCTGTTGGAAGGAATAGGCTATTGGATTGAATTTATACTTTCATGAACATTTTTTTTCCCTATGCATTTTTGCTGTCCTGCCAGACTTGCCTCACACAGGATAAATTCCTTTGAACTTAAGTGAGGTCCATGGTGAATTTATAGGCCAAATCATTGTGTATAATCTTTAAGAGTTTCCTTTTAACTTCTGCAACAGCAGGACGATCATTCTGAAGACAGGGTACATTAAATTACAAGAAACTCAATTGTGAGTGTAAGTCTGAATCTTAATTCTCTTCCAGAATTTACAGGTGTCTGAGTTGTCATATCATGGTCGTTCACACCTTTTAGATTTCAAGTGCAACTATGAATTGGAAATGAAATTAATGATCTAACCTTTTTTTTCCTCCATTACAGATTGACCAACTGAAACAAGAACTCTCAAAGAAAGAATCAGAACTTCTTGCCTTACAAACTAAGCTTGAAACCCTTAGCAATCAGAATTCAGATTGCAAGCAACACATTGAAGTGCTTAAAGAGTCACTTACTGCCAAAGAACAGAGAGCTGCCATACTTCAGACAGAGGTATTGTATCTTCTAATCATAAAATGCAATAGAAATATTTTGTTAATAGCATCTGTCAAGGTGCAAGTCTGTGTAGAAGGCAATTTGTTAAAGAATAGTGAAATAATTTAAAGCCCTTTAAATGCCAATATGTTTGGTATGTATTTTCTGGTAGTACACTAGCTCTCGTTGTAGAATTTTTTTAGAAGCACCTGTGATTTCATTTTAAGAAAATGTTTGTGCCTAATTCTTGTTGGCTTGTGGGGGGAATTGGGCCTTAATGACTCGATTGTTGTGATTTCATTCCTTGTTTCTTCATCTGTTAGTTCACTGAGTTTTTCCTTTCTGTTGCTCTGCCATGATGCTTCTTTTCTACTATGTATTTCTCTTTTGAAGAGTGAAGCTACTGATGTATTTTGAAGGGATCTGTTGGAATGTGCATGTTATTAATCTGTGGTTATTGTTTTAAGTGCAATTTATTTTAAAATATGAATAATTTCAGTCTTTAAAATAGGCCAGTATGTTACCTATGTATGTATCTACAAAGTCAGATCATAAAAATATGGGTGGTGGAATACACAGTTGAGATGGTTGTCACACAATGGAATACGTAAATCCAGTGTTAAAAATGTTGTCCATTAGTTCATTTCCTAGGGTTTTAAAAAGTTCATAGGCTTGGAGCACACAGTACTGATTAGATTGATTCCTATTATAACGGCTTCATTTTATTTTTAATGTGTGTACTCCTTTCAAGAAACAGAAATACCTGTGAAATTCAGTCATACAGGGCATATAGTTTCTATTCAGAGAAGCATATTATTTAAGGTATACAAAAATCTTACAGAATGTTTCAAATTTCTGGCTAACAAAGCTCTAGGAGAAAAAACAGCTTAAACTCGTCATTCTTATGGAAGCAGGAAATAAATAGTTCTAAGATTCTGATTATCTCTGTGCTGTATGTCTTATCCTCTGTATATTAAGAAGATACAGATGAAATCTTGGAATTTCCAGCTTGTGTTTAATGGGCCAGCCTGTATACAATACAAAATAATGATAGTAGAACAAGGGGAAAAACTCCAGCAATTTTGGCAGATCTCAATCTAGCTTTTGAGTAGTAAATATTACATATTTTAAATCTTTTGGTATGCAAATCTGTTTTGCAAGATTTGAATTACCTGTCATGCTGCTGAGGCTGGTAGTGAATTCCATTGGCTCTTCACTAATTTGATTTCCTAATTCTTTAATAGACCATTATGTATGCAAGGCATTACAGTCTTGTGGCTGGCAAATGGGCAGTGGTAAAAAGAACTGAATCTACAGTGTTCTCAATGCTGCAGTTGTGCAGAGAACAAGTTGGTGGAGAACCAGTTGGTTTCTGACAGGTATTCAATAACAAATGAAAAATTAATGTTAAATGGCCAGAGAGGTAGCTTGATAGAAGGAATGCTCTGTAATAGCAAAGAATTGATCCCTTTTGTTTGGCCTAATATCATGTTATTTGTGATATAAGTAATTGTGATATTTTGTACAAATAATATGAGATTCAATGAAAACAACCAAGTATCTGTTTAGGTACAGGATTAGTGAAAGATATGTTCAGTATAATTTTGATTCAGTGGAAGAGATAAATTCCTGGTTTTGATTATTTCTTTTAATCAACCCTTTACTTCTGTATAATCCAAAGCATTGGTTTGTTTCTGAATGGAATAACACTGTAAGCTAAGTGGGTCATTGCAGATATGAGACTTAAAAATGAAGTGAAACAAGTCGTAAAAGTCCTCACAGTATATCTTGGTTCTAGATGGTTAAGGGCTGGCTCTGCATGGACTTGCTAAATCAATTGAGCCTGAATTTTTTTGTGCCTAAATCTTCAAAAATTGTGGGCTTTATTTCATATGCATTATTGTCAGCCTTCAGTAATTACATTACCTCATAAATTGATGAAGCTCTGAAACACTGCAAACTATTTTATATTTCCCATAGAAATCTAGGTGATTTCCATTTTCTGCTTTGAGTAGGGTGTAGGTAATGATTTTGTCAACAACAACAATTTTTGAGTTTCTTTCTCTTTTTAAGATACCTTTGTAAAGGGAATTGGGGAAAGTTGGTGAATTATGTCCACCTCTATGGGAAGTAATTTTAGTTAAAATTTGCTGTAATTGTCTGTTCATGTACAGGAGACTTTTGGCGGAAGGGTCATATTAATGTAGCTTTTTTTTCTGGGAGATCATATGAAAATGAAGGTCTCTGAGTATTGGGTTAATACTAGACTTCATTTTGGGATGTGGTCTCGAGATGAATTAGAAGTAACATAAAGAAAACAAGTTCCAATCCCAGTTATGCACATGTATTGATGCAGCCACTATTTGAAATGGTTTACCAAATAAATTTGATCTAATAGCAGATTTAAAATGGGAAATAAACACTTGCCTGAAAATGTCTTCTATTTATTTTTGAAAAGATAGCATTACAGGATGTGCTCTTATATGCACCATTTACCTCTAAGGCAGAGACTTTAAATAACCTGTGTTAAACTTTAAATTATGTCAGCAATTTATCTGATCTCAAAATACTTTAATAACATGCATACTTTGGGCAATATTAATTAAATCTAATTTCTTATCCATTTACAATGCACTAGATGTTTTATTACTTTCCTGTACTTTATTGTGGGGTTGTAGCACATCTCAGATCTGCTGAAAAAGATCTTTTATCTTATGTATGTAGAAATAAAGCACGTTGTGTACCCATTAGTTTCTCAGGCCTGGACTTATCAGGAGAGAACAGTACTTTTGTTTGTTATTTTAAAGCCTTGGGGTTGTTGTAGGCATGTCACAGGCCATACAACTTTCCATCTAGAAGACTAGATATTCAGGGATGAGAAATGAAGAGCAATTTCTGGAGTTAAATAATATTGAGGCTCACAAAAGATATGTGGTTAATCTGAACATACATTTCACCTCTTTTGAACAGACTTTGAATCAAGAGCTCCTTAAAACTACTGACCCTATCCAGTCTTGTTTCCCGGAATAGAGTCTTATAGCAGCTTTCAGCTAGGCATAAGAAATATACTCATATAACCAAACACAGGATTTGTCATAAATTGCTGTGTAACTATGTGACAATGTTACTTGCTTTCTCTAACAATCATGAAAACAAGTGACAGATCTCTGTGTCCAAGCAATTTCACAGATTAAAAAATAGGATTCTTCAAGGCTGATGTGCATGTTCTAATGATGTTCTATTGTTACATATTTTTAAAACTCTCAGGGTTTCAGCATATTTCTTACCACCCTGCTGTATGTTAGGGAGTTTTTCTGGTTAAAAATGATTGCCAGGCTGTCTCTTCTCCACAAACTCTTATGTTACAACTTCCAGACTGGGTGTGCAGTTTATTGGAGAGGAAGTCTGTTAAACTGTGGGTGTTCTGGAGAAGTGTGCTGGAGCTCTGAGGAACACAGAAGCTGGACAGCGGCTGAATTTGTAGATTTCTGTCTCTACTCCTGTAGGCCAAAGTCCTTGTTTCTTATCAATATTTAGACAAAAGCAGAAAGAACACTTCCCTAACATAAGTGAAGACACCTCAGTAACAATTAATTACTGAGGCTATACACCACTCACTGGATGCCATAAGTTTGAGGGTTTTTATAGCTGATCTTGTTCCTAGCATTAGTCAGTTATGACATGGTTAAAAGCAGGCGGTTTGTGCTGCTTGCACTTCTTATTCAAGATGGAAATGCCTCCTTTTTCTCTTATTTCTTTTGCATGCTTATTTGACCCTCATATATTTTGACTGACCAGAGGGCAGTGGCAATAAGAATTAAGTAATTTTTTTGCTTGTTTCATTGTATGCTTCGTTGTATATTTCAATTAACAAATTCATGCCTTCAAGCTGCATTCTCCTGTTACATCCTGTACAAACTAAATGTGATGCAGTGAGACAGGAAAATTCAAAATGATTCCTTTGATTAAAATTTTCCTGAATTCACTTTATACCTACTCTTGGTTTTATGGGGAAACTTTTTGGTAATCGCTTTGCAAATGTCAGCTTCATATAACTCAACAATGTCTGTCTTCAGTACTCAGAAATATCCTGTCTTTCAAAAGGACATTTTACCTTTCAATTTAAGATTTAGTTTGGAGAACTCTTGGGGGAGTAGAGGGAATGTTTATATCTCATATGAATCTTTGCTGAAAATATTACAAATGTGATGTGTGAGAGACTCTATGTGGGCTATCCAAGTATGAGGAATAAAAATGCTGCTTTGCTAGCTGTGCTCTGAGACCTGGGTTTTAAGCTGACTAGGCCAAGGTCTAGACTGTGGTGCGGTAGCAATACAGCAAAAATGATTCTAGACGTAGCAGGTTTTGTTTTCTGCAACTGGGAATTGGGAAAAGATTTGTTTGCTTAGAGCAACTGAACCTTCTATTTCCAGGCCTCGGGTCTTATCTAAAGGTAGGGCAATGTCTTCCAGCAGCAGCTGCAGGGCAAATGGCAGCCCTCCAGCAGGTGGAAATCATTATGGATGTACTGTACAAGCTATTATTGGTCATTCCCAGATGAGTAAAGTTAATAACATTTTGGCCTGCATTAAGCCACACTCCTGTCTTCCTTCATGTCCAAAATGTCTATTTGTAGAATGGACAGGTTTTCTTAATTATCACTGTAGAATTCTATGCTGCCCTAAAACATACTCATAACCTGCCTTAAGAGCTTCTCTCTGGAGGTGAAAGTAACCATCAAAGGCTAGTTCTAATCTGGAGCGCAGTAATGTATTCATAGTTGCAGTGTCAACTTCCTGCCTAAATAGGATTACTTTGTAATCACCTTGTTGTAATTAAATCAGCTTAGTAAATCCTGTAATAAAAGAAATCCTCAACAGAATCTCAGTTACTTCATAGCAAGCCTTTTATTATTATTTAGCTTAATAATGGTGCTCTGCAAGTTATCTTGAGGTTTTGGAGACAGCAGCTGCATATGATGCAACAGGATGTGATTCATAGAATCACAGAATGGTTGAGGTTGGAAGGGAGCTCTGGAGGTCATCTGGTCCAACCTTCCTGCTCAGGAAGCTGGTTGTCCAGGACCATGTCCACATAGCTTTTGAATATCTCCAAGGTTGGAGACTCTCTGGGCAACACGTGCCAGTGCTCGGTCACCCACACAGCAGTATCTTCTGATGTTCAGACGGACCCTCTGGTGTTTCAGTTTGTGCCCATTGCCTCTTGTCCTGTTGCTGGGCACCACTGAAAACAGCCTGGCTCCATCTTCTTTATGTCTTCCCTTCAGATATTTATACACAGTGATAAGATGCCCCCTTTTCTTTTCTAGGCTAAACAGTCCCACCCCTCTCAGGCTTTTGTCATGCGAGAGATGCTCCAATTCTTTAATAAAGCCCTTAATTAACATCTTAATTGCTTTGTGGTGCTTCACCAGACTCTCTCCAGTATGTCCATGTTCTTCTTGTACTGAAGAGCCCAGAACTGGACACAGTACCCCAGGTGTGGCCTGACCAGTGATGAATGGAGGGGAAGGATCACCTCCCTGAACCTACTGGCAACACCCCTCCTAATGCAACCCAGGATACTATTTGCCTTTTTGCCTCAAGGGCACATTGCTGGTGTTCAACATGGTGTCCACCAGGACCACACGAGGTCCTTTTCTGCAAATCTGCTTTCCAGCTGGGTGGACCCCAGCATATACATGTGCATGGAGTTGTTTCTCCCCAAGTGCAGGACTTTGTTTCCTTTTCCTGAACTGCATGAGGTTCCCATCAGCCCATTTCTCCAGCCTGCTGAGGTCCCTCTGAAGAGCAGCATGACCCTCTGGTGTATCAGCTGCTCTTCCCAGTTTTGTACCATTAGCAAACTTGCTGAGGCTACACACTGCCCAGTCATTCAGATCGGTAATGAAGATGTTGAACAGGACTGGATGCAGTATTGACCCCTGGGGTACAATACTGGTTCTACTTGAGTCTCCTGATTCTACTTGATACTCCTCCACCTCCCTCCATGGTCCTCACAAGCCAAGTCTAATAGGGCATGAGGCTTAGAAGTAATCTGTTGGTATTATTGTTTCTTGTAGTTCAGGTATCCCTGGAAGTTTGTTAGTTTCACTTTCATTGTTGGTGAATTCTATCAGTGTTTGTTATTCAGTAGAATAGATAATTTTTTTGTATTGTTTCAAGTCTGGACTTTTCATGATGTCTTAGCAAAATTGGCACAGAAAATATTACTAGTTTAAAAGTATAGTTTAAGTTTGAGCTCATTCTTACATAGTTGGTTTCAACAGTCAGAAATGAAGTGTAAGTGGAATTACAATAATTCTTAATCTCTGCAGAATATTGACTACTATTGAGAGGCATGACTAGCATATCTGTTCTGATAGTCGTTTTACATGTGTTATAACAGATCATCAGAAATAAGAGGACATCTGGATTTTTTTGATGACTATACCTAATTTCCTTCAAATGATGATAATTGGTTAAGATTTCAGGTACAATGACACTTTGCCATATGATGTAAGAAAATTTGAAGCCAATAGTAAATAAGTCTAGATTTAAACATGATGTGCTTTTTGCATGGTGTTTCTGTTGTCTCGGTGATGTCAGTGTTTTGGTGGTTTTTTAATAGGTTTATTTGATTAGAAAAGCTATCATTTGAAGTTTTTATTGACAGCTGAAACAAAGAGATATGATCCTGTAAAGCAATAACTATCATGGTGGCCAGAGTTGGGAGGTCTGAAAATGGTTTATTGCCAGTAGGAAAAATGTTTGGAATCAGTCCTTAGAAGGTTCACCACCTCTGCTACATGCATTTCATTTTGTTCCATTTTTAAGGGTATATATGATAATAGTGCCAAACTATGCAAACTTTTCCTACTCAAATGTATATAGACTTTGTTTTGATTATCTCTTTGTTAGTGATGTGAAAACCCTGAGGTCAGATGAAAATGAGCCAAGGTCAGGCTACTCCAGCTATAGAACACTGAAAATGTCACTGCGCTTCATACAGAATTGTTAAAAGGAAGAATATTAGAGTTGCTGAGGTTTTCCTTGTTGTTGTGAAAAAGCTATAGATGTTAATTTTTAAATGAAGCCTTGTCCTGTTACTACAGAGGGGAAGAAATTAAACAGCATTAATGATCCTTTTTGATGATTTAAAAAGATGAGGTGCTACCGTTTGTATACTCTAAAAAGTTGTAGATGGTAGAGTTTGAGACTATAGTTGCAGTGACTAGTGCTTAACTACTGCTCTTACCATCAGGAAGAAAACCTTACATAAATTGATGCAAATAAATTCATTTCAGCTGAGTAGCTCAGTGGAGAAAAACATTCATTTTTTTAAGCAATTCTGACACAAACATACTTAGCACTTTTGTTACTTAGTGTATCATTGCTTTAGATAACACACCTGCAAACTGGCAAGTGTGGTGTTTGAAGGTTAATGAACTGTGAAATAAGTAATTGTCTACAAAGAAATTTTGTAAATTGTGAGCATAGTCCTGTCAAATGGAAAAAAATAGATTAGAAAAATAGGTGAAGTCTGTACTGTAACTGAATACTGATGTGTTCAGCATACATGTATTAATATAGAAAACCTAATAAAAATGAAGAGGAAAGGTGATTATAGTAGGTATTTATTGCAATCTGTTTTTTCTTTCAAACAAATCTGTTTATAGAGAAGGACTGTGAAATGATTGACTTCTTGGCAGTTCATAGTTTGCATAAAGAACAAATAAAAGCAGACAGCACAAAAAACTTGGAACAAAACTACAAACGCTTTATTTTTCTATTACAATACTGATATTTGATATTGCTTGAAATGTAAATCTGCTTTTAATTTTACAATAATAATGGTATAACCGGTTATTTTACTCTCACATTTTTATTTTTCTAAGTTAGAGTTTTACTTTGAAATTGTATTTTTCTATTGTTTTGTGATTTTTCTTGTTTCAAATCAGGCTGGGCCAGATATTTCAGTGTGGTCTTTTTGCTGTGCTGCCAGTGTATTGTTCTGGTAGATCTGCTGTGCATGCAAGGGAAAGATCACCCACTGTAAAAAGCTCTATTCTGGAGGCTTGCGTACCATTTACTCTCTCTGTCACTCTGCAGCTGTTCACAGCTTTCTTGACAGTGTGTTGCATATTTCAAATGCAGCTTTATCTTAGGTGGAATTTGCCAGACATTTCACTTTTTATACAGTTTTCATGTTTTGTGTGTGTCATGACAGTTTAGAACAGGAGAGAGGAGCATAGCGGCAAGGCAGTAAATTCAAAGAGGTAACCTGAAAGAACGCTTAATAGCAATTTGCTATATTTAAACAGAAGTAAACTGTGAAGCAAAGGGTTTTTGTGGTCTATTTATCTGTTGGAGGATTTCAAGACTTGACTGTTCAGAGGCACATCATACAGCATGGTGTGATTTCAGTGTTCTCTGCTTTAAGTGGGAGGTTGGACTAGTGACCTCCTGAGACCCATTCCAACCTCAGTGACTCTACGATACTACAGATGAAGTGCTCTCAAATACATGATAGGTAATCCTGTACCAAAGATGTGTATTTTTGGCTTTGTGAGTTATATACTAGCATTCATTTATCCACAGAAAGATTAAATATTGATTGATATATTTACACCTTCCCCTCCCCCATGCTGACTGAGTCCATTCTTGATAGTAGCTGTAAATGTTCTGTCTTTCTTTTGGGGACACCATTATTTTATTTCATAAGAAGATTGGAAGGGAATTGCCTGAGGGAAAGGTGACTGAGGGAGGGGAGAGTTCCATTTGCAGGGCCTATAGAAAGTAGTGCCCAGAGACAGGAAACCACAAATAAAAAGAAAATGGGAAAGATGAAAGTACAAAGGGTTGTACACTTGAAGTGTAAAGACTTTATGCACGTTATTTGGGACAAATAGTTTAATAACTGCTAGATTTATCTTACTGTCAAAACACTTCTCAGTTTCATCTCTTTTATTTAATTAAAGTGATTTGATTAAATAACTGTGTTGTTGTTGTTGCCCCCCGCATTGTTCTTAGATTTACAGAAAATTACCTTATTGACATTTAAAACAATATTCACTTAGACAGTTTAATGGGTTTCTATAACGAAGCAAAATTTAGTGTGATAAGATAAATCAAGGTTCCATTAAGCTTGATTCTAGTTGATGGAAATGATTAGAAAAATATTAGTCCTGTTACCTACTAATTTAAAACCTTTGCTCTAACTGGAGATTTTTGGAGAGGAACTTTGATAGGAGTGCTTCAGAAATGATTCTTTGTGTACTTTAACTGTTGCTTATATTGTGATTAAGTCTAAAAGTGCCCAGTTAGATCCTAGTGTATTGGCACTGTACACAAAGAAATGCAAAGAAAAACCCACCTCAAATCAGTATTGAAATTTCACCAGGTACATGCAAAACCAAGGGGAACACAATTGGGAGGGTTGATCTGCTCAAGGGTAGGGAGGCTCTGCAGAAAGACCTGGACAGGCTGGAGCGATGGGCTAAGGCCAACTGTAGGAGCTTCAATAAGGCCAAATGCCGGGTGCTGCACTCAGGCCACAACAACCCCCAGCAGCGCTACAGGCTTGGGGAGGAGTGGCTGGAGAGCTGCCAGTCAGAGAGGGACCTGGGGGGGTTGATTGACAGCCGGCTGAACATGAGCCAGCAGTGTGCCCAGGTGGCCAAGAAGGCCAATAGTATCCTGGCTTGTACCAGAAATAGCGTGGCCAGTAGGGACAGGGAAGTGATCTTACCACTGGTGAGATCTTACCACCTGTGAGGCCGCACCTCGACTCCTGTGTTCAATTTTGGGCCCCTCACTACAAAAAGGACATTGAATTACTCGAGCGTGTCCAGAGAAGGGTAACGAAGCTGGTGCAGGGTCTGGAGCACATGTCGTACGAGAAACGGTTGAGGGAACTGGGGTTGTTTAGTCTGGAGAAGAGGAGGCTGAGGGGAGACCTCACCGCCCTGTACAACTACCTGAAAGGAGGTTGCAGAGAGCTGGGGGTGAGTCTCTTTAACAAAGTAACAAGCGATAGGACAAGAGGTAATGGCCTCAAGTTGTGCCAGGGAAGGTTTAGACTGGTATTAGGAAGCATTTCTTTACAGAAGGTGTAGTTGGGCATTGGAATGGGCTGCCCAGGGCAGGGCAGTGATGGAGTCCCCATCCCTGGAGGTGTTTAAGAGTTGGGTTGACATAGCGCTGAGGGATCTGGTGTAGCTGAGAATGATCAGTGTTAGGTTAATGGTTGGACTGGATGATCTTCAAGGTCTTTTCCAACCTAGATGATTATGTGATTCTGTAGACATTGTAATTAGGATAACTAGTAGACATAACCCCCCAGTCTGAAACTGTTAATGATATTTTGCACGTATTGCTATAATGATGAAATGTGAGAAGTTACTGAAGTAGTTTTGCATATTTTTGGTTTTTATGCTTAAGGAACAGCTGGGGAGAAAGGGCTAGAGCCACTGAAAGGAAGACATGAATTAAGTTGTCTGGCTGAAGAGAGACGGGGGCTGTGGTTTGGTGAATAAGCCACAAATGGCCTTAAGACCAAAGGCAAGTGGGTCTCGTGTCTATAAAAGTGAAAGAGGGAAAGGACAATTGTGGCTGGTCTCTTGTGTCTGCTATCTTTGGGTAAAAATGAAAGAAGATAGAAAATTGTTAATGAGGCTGACCCTTGTCTAGGGTACATACAGCTAGGCGAAAGTTCGCTCTACAAAGGTAGGGACAAGGTAGCCTTTTTACTTCTTACACAGTACCGGTGTAAGGGTTGTGTATTGTTGGGGTTTTTTTTAAACTGTTTTTTTGTAATATGGATGTTAAGAATGCAATGCAGGTTTATAATGTGGGACAGTTCAGCATTTGTGTTGGTGCTAAGGCCAGAGATTGCAAATGGTGTCTTTTTTAAGTAGTGAGTCAGTTTGGGAGCATCATTGTTCAGTGAGGAGTTCTGCTCTTCCTAACAGAGATAACAGTTCTTAGCTCACAATTGCTCTTAATCTCAACACTCAGGCCTGTAGTAGTGCAAAGATGCATTCTCAGCCTGTCCTGTTTCTGCAGAGGAAAAAAATCATGCTTGCAGCAGAAGCAGAGTTTAATAAAATAGGAGATATGACCCATTTGAAATAAAAAAGCTTCTGCAGCTGTGGTTGTGCTGAAATCTTTGGAGATGCTCATACTGACAGAGTAGACCTCAGATGGCTTTTTGATTCATTCCTTGGTAAGATTCTGAATATTTTCCTTATAGCTATGCAGTGGTGTGGTTTGTTTGGTTTGTTTTTTGTTGTTGTTGGTTTTTTTTCATTCCCCCCTGCCCCTTGTTTAACTTTTAGAAGGAAAGAAATGTCTATGTCTTGGTATCACAGCAGAAAATGAAAGTAAGAATCCAAGCTTGTGAAAGATCAATGGTTTCACAGGTGACCTGCTACTATTTAGGGAAACGTCCAAGTAAGATCAGCTAAAGCAAACAGAAGTTATACACTTCATATCCCAAGTGATAACATAATATAATTACATAATACTTTACATTTCTATAATACTTTCCATACTTAAAATCATCAAGTAATGCAGTCTCTGAGAGAATTTGAAAGATTTGTCATTGTTATAGGTAAAAAGTATTTATAAATTACCTCCTTCAAAAGAAGCAGCAGCTGCATTTTCTCCTGAATAATTTGATTCTGTCATCATTTGGTATATTTTCCATGAGCTGGTGTGGTAAACTTAATGGAATTCCAGTTTTGTGGCTTCCATTTTTGTTTTCTATTAAAGTGGAAGCTGCTTTTTCATTTTATAAATTGGATGAAATAGAAACCCAGACATAAATGTACTGTTTCATTTAGACAAGTGAAGGATAATACATGTGTGGCAAAAGCTGTCTTACAGAAATAGATTCGGTACTTCACAGCTCTACCATGGTAAGTCATGGCGGTTAAGTTGTGTAGCCTTAAGGCTTTAGCGAATGAAAATCCTTGTGGACCGTCGGGTGGCACAGACATGTGGGAACAATCATCTTAGTTTCCAGTTGTTGCAGGGAGGAATTGCAGTTGTGCACAGTGACCCATGAAAATAGTGGTCTGACACTTAAAAAGAAGCTGGGCTAAACAACTACTGTGCATGATAGCACCTAGTTAAATAAGGATATTAATGTCCTTAGAGCAAAAAATTTTTAAAGATATGTAGTTAATGAGAAGGCTGTGAATTTAATTTTATTAAAATACAAAATGTTCTCAAAGGCAGGATGCTAATTAACATTTGCTGGACTTGACTAGGTAAAAAGTGCTTGTAACAAAGTTCTGAAATTGTCTCCTTTGAAAAATGCTCTTTTTAGATCTTTGGTCATGTAAGTGGTTAACGATGTAAACTGTTCAGTTAGTTGACTGTGGTGCAGTTCTCCATTTGTTTAATTCTTTGATTCTTTTCTTGTGATTATTTTAATGTATGGCATTAGAACTTAAATCTTAGCTCTTTAAACAAATCCTTTGCATTTGTTTTTCCTGTACAAGATCATATACCTTCCCTCGCTAACATTAGTTACTTTATTTCCTTGCAATAAAATTTGTTAAAGAAATAGCATTATGTGGCATTAAGAAATTTGAATCTATATAATTAATTGCCTTTGGTTATCATTGGTTCTGTGAAATATAAGGAAGAAAGGCTTTGAATTGTTTCCTTCTCTGTTGAATGTGCACTTTCTCATACAGAGAATTAATTTATCCTATGATTCTCAATGTTAATTTCCATATATTTGAGAAGGAAGTGTAGGATGTAAAAAGTGATGAGAATGCCAAACTTTGCTGATGTTGTTACAGACACCATATATTGTAGGTTTCTTGCTCTTACATGATCATACTTGTCCTACCTGTGTCCATTCCACCAGCTGTAATTGTTTAAAGACTCTGTGCATCCTGATGAATTTCCACTGTATACTCTTTGCCACAGAACTGTCTCTCTCTTTTTGAAAGATTCTTGCTTAACAATGACTGAATATTTTCAGTGCGATGGTATTTTTAGTTTTACAGAAGAAACTGTGTAAGCAGTACCATGCTAGAAAAAATAGTTTTAGAAAAGTGGAAAAAAATAGTTTTAAAAATGCAAACAAATATTTCTGATGCATTTGAAGGAATAACAGTTACAAGAGAAGGAAAGAAGAGGAGATTTTTGTCAAGTATTAAAATAATCTAAAGCTTCATGAAGAAAATCAGGTGTTCTACAGAATCGTCAGGAAATGAGTGACAAAGGAGCATGGAACTGCGGACAGGGATTGCAGAAGATGCTGCTATTTAATAGCTCTGGATTAGAAACATCAGCGCTGGTGTAGAGAGCTGCTTAAATATTGTCTGAGCCAGTAGAGTTTTGCTATGATTAGTGTTAGAAATGTATTTAAGTATCGTAGAACTAAGCTCTAACTGGATAAAATCAAGGAGTTAGAAGTCAAGAATTTAGAGAGTTTTGAAAATGTTGGTACTAGTGTAAAGTTGGATTGAGAAGTAGATCAGAAGATAGAATAAAATGGATAAAGATGCTTTGGTTTCTGTTTCTGCAGGAATTTTTTGGCTGCCTATTTTAACATTGCCTTTGCTAGGTTCCCTTCTACTTCTGTCTTTCAATGGAAGCTTGATGCAAGCAAAGTGCACATCAGATACTATTACCAGAGTTGGCTAGAAATAGGCTGAAACAATTCTGCAAACACTGCATTTGTGAAGACTATTTTCTTTCTCATGTCCTTTTGCTTTTGTCTTTTTCAAATTTTTCCTCAGGTCAAACAAGCATAACAGCTGTTTCTTATCTTTAAAAACTACTTTCTTCCAGCTGCCCTACACTATGAGATCATGCACAAGATTGGTATAGGGTGGGAAAGACTGAAGAGTGTGTAAATAAAAACAATTCTGGATCATGCTCGCTGCATGCTTATTTTCCCCTTTAAACTGTTTAAACTGTTGAAGTTCCAAGAATATACTGAAAATACTTTCCATAATTTTAATTACTTTTACACTGTATCATTTACTCATTGTTTTAAACACCATTAGAGCAACATCTTTTACATGTTTCAGAACTCTTAAATGTAACATGGTGCACGGTTTCTAATGGATTCTGCACTATGTTGAATTTCAAATGGAATATGTATTTTGTGTCTTGGTATAGTTCCACATTCTTTTCTGTCTTTGAATATTTATAGCTAAATTTCTCTGCTTTATATCAGGAGCAGTAAGGTTCCTGAGACTAGAAAGTAGAAAAATAAAAGATTAAAACCTCAATTCTCTTCAATACCTAGTCAGATCCACGTTGTCTGAGTTGCAATAAAGTAGTCTTTTCCCTTACTATTAATTTATTTCATTTTTGAGGCAAGTGTAAATTTCATTTTACTCCTTTGCCTAGAAGAAATTCCATTTTCTTTATTAATAGACACAGATAGTTATTAAGATGTTTAATTGTGGAGCTGTTTCATCTTTCTACATAGTTGATACAAGAGAAAATTGCTTTTGTCTTACTGAACAATTTATTTTTTAGGCCAGTTTTACAGTTTTTCCTGTAAATAAGGTCCTGGCTGACCTTCCAATATAAGGTTTGGTTTGCTTCCTTGTTGATTTTGAAATGTTGCCAGAAATTGGGGGAGGCGAAGAGAAGTTGCCTTTATTTTATCCCATTTTAGGATTTTATGCATGATTTCATAAAGTTGTGGCAAATACAATAGTACATATTTAATTCAGCTTGTAGATTTATGATTGCAACAGACTGGAAACAATCGAGAGTAGTTTTCCTAAGCATAACCATAAACATAATGAAGTTTATCCTGCCAAGTGTCAGGCCACAAATAAAGACAGACACATGTGTGGTCAACCTGCCCTCCATTTCTAGGAAAAGTGCCATTGGACCAAATAAACTAAGTTTAAATCAGGCAGGAAATCTTTGCCAGGCTTGACCTAGACTCATATACATTGGTGACTCATGGTTGTTGCCCAGCCCTGCAGCTGTGTTGGTTTATGAGCCAAGCAAAAGTTCAGGCCTATCTGCATTGAAGTGCCGGTTGCCTCTGTTATCTCTTTCTCTTCCAGCCTGATTCTGTGTACTAGGAGTCTGGCAGTGGGCTGGTATACTTTGTCATCTTTTGTCATAAATTTTGAAGCAGTCTGTCGCATACCTAGTGAGAGGGTAAGAAATGATGTATGGTTTCCTGGACAAAGAATGCTTTCAGGAATTGTTAAAATATATGAGAATGTTTTGGTATAATGCATTTTTATAAGTGATCACTTTTGTATAATTGAAATCAGCTCTCATTCCTCCTCCTCTTAACTATGAAGCTAAATAAAAAGGAATGATACAGGGGGGTGGGAACAGGCACAAGTGACCTGGGAGGAATAGGGAGACCCCATCTGAGCATGCAGATATAGGGTTAAGAAAGCCAAAGCCTATCTGGACTTGAATATAGCACAAGATGTGAAGAGCAACAAGAAAGGTTTCTACAGGCACATCAACAGCAGAAGACCAGGGAGAATCTGTGCTCACTGATGAATGGGAGTGGAGACCTGATCCTAAAGGACATGGAGAAGGCCAAGGTACTGAATGCGTTCTTCACCTTGATCTTTACTAGTAAGACTAGGCTTCGGCAATCCTGTGTTTCTGAAACAAAAGTCCAGGGCCGGGTAAACTTGCCCTCAGTGGAGGAGGATCTGGTTAGGGAATATTTAAACAAACTGGACACACACAAGTCCCTTGGCCTTGCTGGAATGCACCTACAAGTACTGATGGCATTGTGTCAATTATCTTTGAAAGGTCGTGGTAGTTGAGGGAGGTTTCTGAGGACTGGAAGAAAGCAAATGTTGCTCTTATCTTTAAGGCAAGGAGGAGGATCCAAGGAACTGCAGGCTTGTAAGCCTGGAAAGATCATAATAAGGAAGAAATAATCCTGGAAGCTCTTTTCAAATATGACAGACAAAAAGGTGACTGGGAGTAGCCAGCATGGATTCATAAAGGGAAAATAACATTTGACCAACCTGATAGCCTTTCTCAGGGAGGCAGTTGCCACTACCAGGGTTGCACATAAGCATTTACTGTTGCTGCTGGTGAGGTCTTAAGTATTTGTGTTGCTATGTAAGATTGTGACTGTGTTCTGTTTATCAAGCACTACCATTTCTTGGAATTTTCTTACTAAATACACCACCTAGTCCTAAAATCTTTTGTAAGCGTATATTCTAATTTATGCCAATGCACTACTTGTTTTCAGCCTCTCTTTCATTTTAGCTAGAATAATTCCATTTGCAAGCTAACTCATCTTTAAAACATACTTTGCCTTATAAATACAGATGTGAATGCAAGAGACTGGTCTTTATTTCTGTCCACAGTGGCGTAAGTTTGTAGTTATTAAAAAAGAAGATTATAATTATTCTATCTTTCTATTATTCTATCAGTTCTTTCCTGAAAATATTAGAAATTGGGTTAAAAAAAAGTATAGTAACAAAGAAGAAAGTGCTTATAGCTAACTACCAAAGCACATGAATAGTAATGGCTAATTACAACTCTGATTGTAGGATGCCATGATAAAGGATAAATATTAGCCCAATTTTCCCTGTGTACGGGACTATGATTTATGAATTTCACCAGCTTTCAGATTGCATGCCTACTTCTCAAAATGTCTGAAGCTTTAAGCATGTTTTCAGCACACTCTCAACATATGCTGTCATTGGCAGGTTTTTTTTTTTATTCTCTAGAATTTCTGGGGATAATGGGAAATATAGTATTTTTTTTCTTGCTGCTTTCACTATCAATGAACATAACAAAATTCTGTGAAAATAAAAGTAGTATTCTGAATGTACTTATAAGTAAACTCTGCCTTGTATTTTATCTAAACTTTTGCAGTTTTTCTGAGTGGATTGTTCCCAAGAAAAGCTTTTTGATAGGTTGCCGATAGTTTGATTTGAAATTTGACATTGTTCTTTGCTTATGTTCAGTTGGATAATTCTTAAGCATTTTTGTTGGAGTATTTCTCTTCTGCAGTTACTGGCAAACTCTTTAAATACTTGATGTCTGTAGTGGTTCTAATGGTTTTTAGGCAAGTGGAAACCTTGAAGGAGTCTCTTTGCTCAACTTCGTTCTGGAAAGGATGGTTAAAGAACAGTTATATAATAAATTTTCACCACTTACCTCAAGAACAAAATCACAGGATATCTGGAATTTTGGGACTTTCTAACTTTCTCTTATGCAGTGCATTTCACACTCAGCCCATGCAGCCCAGTTGCTGCATGCCCATATTTGTGATTTTGGGGAAATCCTCAGGGAGGGTTGGTCTGCAGGTGCTTCCTCTTCCAGTGGGTACTTCCTAACGTGGTGTGTTGTGGTGCCAGGCTTAGTGTGAGCACACCTGTTCTCTGTGCTTTTAGTGCAGGGGGTATGTGACACTGACAGATTGAGGCTTAAGTTCAGATGAACCATGGAATCATGTATCTTGGGAGCGGGCTGTAGAGGTCATCTAGCCCAAGCTTCTGCTCAGAGCAGATCTTAATTAGGGCAGGTTTCTCAGGGCTGTGTCCAGTCAAGTTTTGAATATCTCAGGGATTGAGATTCCATAACCTCTCTAGGCACCTGTTTCAGTATCTGACCAAGCCTGTGGTAAAAAAATGTAGTTTTTCTATGTCAAGGTGGAATTTCCATGTTCCGGCTGTGTCTCATCCCTTCCCAGTGCACCCTTGAGGAGAGTTTGGCTCTATCTTTTCATGCCCTCGCACTAAGTAATTGAAGACAGCAGTAAGGTCTCCCTGTGGCTTTTTCTTCAGAGTGCACAAACCTGGGGCTCAGCCTCTTCTGGTCCGTTTTGTGCCCCTGTCCCATGACCATCCAGGTGGGGCCTCAGTTGGACTCATGCCAGTGTTGCAATATCTGGCTTGTACTGGGCAAGTCCAAACTGGACACAGAGCTCCAAGTATGATCTCACAAGTTCCAGAGACAGGCTCCACAACCCCAAGGTAAGTGCTGCCTGTTCCTCCAGTTAGTTGTCTTTGTTTTGTGCTGGTTTAGCTATTGTTGTGAAGTATTTTGTGTTCTGATGCATAAGCAAAAGAAGCATTTCTAGAACATGAGTTCAGAATTGCAATGTATTATTAATTCCAATAATTATTATTATTAAAGTCCAATAATTATTATTCACTTATAGTTCTAACAGTTTGATGAAAAGCTTATATTATTATTTGATTTTAAGAGTTCAGTGTATTTAGAAAAATACATAGTAGTTCATCAATAAAAAGAGAACTTTTCCTATCCAACAACCATAGACCAAAAATTATTAGAAAAACTATTTCAGTGATTAAATCTTATTTTCCTCCACTGAGACAGATGCAGGTTTTATGATTTGAAGGCCAGGGTATGTTTTTCAAACCTTGCCTTGGTAAGTTGCAGGACTTTTTTGATGTTTTTGTATTTTCCTTATTTGATTCTGTGGGAACAGTGAGCAAATGGGTTTGATGAGCAGCTGCTCAAAGAAAACATGAAAAGAAGCAATGACAGCAATTTGAGTCAATCTGATAGCACCTGCTTTCACTTGGTTTCATCTCTTCATGGAGGAGCAAGAGATCCAGGACATGGTTATGTGGTTCTCTGATTCCATCTGTGGTTACTGTAGTGAACCCCATAACCATTGCATAGGGAACAGCAATAAAGGCATGGCATACTTTGATGTTCAAGGCTTCCATTTATTTAATTATTTTTGAGCTGGCTGAGAAGTGTCAGCAGTCACATGTGTGTGGGGGTTGGCCATATGGGTAAGAATCATAACAGAATTCAGTTCCATTATGTTGGATTTTCCCCATCTAGGAAGGAGTTCTTGCATGGCTATAATAGTTTTATAGGTCTAAAATGTAGTGACAATAGTTAATGCAAATTTTTAAAATATAAACAATCATCATTTAAAATGTCAAATACAGCAGCTGAGAGGGAACTCAGAATGGCAGCTATGATGTGCCATATTGATAAATCAAAATAATAAATTCAAAACATATGTTATGATCTCAGTAATGTAATCCAGATTATACATTAGAGGGTAACAGTTGTGCATTTTGAGTGCTAGAAGTTTACTTTGCCTTTGACCTGATGCCTCGTCATACACCAAAGGTACAGTGTTGTTGTATTAGGATAAATCGAATTTGTGCTCAAGTGGTACTATCAACCTAAGTATTTATTCAAATGAGACATACAAGTTTAATTTATAGTGTAAAACTATAAAGATTCTTATTCCATAAAAATTATATTTCATTTTCTTTGTAGCATAAGATGCAGAGGGAACTTTAAGGTACCAAAATTTGGGGGAGGGGGTGAAGCTACTTGCTGTGGTAAAGCCTTAAAGTGAGTGTGAGAGCATTTTTATACAAGTGATGAGAACCTCCTGGACATGATTGACTTAAATTAGCTTGATTGCTTTTTATCAATTGCAGCTGCACTATTTAGCATAAAAATGCAAAACATCCAAAAATTATTTGCCTTGCAGTGTAGTAGAAAGATGGTTTTAGTTAGTCTTTAAGATGTTTCAAATGTTTATTCTACACAGATTCTCTGAGAATGGATCCAGAACATATCTAGTTACAGAGAATTAGTACAGATATTGTAAACTTTGAGAAAATTAATTAAAGAAAATATGTTGCTTTATGAATTACATATTTAGGATTTTGGTTTTTTTTTTCCTTTTAACTGTGTTAATATGTTAAATAGTTCAGAGGTATTTGTTATAGTGGCATAATCAGGCATCTGCTGTTAAAAGCTAAAAGAGAAAGACTAGAACTTTTTATGTGATTTACAGTTGTCTTACTCTGTCACCCAGTGACATGGTTGAAAGAGAAATCCTGAAGTTATGTAAAAATAATTTTTTTTCTAAATAAGAGGAGAAAATTTTAAGGATTGCATCCCAGTGTTGCAAACTTGACCCCAGGGAAAGGCTGCTACTGTTATTTAAAGGCTGTGTTCTGTATATTGAGTTTTGGTATCTGATGTCCATTTGCCATCTGATTATCGTTTTTGTAGGACTGTACTGCTTGCAAACTTGGGATCCTGTCTTTTGTTTCAAAGGTTTTTATTTTTCAGTGGCTTAATGATTTATATAGCATGTGACCTTGAGGCTAATTAAGTGCTTCTTTGTATTGCTTGGATGCTCAATGTTATCTAATTTACAGGAAAAATATTCATGTGTATAAAACTTGCATCATTTACTGTCATTAATTATAACCAGCAATTGTGCAGAAGAACAACCCTTATTGTTATGCCAAACAATAAATTATATTAAAGAATGAGATTACCTGAAGTCAATCTTTTATACACTATTAAGTGTTTTTGATACAAGATGCCTACACTGAGGTCAGAACCTTTTATTATTCCTTAGATTCATTTACTCTTACATGTTTCTAGGATAATGATGCCAGTTTAAGTCTTTAGACAGATTCTTGGAATTAAGGTGTTCAAAATGGAAAAATAGTCAGTTAAGGGCATACTTAGTGGTACAATTTCAGTGGCTGAATGCCTATTAAAAGTAAAAACTTTTATATGTACATATATAAAATATAAAAGTTTGTACATATATATATAAAGAAATCACAGGAAAGTATGGGGACTTTTTTATTACTATGAAAAGACACATTGTGTTCCTCAGGTTCGTTCTTTGTTAACAGTAAAAATCACATCTATATACATCATTCAGCAAATAAAGTTTTAATTTTCTTTACTCCTCTGCTAGGTCTTGCAATCCAGTACAGAGATGAATGAGGGTAGAGGGTTATATTTCTTCTTGCATAAATAATAGAAGGGTTTAGAAAGTTTCAGTTACAGAGGCACTTTAATTGCATCTGCACAAGTTTACAGGCAGACTGCAGAGGTATTACTGGGGGTATAATATATGCAGGAAGAACAGAGGCTGACTTTCCTGTCCTAGATTTAATTTTCAGAGATGATAGACCTGAAAAACCCCCAGTTTTTGTAAAGTGAGATGGAAATCAAAGAGGCTAATACACCTATGTATCCACAGATATACTTTTGTAATGCAATCTTAAGGTAGATTTATATTTAACAAATAAATTAAATTGCATGTGGTGGGTTTTATCTGCTAACTACTAACTCTTTACTTTTTTTTTACACTTCCTTACCAAAGGAGTATTTGGAAATTAAATTCTTTGAAGCATCATTTTAAGCTCCAAATTGCTTATGCATTTTGCCGTTTAGTTGAACTGTGTGAAATGAGTGTCATGAGATGGGATTATACAGGGAAAGCCACTAGGTATTGTTTAAGACAGGTTGACAGCTACAGAGAAAAATATTAGCAGTTCCTTAACGTGTCCTTTATAACTTAATGGGTTGGAAAGGTGGGGGGTTTCTGAGGGTCTGGTTGTTTTTCTTTTCCTTCTCCTTGAGATGGTATTGTGATACTCACATGTGCTGATAAATATAATTAAATTTGCATAGTGCAGGATCCTGTGTAGATAATCTGTGCTAAACTTTACATTAAGATTCCTTTTTTTTTTTTTGCTGGCATTGTCCTGTTTCTTGAAATGTATCTTTATTTTCCCAATCTTTTGAGGAGACTGGAAAAAGGAGCAGAATTTCACCCATGTGCAGAATAATCTATGTCTGGAAAAAAGATTACTTTCAGAATGCTTTCCAGGAAAAGAAAAACAGATGAGGAATGATACTTGCTTGCTTTATTTATTTATTTGTAGAATTTTCTTAAAGGGCAGATTTATAAGGCTCCATGTTAATGTCAACTGTCAGAGGTTGAGGAATGAATTTTCATACCCAAGTTTCATTTCCAGGACTAGTAAATCTGCTTTCATGTAGCCTCTACTTCTGTGTTAAATTATTTATACCCCGATTTTTTTAGCAGTAATATTTGTTTATACATTAATATGTATATACATTTCTCTATATGTGCTAAATATGTATAGACTAAAAAGATTATACACTAAATACATATGCTATATACACTAAAAAGAATATTCAGAATCATTAAACAGTAAACATTTTTTTAAAATTAATGTTTCTTGCATGTTTTCTATGGCATATTAGCAAAATCCTTTCCACAGACATTTATATCTTCATATTTAAGGATAACTTCAGTTGAAAGGGTTAAAATCCTAGAAGATTAAACCCTAGAAGTATTTCAAAGATACACTTTCAAGTACAGAAACTTTCTACAAGAGTCTTTTGAACATACTCTATTCAAAAAGCAGGAATTCTATTCTATATTTTGTATGGCACAAAATACTTATTCCAAGTGTGCAACTTCATTGCTAGCATAGGATTTAGAATAGAATTTTACCCCTTCCATTCCCAGATGGGATAGCAAGCTTGAAACAAATAGTAAAAAATCTGTTTGTATCCAAAGTAAAAACATACATTATTCTGAGTATCCCCCTCTTCATTTGCTATAAAAGATTATTTCCCTTGTATGACAAACCCCATTTCATTTAGCCATTTTTAGAGAGCCACTGTTCATCCATTTTGGTTATGAAATCTGAAAAAGAAATTATCTTTCTTTGATATGAACACTAATCTTGTAGACAAAGAGAATCACAGAATCATAGCATGGTTTGGGACCTTAAAGATCATGTAGTCTCAACACCCCTGCCACGGGCAGGGACACCTTCCCAAAGCCCCGTCCAACCTGACCTTGAACCCTTCCAGGGAGGGGGAAGCCACAGCTTCTCTGGGCAACCTGTGCCAGTGTCTCACCACCCTCACAGGGAAGAATTTCTTCCTTAGATCTAATCTAAATCTACCCTCTTTCAGTTTAAAGCCATTACCCCTTGTGCTATCACTACATGCCCTTGTAAAAAGTCCCACTCCACATTATTATTCTCCTCTTTACATTATGTCTAATCTAGCTGAATCTTAGCAAGGCTTTTGATGCCATATCATGTTCAAGTGATTAAAGCGGAAGAGTCTTCAGTCCAAGAATGGTAGAATTGGTGAAATATTGGCTAATAGCGAAACAGTATAGATAGTGTGGAAGAGGAAATAACAGGTTGGGGAGTTGTTGAAGCATCTCAAGTCCTGATATTGCGATGAGCCATATTTAATATTTTCATTGCATAGCTTGCCAAACTTTGGAAACACACACACAAGATTTCATGGAGATGCACAGATTGGAGCCAGTAGCAATGCTGAGGAGATTTGGATGATCTTGAATTCTGTAATGAGAAAAATGGACAAGATGTGATAGTAGGAAATGCAGAGTTATGCCCCCGAGGACTGAAAACTAGAAGTTCTGTAATATAAAGATTGAGGTAATGGTAGTAATAGTGTGTTAGTCAGAAGATTGCTGTTAGTCACCAATAAAATGTGGCTGTGGAAAATCTGATCCTAGAATGTATCAGGAGAGATAATTCTGTTACAGATGGGGAATATTTTAATGTACTCTGAGAGATCTCATCTGAAATGCAGTTTATGGTTCTGGTCACCCAGGTTCAAAAAAGATTAATCCAGGATAGGAGAGGTGCAGAGGAAAGTTAGAGGGATGATCAGGAAAATGGAAGAACTTGCTGATGATGCTAAAAAGGCTTGGCTCAGAAGTGTCATTGTATTGCGGTTTCATTTGCAGGGGTCATTTCAGCCAACTCATTTTGCTTATCACTACTATGAACTGGTGACATTCCTCTTTTGGTAATGATGTATTTGCCAAGGAATGGTAATTTCCCACTCAGGGATGAATGAGGTTTTAAACAACTTCAGATTGTTTACTTGTGGTAATCTGACCAGGCTCAAATAGAATTTTAAAAAATTTTTATTTTACAAGGTAGACGTGTCAGTCTGTGCTCAGCATCTTGTAGCTTATATGTTACTTGATCATTTAGTATTATTTACATGTCACAGTTTGGCATTCCAACAATTTGGGTTTGTTGTGTGGAAAAAAAATAATCTGTAGAATGTTTCTTTCTCCTTCCCCCTTTAAAAAATGGAATCTGTCTTTACCAAAAATGGTCATAAAATTTTTGTTCAAACTTTTCCCAAATTCACTTTTTAGAGCAAACCAAGTCAAGAAAAGGTTTCAGTTTGAAAGGTATATTATATTTCAAATAAATGAATTATATGAAATTTCCACTTGTGCATTTTTTCATTCAGCTGAACTTTTGCTTCAAGTTTTTAAATACAGGAAAGTTTTCACAGGCTACCTGAGTAGGGGTACATTTCATTTTCTAGGGGTAATGATCAGATTTTTACATAACATTTATAGTAATAATACTAGTAGAAATTGGCCTGGAGGTTATCTACTCTTAAGATGCTGCACATCATATTGCATTTTTCCTTCCAACCTACTATTGTAAAGTATAATAACAGTTCTTTTAGGTCTCTATCAGAAGTCTTGAAAATATTTCACAAGCTTCAATGGGAGAACTGTTATTATGGGACTCTGGATCTTTCCTTGGGAATTTTTGGAAGAGATCCTGCTCCTAAAGGAACCGTGGTCTTTCCAGAAATGGCTCAAGCTGCCTGCCTGCTGTCCTGATTCAACATCCCATTATCCCATTGACTTATTCTTTTTTGCTTTTGTGGCATGATTCACCTCTGGATTGTTGTGCAAAGTACTTTTCAAAGGTTTTAACAAAGTGTTGGAACTTCATAGTATGTCCGAGAGACAAGTATAGCAATTACTATGCTTGCATTATGGACAGGAAAACTGAGCTGGACAGAGTAGAAACATCTTGTTGTTGATTGCCTACTTGAGGTATTGTCTGAAGACACTAATTCCTTCTACAGAAAATGGTAGAAAATGTCATTTGGACCCTGACATAATTATATACTTTATTGTATTGACTACATTTTTTCTCCCCCTGCATTACTTCTTCCTGCTGGTGACAAAGTTTTGCTATAAAAAAAGGAAAAAGAGAAATATATCACACAGAACTTATATATATAGTTGTGTCGAAATTAAGTCAATGATGTTTCACTATCTGATGTGTAACGACCATAATTTAATACATTTGGATAATTTATTGAATGTCATTACAGTTTCTGTTTTAGTTTTGACAGCAGTTCTATTGCAACATTACTTTTGTATCTAGTTCTTTCCTGTAGGTGGGAGATTGCTGGATGTGCTTTTGGGAGGAAGGTTGAACAGAGAAGTAATTCTTAAACTCTCTAAAAAGCATGTATTCATCATATTTTCATATTGCTGTATTTATTTTAAGTTATATTTTTGACCCAATTAGTTAAGTTGAATGCTGTGACACCTTTCTCTTCTATAAATTCTGTTGAAACATATCCAGCATGCATTTGACAAACATTGCTCAAATTAGTGGTAAGACTTGTGCTAACAAGGTTTTAAAGAGATACATAGTAGTAGTAGATGGAAGGTCAGTGAATTGGCATTTTATTGCATCACACTTAAATTTTAGCTGAGTACAGTAAAATGAAGAGCTGTTTAATTTTTTGGTGGCTATTTTTTGACCCTTTTATAATTGTAGTAGTTTTCATTTGTTCAGTCGTATTTTAGGGAAGGCTTTAATCCATTTTATGGATGAAGACTCTCCCAAGCCAAGGATAATGCAGCTAAACTAATTTCTGTCTATTTTTGATGGTTGCTGTGAAAGAATTAGGCTATTCTGGAAAAAGTAGTGGGTTGGGGTTTTTTTGGTGGTTTTTTTTTTTGGGTTTTTTTTTTTTTTTTTAGTCCATTAGGTGCAAGTGTTATATTGTATGTTGGATATTCTACAGAGGTGATTGGCAAATTTGTAACTGACCTTGGGCTCTCCTAGAGACGACCATTTTCATCACACAGAACTAGCTGAGGAGTTTGTAGATGTTATTTTGTAGCTTTGTTCTGTGAACTGTTTTTAATGGCCATTTTAACATCCAACAGAGTTACGAATTTTACACCTAGGCATTTCGTTTGAAGCTGTTTTGCAGGACTGCCTAGAGGAATGAGATGTCAGGAACAAATTGTTAGGTTTGTGCAAAATTGCTTTCTCATGGCTAAATAATTCCTTCCCCACCCACTGATTGTTTCTGTGTCTTCATTATGATATATAGCAGTAGTTATGTTTCACCAACATATTTTTCTTTATAGCAAATAGTACATTGAATCAAGTATGTAAAAAATCTGGGATGCTTCTGCAGGATTTAGAGGGCCCTGGGATTTTTTGCTCTGTGACACTCTGGTTGTAGTAGATCTATATTAGCCACATGTGGGGTGTGGGGGGTTTTTTGGTGGGGTTGTTTGTTGTTGTGGGTTTTTTTTGTTTGTTTTTTTTTTTTTTTTTGGTATTTTGTTTTTTTTTTTTTTTTTCCTGATTACAAGCTTTATAGATTGGAGATTCCTTGAAGAGAGCTGGGAAAGGGGCAAGAAGGAAAGATTTCTCTCAACTATCCCAGTGTTGGTGGCTGTGGTTTAATGATTTTTTTCATACAGGTTCTACTGCAGCGCAAGATCAAACATGTATATGTAGTTCATGGAGTTTCTCTTTTTGAAATGTAATAAAGTGTACATGATATCTAGTATTGTCTCCATTTTGGAGAAGGAAAGACATTGATGGCATCTTGGAAATTGCAGTTAAGAGATCTATGTGTTCTAGACTTTCTTGTACTGTGAAGAATCCGAGTTGGCTGGTATTCTCACTGAATTGGTGTTCAGCTGAGGACTCTAGTTGCTGTGTCTTGACTGTCACTGTTGGTTCTTGTAGGTTGCAGGGCTCTTTCTCTGAAAGTAGTTTTTGAGACTTACTTCAATGCTGATTCTTCTGAAAGTATCCCTTACATATTTGACAGTGTAAGACCATTTCTGTGATACAGTTTGTTTTCATGCCTTGTTTAGTGTCAAGACTGTTATGAAAGCAGTACATATCAGTTTTGCTTTATCTTTCTCATGCAGATCCTATTCTGTCCTGAGAAACTGAGTGTCTCCCAGATGGAATATAATTGTGGTAAACCAGTAAACCTATAGCTTCCAGCTGAATAATAAATAAACACAAGATCAGATCTTGACATGTCTCTGACTTGCTGCTAGATGATCTGGCAGACTGGATTCAGTAAAAATATTTGGCAAGCTAATCTCTGTTAGTATGTTAAGAAGCCTGCAACTGAAACTTACATCTGATTTCATTCCTGCATAACTTTTTATTTTTAATTTACCATGTAACCTCTATTATAAGCACTGTATTTGTACATAGAATAAAATTGTTGCTTTTATGTCCCTAGTTTAATCTCATGCATTTCTTTGCAGTATGTTGAGCCTCATTAATTTTCTTAGACTTTTCATACACTTAAAATATGAGGTGGAGATCTACCATTTCTGTGATGATTGAAGGTTTTTAGAGTAAAATGCCTTCTCCAGTTCTGCCTAAAATGCCTAAAGAATGTTACTGCAAAGATGACATAAAAAAGGAGTTACCAATTTGGAATCTGAAACTGCCCTTTTAGTCTTTTCTTGACACACTGCATCTCAAGGAGCCTCTCATGGTCTAAGTAGTCTTTCCTTGTCCGGAATACTTATCACAAGTCAGCACAATCTCTGGAAACTAGTTTGGGAATCTGTTTCCAGCATGAAAAGTAAATATATTTGCAATGTCTAAGACAGGCAAAACAGCTGCACTTCTGTTTCAGTAGTAGTACAGTCTGCTTTTTGTTTGAGATGCTTGTTATTAACAAAATAGTTTAGCAATATTACCAAGCCTTGTCTTTTTCAGCTGATGGGCCATCTACTATCAGTAAGATATGATTTACATAATTAAATTAATATATATGATACAGCATTTCACAGAGCAATTTTTAAAGAGCTCAGAATATTGCTTAAAAGCTATTTGTTTCCTAAATCTGAAAACTACTGAGCTCTCACACTTTAAATCTTGACTCATCTGTTGAGTCTGAAAATCATAACATTTTAAATGTGATTTAAATTGGATTTTTATATATTTTTCTTTCTGTTTTGAGTTTTTTAGACCATGTTTTTTCTACACTATCATAAAGACCAGAATTTTTTTTAAGTTTCAACACTTATTATTTCTGATCTGAGATATTAAGAAAATAAGTAGTTATCACATGACTCACAGTATGGTTTTAATCTTGTTCTCAAGTCACTTGCAAACTAGCCTAATAATGTTACTTGTCCTAGTGGCCGTACTAGTAAATTAAATGTTTTCAGACTCTTCTGTGGTCCCAAAACTAACTCACATAACATAAATATATCTATTTAGGTATCATCTCCTAATATCGCTAATATAGATATAAGCTTCCAGAAAAGACATTCTTGGCACTCTGGAAGGTTGCATGCATTAGATAACAAATACAGTGTTGCTGTTAGTAGGTATTTGTTTAACTTGTTTGTGGGTAGGGCACTGATGGGAAAAGTTGAGAGAACTGCATGTATCTGTACTCTTACAAGAATAGACCAGCTGGCAACTTCCTGTGTCAAACAGTTGATGATCCATCCAAAGGCACTGTTACAGCTGAGCTGTATTAGGGTCACTTTTCTGATGTATTTTTTCAAGTTGATTAGTTGCAAAAATGAAGTAATTGTGTGATACACAGCTCAGCTATGTATATTTTTGAGTTTGTATCGGAGTCCTTAATTTTGAGTAGTAGTTTGCTATTACAGTCTTAGCTTTTTCCTTTTACAATGTCAAATCTTCCAAGAATGTCAGTTCTTCTGTTATTCCTTTAGTTATTCTCGGCACAGAGCTGTTTTCCTTAAGTGAGCTATTAAGTGATATCCTGTTCTTTTTCTGGCTTATCTTTGGTGTAGACTAGTCAACACATCCATTCACATGAGAAGCAGCGATTTGTGCAGATACCACATTGAGGCAATGCTGACAAACAGTTTTTAATTATGTAATTCAAGAGTTCTTAAAACCTTGCCAGTTCTACCTATAAATATGTATTTATACTGTTAGCTTTTTTATCTTTCACCTATTATCAAAAAGAGTTTTCATTACTAATCTCTGAGTCTGAAATTTTTTGCTTTGTGATATTGGACTTAAATTTTCTTCTGAACTTCATACACCAAGTTTTACTTACTCCCAAAGCAGAATCTCAACTCTTGCTCCTCCTTCAGTTAAAGAAGTAGATTTTGAGTGTTGCATGTATTTGGTGTTTTCATTCCTCTGGAAAGACGTTCTAACCTTCAAGATGCCATAATTGAAAAACTAAGGCTATACCACACTGCTAAAAAGAATCACCATCATCAGCTGAGTTTGAAATGCCTTTGTAGATCATTTGTTGCACTCAGATCACTATGGACTTGCTACAGAAGCATTTCTTTTTGGGTCTCATCAGTCAGAATTAATCAGTGATTTTTCCCTTAGTTCAGAAATAAACCTCAAAATACTATCCTTACAAACACTGGGATCAATACCATTTTTTACCCTTGATCTGAGACACACATGTACTTACTAAGTTGTCCCCTAAATTAACCTATCACTGCAGGAAGCAAAAGACTTTGCTGTAGGTAGAGTGCATAGTGCCTTTGCTTGAAACAGGCTTCCCGTTAAAACTGCCTCAGAATGGTATGCAAACTTTGCTATTTAAAGAACTATTTATTGCTATTTATTATATCCTGAATAGCTTAGAATGTTCTTGCTGGGAGATCTCTATCATTTTTTTTTAGATCTTATTAATGTTTAATAGATACAGAGAAAAACATTTACCAGGAATGTACCTTACATGCCAGAGTAGGCCTTTTAGGGTCCATTTATGGAACTTTCAGGCCATATTAAAAAAAAAAAAAGCTTTTAATATTACTCACTAATTATTACTTGCATCAAACATTTTAGTAGGTATGGTTCAACTCTGAGTATGGAAATAAAGATCTCTCTCAAGTTAATCTGTTCTTACATAATTTCTAGTTTTATTGCTAGAAAGATGTAATTTAATTAGCTAGTCTTAGTTTTCTTTTATTTCTTGTTTTAGCAGACCGGACTTTTGAATTTCATGAAATTTGTCTCCTTGGCCTGGTAGATCAAAGAATGTAAAAAAGGGTGTCACTTTTAATTTCATTTTTGAAGTTAATTTGCAGCTTGTCTTTTTCAAATTTAATAATTATGATAGAATTGAGCCAGGAAGGGTTTGTTTCACAGACTTCAGGTACGGTTTCTTTACACAGATGCCTTACACCATGTGTTTCAGACTCAGTACATTCAGTTTGCTTATATCATCTATCTAATTCTTACATTAGAGTTACTATTTTTGAATCTACCCTTGAATATTGCTAGTCTTTAAACTGGACGTTGTAATCACAGAGGACTGAGGAGAGACATGGAAAGAAGATATAACAGTCAGCTGGTGCAGCCAATGAAAGAGAATGTGTCATACGTATTGTATGTTAATCTCATAAAAAAGATTTCTCCAAGAAACCTTGGCATTGTTGTTTATTAAAATTAAGGCTTGTCAGCTAAAGATTGAAATTATTTGTTATTTTGGAAATGTTTTGTCAAAGCTATTGTAACCAATAATGTAGTATTTTGCCTCTAGATGCAAGAACGTTCTGGAATTCTGAGCAAACGGCATTTCTGGTTGCTGTCATTTTGTAAGTTTATAGGATGCTATTAAGACCAGCAACTTTCAGGAGAGCTGGAAGCCCATAAGCAGTACAGGTATCCTATGACCTTTGCTCTCTGTGAAAAGGGATATTCTAAAAGTCGGTTTCACCAGGTGTGTATATGCATTGAGTGTCTATGTGGCATTAGGCTTTTCCTGGAAAAAAAGGTATTCTGGGCTTATGTGTACCACTTTATTAGTGCATAAAGCCAGAGCAGACCAGAAAGCTGAATTCTGTTTCTCACTCTAGGTCTTATTGTCCCAGGGACCTCTGATTTGAAGTCTACATGGTTCTGATATGCCTGAATAGTTCAGCCTAATTTACTGAGATGAAGACAGAGAACTTTGTACACAGTTTGGTCAGTGCAGTCTGTTTTCACAGTTAGTAAATTGTATAATCAACATACTGTCTTCCCTCCAGGCAAACACTTGGCATTTATAATAATTCTTAATTTGGGTACTGTTACCAAAGGTATTATTTCTATATATCACCCAAACTCAGCTGTGTGCTGTAAAAGGGAAATTAATTTTAAAAACAGCACATTGACAGGGTATTTTGATACAGCTCTGTACCACAAGAAAATATACACCCCAAATCTGCATGGGTAAAGAAGACTGACTATGAAGCTAGGAAAAAAAAAAACCTGAAAGAATAATATACTGATCAAGCCTTACTGAAGAGGGTGGCTGATGTCTGTAATTGCATGGATAACAGAGACCTTCTAAATAAGTGCATGTTTAAGTACAGAATCTTCCTGCAAATTACATTTTTATCTTTATATAAAAGTACCTTTTTTTATCCTTTTATACTTTTAAAGACTTGATTGTAGGAGGGTCTGGTAGCTTTTAGTTGAAATGTATAAATATTGAGAATATGCCAGATGTTGGCAAACTGAACCTTTATTGAGTTTTTTTCCTTGAGAAGAACTTCCTTTATGGGCAAGTCTCAAATATAGCCAAAATGGACCTCCTAACTTCTGTGACAACTTTTCTCTTCAGAACATTGCTACTGGAAGGCCAAATATTCCACATCACCTTTTGGTCCATCTAATGTAGTAAATTACTGCACTCTGATACCAGGCAAATATCTTCCTGCTTTGTATATGCAAGGGGGTTGCCTTGTCTTACGTGCCTTGAAAGCCAGAGCTAATGAGAACGTTCTGAGTTCTAGAAGGGCCTAGAGAACCAAAGGTTTGGATTGAGCTCAAGTGATGGAGCTGAGCAGACCTGTAACACTTGCTGGTACTCAAGGCTGAAATCAAACCAGCTGATGTTTACTGTTGTCTAGGAGATTATGGAGCCTGGCTTGTTGGAAGAGAGAGTACTTCACTCTCAGCTTTTATATTTGGAAGATTTTAGAGGTGAATTTTTAATCAGAGAGATTACAATTAGTTAGAAGCTTATTCACTCTCAAGAAAAATGCAGCAGTTTGCAGAGAAAAGGCTATAACTTGGTCTCTGGAAGAATTCAGGCAGGAGAGATACAAAAGCAAAAATGGCATATTTCTTGAAGAAAATGCTGTGTTATCCTTAAAGTAAACAATATAAGTTTAGCTTATTGTTTTAACCTTCTTCTCTGTGCGCTGTGTTCTTAAGAATAAATGAAAAATATTGCCCAAGCTGTTTTATGTCACTCTATTTATGAGCTGGCCATAGATCCTGGAAAACAAGCTTGTAGCCAAGCTGATTCCAGCTGGACCTACTGATGTAGGAATGTCTGATAAACAAGCGGGTGACATAAACAGGTGTTCCAGTCTCAGAACAGGGTAAATCATAGGATTCTCGTCCGAGAGATGTGTCTCACTCAGAACATGTGAAATTGAGAGAGAGGTCAAGGGTACAGCTCACCCCTGCAAGCATAACACAGGCTCTTTAACTCAGTTGGAGAGAGATTTACCTACAGGCACCTTCTTTGTTTGAATGTTCTGGGTAGGTTACAAACCTGAATGTGCTCTTTGAAAATCACACTTTCAGTGCTATGTCAACTATTTGTAATAACTGACTTGTACTATTAAAAAAAATTAAACTGAGGAAAATGGTTCATGTAAAAAATTCTATTTTTATCATGTATAAAGCTAATATATTTACTGATGATTCTTATACTATTATGGAATTCTACACATTTTTTTCATAAAGCAGTTAAACACAGTGGCATGACTTTAAAAAAGAACATTGTGGCCTTTTAATTCACTTTCTATTAATCTATTACAGTATAATAAAATTAGAATGTTATTGGAGACAGAAATTTCAAAAGTTAAAAGCTTCCAAGATTGATAGTTTTGTAAATTGGCTTTAAGTATTTTGAATTTATAACTATCATTATGTTGCTAAATAATATTGACTCTGGAATGACTGACTTCCTTTTGCAATAATTCAAAAATATTATGACAGCTATAGTTTTATAGTGAGCATAAAAATCAGTGAGGTAAGTTCAGTGAGGTAAGGTTAGTGTTGGAAGTTTTATTAACAAAAACTTTAAGTATTAGCACATGAGTTACAATTCCCATGTGTTTTCCAAAATTTGCTGGAACTGAACTGAATATTAAATTTTGAACTTTGGACTAGTTGCTTTAAACTACCTAATTTTAGTGCTAGGAGTAGGCAAGGATATAAATTTGAATAAAACAGCTGTTAGGCAGTTGGCTGAATTGATAAGCTACACATGATCAGAATTCCTTGTGGCATATAATGTTCCACAAGGATGAGTTTCAAACTGCCTGAGGGAACCATTTATATCTTGGCTACAATCTCTGGTTCAGCTAAAACCTTTTCTACTGTAGTTTGACTAGTATTACCAATTTTCTCTTTTAAAGAGCAGCATAATCTGGACTAGTGGAAAAAAAAAAATGAAAGAAAAATCAAAATTGATTAGTAGAGATGGTGGCTGGCTAAACTGTCAGGGAGGGAGGCTGGGAGCTTTATGAAACCTTTAGGTGCCATTTCTCAAGGAGTAAGTAAAGGGGAATAAGTGCATTTGATGCATTATACTATCAGGTGGTTCTCCCATCCTTGTACAGAAGGATTGAAAGAGCTTGTGACAGTGATTCTGTGAAGGAAATGGTGTGAGATGGTATGTGTTTGTTTTCCTGATGTGAACAGCCAACTGTCCTGTGTTTATAAACCTCCTAATGTTGCTCACTGTTCCCCTCGACTACAATGTACTTAACTGCTTTAAACCTCTCTCCCTTTGTCAGTTCTTAAATACTGAACTAGGAGAAAGAGGACAGTAAAATATCCTTTATAGAATATAAAGATTGTTAACTATCAGGTCTATAATAACATAATTTCTGAATTAAAATGTAAGGTAGAGCAACCGTAATACCCAGAGTAACGGGGTGGGAATGTTGAAATAATGCTTGAAAGTGGAATTTTCCTCTATGAAGGGAGAAAGCTAATGAACTCACTAAAGTTTCAGTTTGGAACAAGAATGTAAAGCATATTGTACAAAATTCAAGTGTCTGCAGCTTCAGAATGTGGCTATGTTCTGCCTTTTCTGTCTTGAATTTTACATACATCAGATGTTTTTGAAAGAAATGAATGTGTTATACTATGGATTACGAGGTACAGCTATTGCTTTGAAAGAACTCATGTTTATCACATCAGACTGAAAAATGAGGGACAGATATGATGAAGGGATAGTTTTCGTTTTATTGTATTTTAGAATATATTTTTTTTTTTACTAGCTCTGAAGTGGAGAGTACAGTTGGGACATTTTAAAGACACATGATATTCTTTCTATACTTATAACTCAGTTCTCATATTTGCAAAAAGGCCCATGTGAGGATATGCTCTCTGTACTCACAACTCAGTACTTCTGTATAGAAAATTGAAGTGACAGCTCTTTTTTTTCATGGATTGAACTGGTTTTTGTAATCAAAACTTAGTATATTACATTTTCCCAGATACATACGGATGTATAAATACAGGCAGTAAGATCTTTAATAGAAGTTTCCTTTTTGATTAACTGAAGTGGTTCCTTAAAAGATGGCTGCATAATACACTAAGAGAGCAAGTAGCAACACAGAAAAGTGTCAAGAGCCCTGTGGAACCTGTAGTGGTCATCAGGAAGGGAGAGGATGATAGTAGAAAAGGGGAGAAGACTGGCTCTTGGACACAGTGGCTGGAACAGAGGTGGGGTTAGGAAGGCGATTGACAGTGGGTTACAGTTTGCCTTCTCTGTTATCCCAGGTGTGGTACTACAGTACACTTAGTGCTTGACTGGTAAATTCAGAATTAGTTTTAAAAGAAATACAGCCAAACCTTTGCTTTAAATGTATTTATGTTGGTAAAATAAATAATTCTTAAGTGAAACACAGTAGTGCTTCTTCATGTTTTACTTCCACATGAAGCTCCATAGCACTAAAAACACTTTCATAAATGATGTATATAATATGGCATATAAGTTAAACAGTTAAGAATAAGGAACTTCAAGAAATAGACGTCACTACTGGAGCTGGTCATGAGTGGTGGGTGATGACATGAAGATTAATAAAGTTTGACTTTGAATTTGGCAATTTTTGCCACTTACACGAACTTTTCTTTCTAAAGTATAACCTAATTCTGAAGTTTTTGCAGTGTGTTGTATATTTCCAGAGCAAGTGACAGAGTTTATTGTATTAAATAGCTGAAATAAGTAGTTGCTGAGGAAAAAAAAGTTAGAGAAAATTAAAAAGCAATTTACTTGGATAGAGGTCTTTGAAATGCTTTATGTGTTAGCTATTAGATCTGTTTTTGCTTTATTTTTCTGGAAGATGATGGTGTTCTTCAGATTGCCAGGTTTTACTGGTAAATGTACTGCCAAAGCTTGGGAAAAATAAGTCAAGGACTCTTAAAATTACATAGTGTTGAGTGAAAAGCCAAAGAGAGGATTTTTGTGTACCAGAAATCCTTATCCTTTCAAATATAAAAATATATATCTGATGCTGTAAAATGACCCATATTTAATTTCCTTTCAGATTATATTTGAAATGACATAGATGTAAAAGGAGAAGTAACAAAATGGCAGACATTTCTCATGGTGTACTGGCAGGCTCCAATTAGAATACTTCATTGTTTCATTATTTTTGGGAGATGTGATTTCACAGTACCATTTGCAGGGAAAAGATAATTTCCAATATTGGCAAATTCATCCTGGCTATAGATGAAGGTAGTATATTTTGCTTCTTGTCTTCCACAAGATGAAGAACTGATTTAACAGCTTTTCAGTTTTACACCATCTGGAGGTTCATATTTGACTTATGAAATGATGTCATACCTGCTTAGCACCAAACAGATACCATATAGTACAAGGTTGCATGCAGTTCAGGCTGAGGTAGTTTTATTTTGCATTATGAGAAATGTAAAGGGCTTGGTTCATGATTACTGGAGACAGAAAGAAGAATTTAGGGAAGGAGCAAATGACTGACATAACCGATGTTCTTGTAAACCTCCACATTGCATTCCTGTGAATAGAAAATAAATCTGTACACCTAAGACCACACACAGTATGAGTTGCATATTCAGTCTCCCAGACTAGCACTGGCTCAGAGTTCTGCCTCTCTGAAAACTCACATAGAGCACTGATTTCAGAATGGCTCCTTGCTGTGTATGTTAGTTTGGGGGATGATATACCTATTCTATCAAAATACCTGGGCTTCATTATGTAGGTGAATTTTCAATTAAAGTGCTCTGCTGTATTAGTCTCAAAATATTTGACCACTGGTTGAGGAGATGTAAGAAAATACAAGAAAATATATTCAGAAGATCTTTTTTTTTTTTTCTTTTTTTCGTCCCAACATTGGTGTCAGGACACAATCTAATTTGAGCTCCACAAAAAATAGCTTCTAGGGAGGAAGACTAGAGATACTTCTGTTTCCTGTACTTGCAAGGAGAAAAGGATGACACAGATGGCAAACCATGCTGTGTTATAAATATTGTCCTTTTCTGATCTTAAAGGTTTTAGTCTGAGCTCTCACATGGACTTGACTTTAATTATAATATATAATAGTTAAAATATTTCTGCACAAAGGGGAAAAAAAAAAGGGGAGCATCAAATAAGGTAGTGTCTTATCAAAGAATAGGAAAATGTATGGTTTGCAAAAGATTAGTTTGAATCTCCATGATCCAGACTGAAACATGGGAGATGCTATGTCAGTAACCCACGTCACTAGCTTCTTTTCATCATATTTGAGAAAGGTTTTTGTTTCTCCAGGAAGGTGAAATTCCTTCTTAGAGGAATCTTTCCTTGCCATAGTCTTTCTGTCCCAATGCTTGCACTGTCTTTGTGTGAAGTGGGGTTACTGGGATCAAGATTCTTTGGCTGTTTCAAATCTTTTAGAACATTTTTCTCCGTGCAATTGAGGCTGCACTTCAGTCATTCTTTAAAGCTTTTTTTAATGAAGCTACCAAGACTAGAAATGAATTCTTAAATGAAAACTGATACAGTCTTATATTAAGAGCAATCTCTTCTGGGAACTGGGGTTCTAGGCAAAAGTTACACTGCTTACATCTAAAAATATTCAGATCTTAAGTCCATGTGCAACTTCTTATGGAAGAATGCAATTCAGCTCAAACACATGAATATTTATTAATAAGTGTTAAAAAGTTACCATGGAGCTGAAAGAATTGATCTAAGGTGTCAACTGTTTACGTGAAGGCATGTGGAGTAATCTATTTACGACATTAACAAGAAAACAATCTGTTTCTGCATTTAGAGTCAGTCCAGACAACTCTGAAATACTAGGTGCCTGGTACTCTGGTATAGCTGAGGTCATAACCTTTGTGATAGCTTAAAGGTTTTTGTTTGGATGGCCTGAATGCTAACCAGTGAAAGGAGAGATGGAGATTGCGGCTCTGCTCCAGAGTTACATGCATGTTTCTTTTTGGTGTGAAAGAAAACCACCATGCACCTTTTCTCGTCTCTCCAGGTTGAATTAGTGTCTTTGTTTAGGGAATAGAAATAATGTACTAGCCGTGTTATGAGCTGGCTAGTGCTGAAAAGAAATGCAGAAAAGTTTAGTCATGTGTTGCTCTTTAACAGATGTATGAGGACAGGATTGGAGTCTGAGAAACCAGAGTGGACAGGGTTCTGCACCCCCTTCCCACACAGGTTGTCACTCACATATTTGGACTTCAGTGCCATCTTCTCATCCTCTCAACCCTCTGGTTTTGTGCTCCCAAGTTTTAATGCCTCAAATCCCCATTTCCGAGTTGAATCTAGTGAGCTGTGATGACAGGGTGTGTGGGAAGAAATTTATGAAGAAGAGTGAGAATTGTTTGCTTGGCCCTTAGGGTGGGGACTGGATGGGTAGAGAAGAAAAGACTATTGACTCGGAAACTGCCTGGTTCAGCCAAGCAGAACAGAACTGTATCAGCACATGTGTAAGCTACTGTGTTATCCCAGTCATGAGGGAACGGTGTCAGTGCTTTGTTTATCAGCGGGTCTAATCACCTTCAACTCCCTTCAACTTAAAGCATTAAGCTTCTATTTAGTGGCAGTTGGAAAATGAGACTTGCGGTGCCTGACTGAAGAGAACCCCTTTTGGAGCTCCTACTGTGATGTTATGACGAGCTTTTCAGCTGCAGCTTAAAGGCCCAACAGAGATTTTTATGATTTGACTTAAGGGATTGCTTTCAGACATGAAGCAAATAAGTGATTAAGTATAAAGAAGATGTGGTAATGAGTTTCAGATGAGGTCTTTTATGTTTATTAAGGGGTCTGAAAGTTTGCTGCTACTACTATTTCTTGTTTTCTAACTTAAAAAGTCATCTTTGAATCTCATACTGCACACTGCTTACAAACTGCAAGATCCCATTACTGTAATATTGTAAAAAAAGTCTTAAAAATAAAATAAATTCAGTAGAATATAAATCTTTTTTCCAGTGTATAGAAAAGCAATGAGCCATTTTA